>NW_019154085.1:7418616-7833660 GCF_002288905.1 Enhydra lutris kenyoni
ATATCATTCTCAATGGAGAAAAACTGAAAGCTTTTCCGCTAAGGTCAGGAACACGGCAGGGATGTCCGTTATCACCACTGCTATTCAACATAGTACTAGAAGTTTAAGTTTTTAAGTCTGATGTCTTCACGACATCCAAAATATATTCTTCAAGGATTAGAATCACCCCAGACTTCCTAGAACGATTAAAGCCACATGAAACATTCTCACCATGGCCCGTAAGGTTCCACAAGACCTGACCACTGGGGCCCCCTGGCCTGGGTTCTCATCTCTCCTGCTCTCTCTTACTCTTCCTCAGCCGCTCTGACTCTTTATAACTCATTTGGTTTCCGTGATCAACATGGGTGTAAGTTTCAATTTTCAGGGTGTTGAGTATGGATCCCATCAATTAGTCTCTGTTCCTGCTGTTTCCCGCACAGAGACCACTTTTCTCCCAGATCCTGACATCACTGTTTAAACATTTTTCATTCCTTTGTCATCTGCTCTGATGACGTGTCCTTCTTTTCACCACTCATTACCTTCTTATAGTGACTATGTTTGTGTGGCACTTCACTAATGGGTGACAGTCGAACTGGCTGGGATCACTGTAGAAGACTCACAAGGACTGAGAAGACAGGGCTTACAAAATCTGCAGTTTATCAGGAAAAGCAACAACACAGCCACAGCATCAAAGTCAAAATAGGCATCATCGGCTGTCTCGGGAGAGGTCTGGAAAGGCCAGGTGACCTCTACTGTCCTCCTTCTACAAGGGTGACATGGACACAGTTCTCTCAGACTGGGAACCACTGATGTGTGTAGAGAACACCTCAGAACTGGGAAACCCCAGAGGGAGTCTCTGCTGGGGTTTCTCTAGGTGTCTTAAAGGACCATGGGCAAATCAGCAATCTCACTGTTATCAATAAACAATGCTGATAAACTGGTACAAACTACCTTGAAATTTTGGGGATTTGTGGTTACAAACCCACATTGTTATTAGTATATTTTATTTCATGTCTAGGTATTAGTGTCACGCAGGAAAATTCCTCATTTCAGTGGAACAATTCTGACTATTTCCAGGCCTACTGCAATTAACCCTATGAGGAGAGGCACTTAGTAGGACATGTGTGTATTGCATTAATAAATCTTTACTTCAAAATTTTCCTTAAGATTTGAATTTTTTAATCCTAATTATCTCTACATAGAAAATAAACTTGGCTACACCGTATTCCACACAAAAATGACTAACTGCCCAGCAAAATTGGTGCTTCCCCTTTCCTAATAGAGTACTTGCTGGGAAGCCCAGCCTTGGGCTCCATTTCCAGACCCTCACCAAAGGAGTATGAGAGAAAGTGATTTGTCTTGTTTTAGGGCTGAGGCAATTAAGAACTGCAGGCATGGCTTCCCGCTTTATAACTTCCCCAGGTACTTTCTGGATGCAGATGACCCTGAGACACTAGGGGACAGTCATAAGATGAAAACTGATGCTGACCAAGAATACCCCCATTTGTCTTTACATGTGTGAGAAATGGATCTCTGTTGGACAAAGTCATGGAAATGATGCAGCTAGTGTTTCCTTATGCTACAACTAAGACTAATTCTTAATACTCTGCTAGAGAAGGACACCAATAAAAAGGTGACTACTCAGTTACTCTCTGATGATTAAAGTTTGCTTCATATGTTTGCAGAATTATGGCACATTAATTTTCATTTAATAGCTGATATTTAAATTTCAGTTCAGCAATCTATTTTTATATAATTTACTGGGTACATGTCAAATATACTTCTCTTGATATATTTTACTTAATTGGCAACATAATGTTTTATGATTGCTATTTGCTTGTGCATGTGTGCTACAATTGATGTGTTCAAGATAGTTTACAACATAAACTGGAAGAAGATTCTCATTTTTTTTTAAAGATTTTATTTATTTATTTGACAGACAGAGATCACAAGTAGGCAGAGGCAGGCAGAGAGAGAGGGGGAAGAAGGATCCTCGCTGAGCAGAGAGCCCGATGTGGGGCCTGATCCCAGGACCCTGGGATCATGACCCAAGCTGAAGGCAAAGGCTTTAATCCACTGAGCCACCCAGGCGCCCCAATCATATTTCTTTATTCATGCTTTGCATCTTGTATACTAACAAACATTTAAAAATTAATTTTTCAACTTTTCCAAAACCTGTTTTCACTCTGGATTTCTCTCCTTCCTAAACATAAATATTTACTCTACCTGACACACAGTTTGGAATGTGTTAATAATCTGTATTATATTTTTCCCTAAGTTCTCCACCATGAACTGAATATTAGATCCTGTGCAAATCGAATGAAATTTTCTGTTGATTTATTGAGATTTTCTTGTTACATGTTTAATATTTTTGGTCTATAAGCTAGTTTTAAATTGGTTATCTACTTTGTGAAACAACCATTATTCAATTAATTAGGTGTAAGCTAGTAATACCAAACAACCCTGTAATAATGCAATGTGTAATTTATTATAAATAAATACCACTATAGCTTCTTAGAAAGGTTACTTTTATATTAGTTTGTTACATCATTTTACATTGTAGAGTAGTACCTAGCATATAAAAATCTAACGTTTTAAAATTCAATAAAATATTATGGATTATTCATCATCAAAACAATTCTCTTACTTTTAGATGACTATTCGAAATTCTCTAAATAAATACTTATAATCTTAGTAATATGAGGTCTTTTGTGTCTCTAGCTTTGCTTGATCTCTAAAATTAGTATGATGATTTGATGTATGTAATTTAGTCACTTGATAAAATTGCTTGTTCAATATCTTATCAAAAAGGAATACAAATGAGCATGTCATAAATTTGATACCCAATGTAGGGTTTTAATAAAAATTATATACTTTTAAGATCCATTCCTTGTATTACTTTAAGAAAGTGTTCCTGTTTTTTTCATTTTATTCCTATCTGCCCCACCCCTTCCCCAAAGGCATTCTGTAATGAGATTCTGTTGAAGGTGGTAACAAAATTATTTCTGCTAAAGAATAGCAATCAAATTTTTGGTACATGCATTCTAGTTTCAAAAATTATCTGTCAAATAAAATTACAGTGCTTATAAATCTAGCCATTACCAAAGATGAATGACAATGCATCAACCCTGTGAAAGACTAGTATTTCCTTTATTTTGTTTGGGGCTATTCTGCTTTTGCATCACAGTACCTGCTAAATTGACCTTCATCTCCAGGATCTTCCTTCTTTTAGTAAAAGCAGAGTAAATCTAGATATAGACGGCCTTGCCTTTAGTGTACATACATTTTGATCAAATTTAGTGAAACTCATTTTGTGAACAAAATTCACAAATATGAATAAACTAGGACTACATAATAACTTAAATCACAAACTTGCATTGAAAAGAAAGTAAAATTAGGGATGTTCGAAAGCAGATTGAAGAGAGTGATAATTATAAAGTTTTCTATAGGAATTAAGCCTGGCAGTACAGGACTGCTGAGAGGAAATCTCTAAAGTAATTGTTCTTATTTCTTCAATTGTGGAAATTGTTTACCTTTACCTTCAAAATTGGTAGGGTGAATTCAACATGATTATCCCTCTTAGGGAAAAAAATAGAAATTTTAAATGTATGATTACCTGCATTAGCATCTGTGAACCGCTCTACAATAAGATCAAAGCACAATCTCCCCTGCCAGCTTGAGTATGGTATTAATTAGCTATGTGGTTTAGACTTCCTTAATTGATAATTTATGTCTTTACATTGTTATTTTTAGATGTGGTACACAGTAAGATTTGGAAGAAAAATTCTCTACTGAGCGTGCTCAGAATAGTATCAATGACTCAATAATAACTGAACTCATGGTCTACATCAACCTTCGTTCTAAATGCCAACGATCAGATTTGGATCATCCCATTTTGAATCCTAAGGAACAGCAGAGGAACATGGGAGTGATTGAAAGGGGTAGGTATAGGGAAAGCAGGCTTGGATTCCAAATTGAATGCTAAAAAAAAGCTCTAAGAAAACCACTGGAAGCATATTGAAATTGAAAAGTTGCTAAGAGTTGGTTCCCATCTTTCATAGTTTTGAACAAACTCAGACATCCTCTTTTGCTCTAGTCATAATATGATTTGATTTCCTAGGAAAATTTTACAAATCATTCTAAAAATATAGTAATCCTAAAGCGTAAGAAATCCTAAAGTATAAGAAATCCTAAAGTTAATGCAATGAAAATAACAAGATATGTTTTTACTTTTTTTTTTTTTTTACAATGGCTGGGCCCTAATTAAAATAAGGTATTCTAATAGGTAAAGGTTGAAAATGTCTATTCACACTTTAACTAGGAGTGAAACATAAATGATAAAAACATTAAAGTACACATATATAAAATATGTTACTACAAAGGGGGAACAAACGAATACTCGTAGTACTCACTTGCAGAATTTTATCCTGCAATGACATCAGGACAACAGCAGCATTTTATGAACTGATCATGTTACAAATACTAAGCCAACTACTAACCTACTTTAAAAGGTTCCATGAGAAAAAATTATACTTTGATTAGTTTCCCATTTAGATATAAAAATTTATGGGAAAGACTTTAGAACCTATAAGACCAAAACAAATCTAAAATATTGTTAATATACCTATGTATAAGGCTTTTAGTATACTTTTTTTTTTTTAACTAAATCATTACAGTGGTCATTTCATATGAGTATTAGTATTGGTGTTTTTCCTTCTTAATGTAACTTAAATTTTGAAATTAGTATGTGTTTGTTGAAGAAAATTACAAGAATATAAACAGAAAAAAATGTAATTATCTAAAGTTTTCTGTTGACTATTATGCCAAAAAGAATATATGCAAGTATATTTATTAGCTTATTCATTGGAATAATAAAATATTGCAAACAACTTAAAGTTTCATCAAAAGCACTCAAATACACTCATTATGACACATTCATACAACAAAATGCTACACAGCCTTTAGAGAGAATGAGGAATATATGCAAAGACTGGCATGAAAAGATCCCCAGGATAAAATATTAAATTAACATATAGACACATATATATAAAGGACCTATATTTAGATATATAGATATATATATAAAATATGCATACATACACACACATTGGAGAATAAATAAAATATGGCACCACTATTTGTGTAAAACAGAGAAGAATATTTATACCACATATTTATATACACAAATATTTTAAATATCTACAAATGATATCAATGATACAGATAGATATAGACATACCTGTACATGGGTGCACATGTGTGCATGCACACACACACACACACACATACCACTTATATAAAATTAGAAGTAACATTTGTCTTTAGGGATAAGAACTGAAGGGGTGAGGGGCAGGATGGGAAGAATATCTATGTTTTTACTATGTGTCTTTTAAGAATTAGGAATCTTTAATTATATATATTATTATTACATTTTGAAACTCAATAAACAATATGGTTTAATTAAAACCAATGATTGTGCATTATAGATAAAACTAAAATTCAGTTGAGAGAAAGACTGCAAAATTTTTCAAAGTCCCACATTTTGATGATAAAGACTACCAGTATGATCATGTATGTCTCCTGTATTTGCTAATATTAAATATTTTAAAATAATTTAATAATTATTTATGGTTGTATTATATTATGATAGTACTAGTTACATTCACATTATGTAATATATCCATATTTATTTTATTAATATCAAAGTTGGGATTATACTATTATCATATGTTAGTATATTATTATATTTATTGATCATACTAATAAATACAGTGCTAGTATGTTAATTATGTTTTAAAATAATTTTAGATAAATATTTTTAAAGAAATACATTCATAATCCTACAAAATCTTCCTAAATCCCACTATTTAAAGAAGTTTCTGTTGGTATCTTTGTACATGCATATGTGTGTGTTTAATAAAAGTTGGGATAGATATCATCCATTTGTTAAGAAGGAAAATGTAGGTCACAGACCGTGTGAACTAAGTACTTCAAAAAACCTAGTTTTTATAAAAGAGTATTTTCAGTTAATAATTCAATACATATACCCACCAACAACTATTTACTAGGAGATTTTATATGAACTCAAGAAAGAGTGATGTAAGGGGAAGAAAACACTAGATGAGATTCAGAAGAGATAGATTCTAATTTGCTTGGAAACCAGCCATAGAATTCTAGCATATTTACTGGGACTTTCTCTCTGTACCTCATTTATTTATTGATTCAACAAATGCTTCTTAAATATTACCTTTGAAAGACACCAACCCGGAAAGTGAGGCTTGGACGATATGATTTATAGGGTTCCCTGTAGCTTTAACATTCTGATAGAGCATTTGATAGGACAGGTCAATAGTTAAATCAGGGAATGGGAATATTAGATACTCATATTACTTTTCACCAACTCTCCAATTCTCTTATTACTACTACTCATAGGAAGCTATGGGCCATCCACTACAGGTGTTACTTTACCTATACTCTTGATGGTTTTGGAGGGGAGGCAAGTGGGGGCGTTGGGTGAGCCTGGTGGTGGTATTATGGAGGACACGTATTGCATGGAGCACTGGGTGTGGTGCATAAACAATGAATTTTGGAACACTAAAAAAAAATTAATTTAATTTAATTTAAAAAAAACCCTTACTTCCCTTTTATCAAAAAGCCATCTCTGAAACCATCTTAATGTTCATTAATGGATGGCCACAATTCTTCTCCATAGTCATTTTTCTCCTTATCAGGTGTTCAAATTGCTTTAGATATTCTTTTGGTAGGTCAACTAACTCAAATTAATAAAGTATGGCTTATTTTTTTAAAAAATGAAAGCAGAGAGTAATTTTCTAAAGCTGTAATGGTATATTTTCATACATTTAGAGAGAAATATGTCCTCAGGCCTACAATATGATATTGGTAGGAGGTATCAGAGTAAAACCTTATGCAGAATTCAGTGTGGTGCCCTGTTGATTACTGGCTAAGTCTGGCTTATAGGAATCAACATAAGAACAGTGATATTAAAAAGAATGCTAGTAAATTAGCAAATGCAAATTAAGAGTTTGTATTTGTCTTACATCTTTTTATCTGTTAACATATTCTAATACTTCAAGAAATTCAGTCTAAAAGTAAGTTCAATTGTAATTACAGTACAAGCCATAAATAACAAATTATGATTGCTTTCCTTTGCATCATACAAATGAATCAAACTAAAAATCAAAATGATGTGCAATATGTCAAAGAAATGCCATGAATCATTTCATCCAGTACTTCTTTTGCAGAGAGTAATGCATCTTCCCAAAGAACTCTTACATCTCTCTGTTTATAGGCCAGAAAAGATTTAATGGCTATGAAGAAAACTGCCAGTGGTCAAAGTTTAGAATCAGAAAGCAGGAAAGATCCTTGAGAAGACATCTACTTTTGAAGCATCATTTAATGAACTTTCAAAAGAATGATACTTATTTTATTAAAAATGTTTAGAAACATATTCATTACTATTTCCCCTTGGTAAATAAGAACTTTAAAAATGATAGCAATGAATTCAATTTTTCATTATTTTTTCACCAATCATTTTACTTATTTATTTCTTCCTTTAAAAGTTCGATCTATATAGATTTTATGAAGTTGAGGAATGTTCCCTCTATCCCTATACTTTGAAGCGTTTTAATCAGGAACGGATGCTGTATCTTGTCAAATGCTTTTTCTGCATCAATTGAGAGGACCATGTGGTTCTTCTCTCTTCTCTTACTGATTTGTTCTATCACATTGATTGACTTGCGAATGTTGAACCACCTTGCATTCCAGGGATAAATCCCACCTGGCCCTGGTGGATAATCTTTTTAATGTACAGTTGGATCCTATTAGCTAGGAGCTTGTTAGGAATCTTGGCATCCATACTCATCAGGAATATTGGTCTGAAATTCTCCTTTCTGATGGGGTCTTTGCTTGGCTTGGGGATCAGGGTAACACTGGCCTCATAGAAAGAGTCTGGAAGTTTTCCTTCTGTTTCTATTTTCTGAAACGGCTTCAGGAAAATAGGTATTATTTCTTCTTTGAATTTTGGTAGAATTCCCCAGGGAATCCGTCAGGTCCTGGGCTCTTGTTTTTTGGGAGGATTTTGATCACTGCTTCAATCTCGTTACTAGATATTGGTCTATTCAGGTTGTCAATTTCTTTCTGTTTAAAAATCCTAGAGGAGAACATAGGCAGTAACTCTTTGACATGAGCCGCAGTAACTCTTTGACATGATCCACAGCAACTTCTTTCAAGACATGTCTCCAAAGGCAAAGGAAACAAAAGCGAAAAGGAATTTTTGGGACTTCATCAAGATCAAAAACTTCTGCACAGCAAAGGAAACAGTCAACAAAACAAAGAGGCAGCCAATGGAATGGGAGAAGATATTTGCAAATAACACTACAGACAAAGGGCTGATATCCAAGATCTATAAAGAACTCCTCAAACTCAACACCCAAAAAAACCAGATAATCACGTCAAAAAACAGCAGAAGACATGAACAGACACTTCTCCAAAGAAGACATACAAATGGTTAACAGACACATGAAAAAATGTTCGTCATCATTAGCCACTAGGGAAATTAAAATAAAAACCACATTGAGATACCACCTTACACCAGTTAGAATGGCCAAAATTAACAAGACAGGAAACAACAAGTGTTGGAGAGGATGTAGAGAAAGAGGAACCCTCTTACAATGTTGATGGGAATCCAAGTTGGTGCAGCCGCTTTGGAAAACAGCGTGGAGATTCCTCAAAAATTTTTTAAAAAGCTACCCTATGACCCAGGAATTGCACTACTGGATATTTACCCCAAAGATACAGTTGTATTGTAAAGGAGGGCCATTTGTACCTTAATGTTCATAGCAGCAATGGCCACAATCACCAAACTGTGGAAAGAACCAAGATGCCCTTCAACGGACGAATGGATAAAGAAGATGTGGTCCATATACACTATGGAGTATTATGCCTCCATCAGAAAGGATGAATACCCAACTTCTGTAGCAACATGGACGGGACTGGAGGAGATTATGCTGAGTGAAATAAGTCAAGCAGAGAGAGTCAATTATCATATGGTTTCACTTACTTGTGGAGAACAAGGAATAACACGAAGGACATTAGGAGAAGGAAAGGAAAAGTGAGTTGGGGGAAAACAGGGGGAGATGAATCATGAGAGGACTCAGAAACAAACTGAGGGTTTTGGAAGGGGGGTGGTGAAGGTTGGGTGAGCCTGGTGATGGGTATTAAGGAGGGCACGTATTGCCTGGAGCACTGAGTGTGTTGCATAAACAATGAATCTTGGAACACTAAAAAAATAAAATAAAATTTAAAAAATAAATAAATAAAATAAGTAAATAAATAAAAGTTGGATCTATCTTTCCATCCCCGATTCTTGTGCACTGTGCCTTAGAACATATTTCTTGGTCTTCTTCCTTCAACTTTAACAACGCCCCTTCCCCCACCCACCCATAATTTATAACCATAGCTACAAAAAAAAAGCCATAGTTCCTTCCTCAAATCTTGGTCAAATGGATCCAACGCTTCCAGATACGACACTTCTCAGATGTAGTATTGTCTCTTTGCCTTAATGGCCTTCTTCTTATGAAGCCGCTACTTTGTTTATCTTGGTCATCTTAATAAGCCTTCAACAGAGGTATATTGTACAGGGTTCTGTTTGTTTGCAATTTACTTTCTTCCTCTTCTCTGTTCTCACACTCTTTTTGCATGTACTTCTCTGAAACTACATATCACATCACATTCTACTTTCTATCGAAATTATTTTTATAAATATCTCCTCTGTTCTAAGATAATACAAATAAGCTCTCTCTGTTTAGGCATGTTGCTTTTCCTTTGTGTACTTTAGCAATTATAATTTTTCATAATCTGTGTACCTTGGCAGTTAATACCTGAGCATTATACATCCTGATGTTTGCTAAAGTGAATTAAGTAACATCTTGCTTTGTTCTAAATCTTCCATTCTTAGGTCTTCTAAATGCCCTATTTATTGCTTTTCTATATTCTCTAAGTTTCTGTAGATTTCAAAATCATTTATCTCAAATTGTAATTCCAGTAATATATATGTATTACCAGAAAAAAATTCTTCTAACAAATATAAATTCCCTGAATTACATTTAAACTACTTTAGTTTTGTCTTCTTAGATGCAAAAGCTTGCAGATTAATACCCAAATTAATACATTTTTTAGGCCTACTCTCAACTTATCTTCTTCTGTAATTGAAATTACAAATTACTTTCTCCTCTTTATTTACATTTTGCATATGTGCCTTTTAAAATGTTTTCAGTTGGCTGCTTCCTGCCTGTATTTATCAAATTCAGTACTGAAAAATATATTTGATAAACATCCAGATTATAATGACATCAATTCACCATTATACATTTATCTATTAAGTAAACTAACTTCTGTGTAACAAAGAATTTGGCTGGCTTTTGTTCCTGGTTTCTGGGAAACAGTCTCTAAATCTTTGGTATTTCCCAGGTGATAGGACTGTCTTTGTTGTTCATGGTGGAACCTGATAATATACGCTAATGAGGTGAATCATGGAGGGCCCCTAGATAGTTTATGTATAACAGGTGATTCAGTTTGCAGGTTGGCCATGCCACAAGAACCAGCTTGTGATTGGACTATTGGGATTTTAAACCATGAGATTATCAGCCTGACCTCCAGGAAGCAAAGGGAGCTAGAGGTTGAGTTCAGTCACATAGCCTATGATTCAATCAATCATGCCTATGTAATGAAACCCCAGTGAAAACTCTGGACATCAAGGTCCGGAGGCTTTCTTGGTTGGCGATACTCTGCATATTGTCACATATGGACATACCAGAACAAAGGGAAAGGACATGGTAGTTTAATGTCTAGAAACCCTCAGATCTCACCCTTGTGGCTCTTCTTCTGGCTGTTTCTGATTTATATTATTTGGCTACAATAAAACTTTAATCATAAATATAATGTTTGCCTGAGTTTTATGAGTCATTCGGGTGAATTTTCAAACCCTGAAGTGGTAGGAGGACCCCCAAATTTGTAGCCAGCTGGTCAAAGGTACAGGTGGCCTGGGGACTCTGAATCTTGTGAGCTTGTGTCTAAAGTAAGTAAGAACAACGTCCTTAACCTGTAAAGTTAGTTCTAACTGCATAACTGGTGACAGAAGTCATTCCACCAATTAACTGCATATCTACATATGTCACCATTTTTAACAGTATGAACAGTATTGCATAGCTATTTTTTAGGTCAGAATTTTTCAAACTCAGCATTATTGACATTTTGAACTGGGTAATTCTTTTTTGTGGAGGGCTGTCCTGTGCATTGTAGGGATACTGGTAGATGTTGAATGTTTGGGGAACCAATGGTTTACATATATGTGCCTTAAAAACAGGAACATGTGGGGCGCCTGGGTGGCTCAGTGGGTTAAGCCGCTGCCTTCTGCTCGGGTCATGATCTCGGAGTCCTGGGATCGAGCCCTGCATCGGGCTCTCTGCTCAGCAGGGAGCCTGCTTCCTCCTCTCTCTCTGCCTGCCTCTCTGCCTGCTTGTGATCTCTCTGTCAAATGAATGGATAAAATCTTTAAAAAAAAAAAAATACAGGAACATGAAAGAAAAAAAAACAGGAACATGGAAATTCACGTCAGTGGAAATGATTTTGGATATAACACTAGCAGGAGTCAATAAAAGAATAAATATATGTAATGACTATACTGTTGTCTCATACAAGCATATATTTCCAGACAAATTTTCAATTCTTTTGCTGCTGTTGTAGCTTTCCTTTTTAATGGACAGCACCTCTGCTATACCTTGAACACAGATTCTGTGGGATTTTGCACAAAGACTACTTATGCAATAAGTATTTTGTATTGTTTCTGTTTTCCCTAAAGCTATGCACTGAAATATTTCTTCAGGTGTTCCAAAATCCATCTTATGTTCCCCATTTCCACAGAGGAAAAAAGACATTACTAACAACATCATATTTCATAACTTTATACAGTCTCTGATCCAGTAATGGAGGTTATAATTCTTCTCAGTGCTAAATATACCACCTAATTTTTTTTCTATTGTTGGCAAACAGAAGCAGTTTGTACCCAAAGTATATATAATCAAAGAAATAAAAACACTTTAAGTGTATTTCCGGATGCATGTAAATTATAATATTGTTTTAATAACAAAATTTATCTATTTAAATCTTAAGAGCACCTGATGGTTCAAAATTAGTCAATGATTTGATATTTTATTTTCTTAATGATTTCTTCTTGATTAATACTAACCAAATGAATAATTCCTTGTAACCTGGACCTCTTTAAAAAAGACAGTTGAATAGCTTGATATACATCTTACAAAATTAAAATTTATTAGTTGGAGAAATATATATAAGTGGAGAGGAAGGATACTTTGAGGACTTTTAAGATGAAGCCAAAGAAAAAGGTAGAGCCAGGAGAGAAGAGAGCAAACAATCAACTAGGTAAGAGTGTAGAAGATTAAAAATAATAAGAAATCCAAAAATTTATCCCATGGTAGAAAAAATTTACAGAAAATGGGTTAACAGTTTTGAAACTGCTACAGATGTATACTGGAACTGAACAATTGAGTAAATTGATGGTGAATGGTGGGAGGCAGGAGGGCCTAAGTGCAGCCACACCTCAGTTGTAATGAGGACACACAGCACCCAGGTCTTGGTTTCTAATATCATTCTCTAAAAAAGGAAGCACAGCTTTGTGGAAAAATAGTAGGTTCTAGGTCTGACATAGGAAATATCCAAGAGTCTGGAGCATCTTGTAGTGCCAAAAAGTAAATAAATGCTAAAAAGAAAGAAGGAAGGAAGGAAGGAAGGAGAGAGAGTGTGGAAGGAAAGGGAAGGTAAGGAAAGGAAACCATGCTATAATGGGTAAATGCTAACTGAAAGAGTTCCCAAATGCCAAAATTGGAACAACTGCTGCAAGGCAATAAATAAATTATTCCGGATTGTAACCTACAATGAAATAAATATCCATGAGTTCATGCTGATATAAATTATTGAAAGAGTAAACAAATCAGGCAGAAAAAACAAATCTCTTATGCACAAGCATTACAAATAATATAGGTAGAGACTCTACCCTCCAGAAGAGGGGGCACATAAATCCCAACTCTTTAAAGTATCACCACCTTCACCCCACCCTTTCCCCAAATATGTTAGTTTGCTTCAGGCACCAACACATGTCACATATCCTCACTCACCATTCTGAAAACTTGATGTGGAAACAATAAAGAGAGCAGCAGCATGGCCCTTTGATTTTATAAAGCACTTTCATTAGCATAATCACATTTAAACTTTCCAATAGTTCTGTATACTAGGCAATATATTTACCAATCTGCAGAAAGATGATTTCAGTTTTTAAAGGTCTCAGTGTATTTGACCAATCCATGACTCAGAACTAGTTACTCTAACGCCATATCCAGTACTATTTCTACCTCTCAATACCAGACCTTAATAAAATCTATCACCAATTTGCTTAGGCCACAACATCTGTAAGTACCAACATATACAGAAAGTCCCAGAAAAACACACCCAAGAGTAAATAGATATATGCACTTATACATAAGTAAGCTTAAATTGAGTTAGAATCACATATAGATATTCAACACATATGATTTTTCTTAAATATACATGGAGATTTACAGACAAGCGGAAATTCTATGCAGATATACATTGTTTTATATAAATCTGTGTGTATATACACATACACACAAAAATACACACATGTGTAAAAATCTTCATGTTCACAGAGGTTGTCCCTCTGAATGAAATATGCATATATATTTCTCCAGTCTTTTATCTGCCTTCAAAATGTTGCATTGTCATGCTTTATGTTAAACTATTATGTTATTTAATTTGTGTCTTCGGAATGTTATTGCCTCCATTCTATAGATGACAGAACAGCTTCTTTAGAGGAGCTATTAGCCTATAAATCTATTTGGATTGTGGTCATACATTGGTTCCATTTCTCAGCCCAGTGTCCTCTACATATATAGAGAAAGCAAAGAATCCGTAACTGTACAACAGTATGTGTCGAACACGTTACTAGTCAGAAAGGCAAACACAAGGATTAGTAGTTCTAAAAAGTCTAGTAGCCTATAAATATTTAGCTACAACCAATTTTCCACTAGAAAGACTATGGATCTCAAAAGTACAATATCATTGGTAAAAATTTTAGCTTGAACTAAGCTTACTAAGCTTACCAACCCCATCTATCCTCAGTTAGTAAAGCAATCAAAACTGATTTGTTCTTTCTTTAGTGCCTAATAAAAACAAATGAAAGGGCAGCTCAGTGTCAGATACATCAATTTATAAGTGGATACTTTACAAACTGCTTCAATACAGCTTTGTAAGCAAAATAATGGACACCAAAAAGGTCACATTTCTATTCAACATTAACTATGAATGCACTATTAACAGTATAAAATTTATTTTGCTAAAAATAACTAAAATAAGTTTTCAAATGTGTATTTACTCGGAAAAATCAAATCACAGCACTTTTATTTTTCCTTTTTCCTATCTCATTGAACCCGTTCAGCCGGAGAGGGCGTCCATGCCTTGATGACATTACTGGCTATGGTATCCTGACTTGTCTTCAAGAATTTTCTCTTATTTATATGGCACCGTTTTTTCAGAAAAGAAAATCAACAACAGTAGCAACAACAAAAAACGGAAGTTTGACAGCCTCTGTTTGTTCGAAAGAGACTACTGAGAACATAAAAGGCCAGTATCTTTCTCATTGATTGTTTGAACAAAAGCTGGACAGATTCTCAGGGTCCAATTTTCTCCTTCCCCCAAGTCCTTCAATCCTGTGTCAATGCTTTGAAAAGCTTCAGGCTCAGAGCACTTGGTCTCCAGGTCACCCTCTTCCGAGTTGAGGTGTGTGGGAAATGGCAGGTCCTTGAAAAAAGAAAGTATGGGCCCTAATTCATTTTGTTCTTGCCCCATCTTTAAAACAAAATAATAACTAGATTATAGTAATCTTATTGGCAAAAATTTTTAAAAAGCAGATGAGAACCCACAATCAAGAAAAAATGAGAGATTCATTTTTTTGCATATAATGTGATGCATTCTTTTTTTTTTTTTTCTTTTTCTCTGCATCTCCTACATTCTGTTCCACACCAAAGAGTGTCAGGATATCAGTACATCACATCAGTCGGGTCCTTGGCATGCTTAGAAGAAATGCTTACAGATTAACACAAAAATACTTCCAAGCACAGTATAGCAAAGTGAAATAACCCAATTCCATTCACCCTGGGTTCAAACAAAGAAAATTAGCTTGAACATGTACCCACCATGAACAAAGAGTAAAATGTCAAATTTAAATTCATATACTTAAGTGTTTTAATATATTTAATGCTTGGCTTTAAAATCAGCCTCCACTCTTACTTGGAAACCTGACAACACCAACTGCAGAATCCTATCCTTCCCTTTGTCAGTTGTGTCTTATCATTTTACTGTGGGAAATTAAGAGCTATCTGAAAGACACATTCTTAATTACCATGTTCAATTCATTTTAAATGTTCATGTTATGGCATGATAGCTATAAAAGGATAATAATGAAAATGAGATATTTGATCTACTTTGAAGGAAGAAGATAAATGTCTCTCCTAGGGTTAAGAGTAATAGCAAAGGAAGACCCCATAAGTCAGTCATTGAATTAGATTTGTAGATGAGAAAGCAACAGTCTCCCAGACTCCGATCCTAGAGAAAGCATCCACTCTGGTGTTGCGTGTTATCATGGAAGAATGATTTAAACCCATGGAGTGTTATCATGGAAGAAAGATTTTTGGCTGGAACTACCATTTTCCAATAATTCACCAAAATGACCAACACAAAGGGAAAGAGGAGAAGCACCTGTTATGCGTGCTCCAGCCCTTTTAGAAAACATAGAGTTGCTCCTTTGGCCACATACACACAAATCTATAAGAAAGATGATATTGGAAAATTAAAGAGAATGGGCACTATTCAAAAAGGAATGTCCCACAAATTTTACCATGGCAAAACTAGAAGAATCTACAATGTTACCTGGCACGCTGATGGCATTGTTGTAAAGAAACAAGTTTGTTTGTAAACAAACAAGTAAGACCAAGTTTCTTGCCAAGAGAATTAATATATATATTGAGCTTATTAAGCACTCAAAGAGCTGAGATAGCTTCCTGAAACATGGGAAGGAAAATGATTAAAAAAAAAAAAGAAGAAGAAGAAGGAATCCAAAGAGAAAGGTACTGGGTTCAGCTGCAGTGCCAGCCTGCTCCACCCTGAGAAACACTGGAACCAATGGAAAGGAGCCTGAGCTCCTGGAACACACTCCTATGAATTCATGGCATGAAAAGTGTAAAAATAATAATAATAATAATAATAATAATAATAATAAAGACCTCAAGACAGTAAAATAACTAAATAAATAAAATAAAACTCATAGAGAAAGGTCCCAAATCACCTTCTTCTAGACCTCTACACACCCCCAAATGAAAAGCAATGGGGAATAGTAGAGGGAAGGCTCAGAACTGGTACCAGGGTGCGTGGCACCTCTAAGAGAACCTCAGAGTTAATAACTCTTTCCTTAAAGAGACACACAGCCTCATTGTGGAATGCTTAGCTGCTGGCTGAGTACAACAGGAAGGTCCCCAGTTCCCTCACTCTCCACCAAAACATCTTTTAGAAACTCAGAACAAGTACCAAGGAGCTTCCTGAATCATTTTCTTGGTGAAATTTGGACAACTTATGTTTCCAATCAAGACAGTGACCTCACTGTCTACCCTATGGGTATAGTGTGATGCAAATATCAGGTGAATGCCGTATGTCACCTTTCAGTAGCACCAACAATGCCCAAGAGAATGAAAAAGAGCCGGTGTGAAAGAGTTAAAATAACATCTCTCCTGGGGATGATTCAGTGCACTGAACTCTCTGTCCTTAAGCTCTCTCACACACAATATTTCTGAGCCTTCTGTGTCTATGCATGACCTAAACACAAATTGCAATTTTCTTCTGTTAAGTAATTCTTAAATCAGCACCTGCTGGGATGCCTGTGTCTGACAGTCCCCTGGTCAATTCTAGGTGGTGATAGGTAGAAGGAGTGGCTGCATGGAAGTCGTGGCCCTAGCAATACTCATGCTCATGGTGAATATTTATTGATTCTTCTGGGTTATTTTTTCGTATGTACTTAGCACTTTATATTCATTGTAGTTCTCACAATTACACATATACTATACATACATACGACGACACATACATATGACTCTGCATACAGGTCTGCAACTTAATTCTATAGTTATTTGATCAAGGGCATTTCTCTAAGATAGAACACATAGACTGACCGTATGTAAAGAAGAAAAAAAATACCCACTATTTATATTGCCTTTTAAACTATTCCTTCAGGGGGGCGCCTGGGTGGCTCAGTGGGTTAAGCCGCTGCCTTCGGCTCAGGTCATGATCTCAGGGTCCTGGGATCGAGTCCCGCATCGGGCTCTCTGCTCAGCAGGGAGCCTGCTTCCCTCTCTCTCTCTCTCTCTGCCTGCCTCTCTGTCTACTTGTGATCTCTCTCTGTCAAATAAATAAATAAAAATTAAAAAAAAAAAAAACGATTCCTTCAGAGATATATAGCTTGAGATTTCAAGCAATACTGCAATAAACATGTGTATATGAGTCATTGCTTTTTTCCAGGAATAAATTCCTATTGATAAACTCTGCAAAAATGTTACAACACACCAGAGTCTCATTGACAGTACATAAGAGATCTAATTTTTCCATACTCTTGGCAATGTTGCCCCTCCACTTTTTAAAATGTTGCCAAACTAAGTAAGTTTCACCATTTGATTTTAATTTGCAACTTTCACTATTAATGATGTTGAATATTTCTTGTGTGTTTTGAGGATTTGTAATTTTGTACTTTTCTAAACTCCCTAGAAATATCCTATCTCTACCTTTCCATTTCCGTTGTTTGGCTCATTATATATTATTTCACTCCATATTTTTATTTTTTATACTCTGTTATTTTCTATTTCCTTGTCCTTTCTTTAAGATTTCTTTGTTGCTTATTTTTATTTGTTTCAAATGCATATTTATTTCAAATCACCAGTGTCCTCCAGCATTTTATGAAAGAGAGCAAATGACAGGGAAAAGACCTTTAAAAAACTAGCAACCCCATTACATTGACAAATGTTGCAATTGTTTAGAAAAAAGAGATTAACAACCTCTTTACATGGCTGGTTCATTTTTTAAAGCATACTTAAAACAATACAGATGAAGCATTAAGCTTTCTTTTTTTTTTTTTAAGCAGCCAGAAAAATTGTTAATTTGCTTTCAAATTGCATTTTCAACTTTCTTTGGATTTATTAAAAAAAAGTACATGTCAACAGACCAGAATTAAAAAGGTGACAAACTGTGAAGAATTAAAAGTTTTAATTTAACAGATGAGCAATTGCAAATAACAAAATCTCAGAAAAACACAGTTTTAATGAAAGGTGACATGCTGGAGATTCTTTTTTTGTTTTGTTCCTTTCCATCAGGTAACAACAAATTAGTTTAGGAAGCCATACTGGAATGCTGTGATTGTGATAACCAGCTCACAGCCCTTGCTGATAGCTCTGTTTTTTGTTTGTTTTCTGAAACCACTTATGACACTTCTTTTGTACTAAATAGATATTTTCTTCAGTCAGATGTATCACAAGTTGTTCAAGTCCAGACTAGTTTTTATGTGTTACTGTTATCAGATGCTATTTTTCTTGTGGTTCTTGTGGTTCCCACCTCTGAAAATCTTATTTTCCTTAGTGTTCAGAACTAGAGAGGTTTGTATAGGCATACAGCGAGGAAAAAGAAAGTTATTTTATGGTGTAAGAGTAGCATTTTTTGACTCAATAGAAAGAAACTGTCTTGCCCTGCAAACTCAGAAAAAACATTAATTTAAATTGGGAGGTGGATTAAATGTGATTAAAGAATGGAGAAAAATTGAATGTGATTAAGGAAATTTATGGAATATCAGAGCGTACAGACATATTCTTTTTTTTATTTATTAGGGCTTCTAACAAATGTTTGCTGATTAATTAGAGAAATATGTAACCACATGTTCTTTGCACATTTATAAAGCAAAAATAGCAAAATGTTCATGATTTTAATGAAACTTGTATGCATAGCTCACACTTTCATGTTTGTGAATGTGTACTCAGGAGGGTTCAATTTTCCATCCCAGCTGATTCTATACATTTGATTATACTTTCCCAGCTTCCTTTTTTTTCTGTTGAAAGTTTTGATGTTGTTTTAAAGGGATAACAGAAATTAATACAATGAGAAAATAAAACTCTGAGGAATATTTTTCTTTTTCCTTATTCATTTACATGAAATTACAGCTTAAGAATTTATTTTATCATACATTTAATTCCTCTACATTTAAACACGTATTTCTGGTTGATCTTGTATATCATCATTTTGCAAACAATAATATTCTAAGCACTTTCACCATTTTATTTAATATTTATTAAATATATTATAAATATACATATATTTATTATCTATCACAACAGTTTTCAACTGAGGGCAATTTTGTTTCCCCGAGAGTTTTTTGCAACTTCTGGAGATGCTTCTGGTCCTCATAACTGGGGAGTTCTACTGGCCAACAGAACCTCTAAGGGGTAGAGATTAAGGATGCCACAAGGATCCTATACATCCACAGGGCAGTGCCCCACATGAACAATTACACATGCCAGTATATCAATGCTAAGGCTGAGAAAGCTGCTCTAGACCACCCATTTTCATTTTACTGATCATGAAAATCTAGCCCAGATAACTTCCTTAAAAGAAACACATAATTAAATGTAATCTAAATTTGGATCTGTGTTCATTTTCTGGTAGGGGTGACACTGAACACCCAAGCTATACAGACAGGGGACTGAAGAGGGCTATGGAACAACAAGATGAGTTTAGCTTCCAGTGATCAATATCCTTAACACTGTGGAAATGATGAATTAAGAAAACATTGCCAGGCTTTGAAGTAACAAAGCAAATACATTTTCACCAAAAAACAAAAGCCACAGTTAACCCTTCTAAATATTGCAAATATGTAAGTCATTTCAGAAACAATAAATATCATCAATGTCAACTGAAAGGTACAGCCTACCAGACAAAAAAAGTTTGCCAATCAGGTAAATAAATGATTGAGGTGGTTTTATCTGTCTAATACCAAGTGTTGAGTCTGAAATGCATAAAATGGAAAATACAACTAAACTAGCTTGTCTTGATGTATTTCTGATTAATGAGGGCTAAGATCTTGACAACATCCTGTATTAAAATAGCAGTGGAGGAACTGGAAGAACTTCCTTTCCTCCTACCCCAGTTATTTTTTAAAGACTTTGTTTTTTTAGAGCAGTTTCAGGTTCAAACTTAGCACAAATGAGGGGATGGGGGAGATTTCCCATTTACCCCTTCCCCCAGGTGTGAATACCCTGCTTCCTTTTGGCACCCCTCCAGAGTAGTACATTTGTTACAAGTGATCAGCTTAAAATGACATGTCATAACCACCCAAAACTCCCTGAATTTGTGGATTGTATTCCATTGCACAAATGTTTACAAACTAGGCAACTATTTTCGGAACTCATTTTTCCCCCCAACTACTTGCCAAAGAGCAACCTACACATACCATCAACACTGTTTTTCACTCCTTCCCCTACAGCAATAAATTCCTTAGGTATATAATCTGCCTTTCATTTTACCACAAATGGTAATTTTACAAATATTTTACCAAGAGCTATCATCTTCTCAGTCTCTGGTAACAGTTTCTTTTCCATCTTCCACTTGACCCCTAAACCAATGATGTATGTTTCAAAGTTTGCTGTTGTTGGTTTAGTCTCATGTATGTGTATATGTGTGAGTGTGTGTGTGTGTGTGTGTGTGTGTGTGTGTGGTGCGCATGCACGCGCGTGAGTTTTAATAAGAGTTCCTTCTACTTTCAAATTTTTTTATCAGGCAGAACAGACCAGATAAGGCAATAGCAACAACCCCCAAATCTCAGTGGCATTAAACAGAAAGGCTTATTTCTTCTTCTTGCTATACATAATCTTGGGTCAACAAAGTGATTTGTTCCATGTCATCCTCCCTCAAGGACCCAGACTTCTTTGAAAACTCCATTATCTGGATCATCATTGTTTATTACAGCACAGGACATCAACATGAACAAAAGAGCACTTTCCCAGAAATGCTTCATCCCAGAAGTGACCTGTGTCACTTCCATTCAGAGTTACTTGGTGAAGTCAATTCATTAAACCATATCTTGCAAACAGGGACAGAGAAATGGAATCCTATTATATTCTCAGAAGAAGATGTGGAAATATCAACAAATACAACTAATGACTACCATAGTCTCACTGAAGCACACTAAATGTGAGCAAGAGGATAAAGGAAAATCCTCAAGGACAAGTTAAGTCTGGAAGAGCTCAAGAACTGTACCACCTTGGTTTCAACCTTTCCATGCCATATGTAGAATATTTATGTAGTCAGAAAGCTCTACTCTACAAACTTCTCTCACCAACCCAACAATCCACCAAATGTTTACTGGATCCTATTTCTATAAAACCAGAATAAGAAAATAAATTATGGTAAAATGAAAGTAGTAACATTTATGACATAGCGTCTCATTGTTTCACCAATGGCCACATATAATTATGTTCTATAAATACAGCATTTGTATTATATGACAAAATAAATTTTTATTTTATGGGCTGCATTTTCCAATATAATTCTCACCAGTTCATTCGCATCTGCATGAGGAAACTAATTTTACTGGGAGCTTTGTTTAATGAGATGTGTTACTATGTATTCTTCTACACCAAGTTAATATTTTCTTTAAAGATTTTATTGATTTATTTGAGAGAGAGAGAGAGAGTGAGGGAGAGAAAAAGCACAAACAGGGGAAACATCAAAGGGAGGGGGAGAAGCGGGCTTCCCACTGAGCAGGGAGCCTGATGTAGGGCTCCATCCCAGGACCCCTGGGATCATGACCTGAACCGAATGCAGATGCTTAAGCAACTGAGCCACCCAGGCATCCCACCAACTTAATATTTTTAATTAAGCAAAATCATCCTGTTCTTAGAGTCAAAGTACCATTATATGAACTGTTATTATATTACCTACCACTGTAAATATTTTCTGCTATTAGTTAAAATTTAACTGTTTACAGAAAATAACAAATTAGAAATTTATTGTCAAATGTTATTGCTTTATCAATCTTACCCAACTGATTCCAAAAGGCATCCCAGCACTTGTGCTTACTTACTGGTCTTTCATTCATTTTTAGAAATGGCATAAATTTCTACCTAAGAATAATTTTAAACATTAAAAAGAAAAAAAATAACTTTTGAGTGGTTCTAAGTCTAAGGATGGTAGCTGAAATCATCATTTCATTTAACCACTATTATCCCAAAGAAGATGAAAGCTTCTACGTGATTCCCTCTCCCAAATTTCCTGTCCCCCAACCTAGGAATCATTCACTCAACCAACAACTCTTTCCTGAGCACCTTCCATGTGCAAAATTCCTATTACGTCCTAAAGACACAGGAGCCAATTTTCAATTAGGACAGACATTTTTTTTAAATATATTTGTATCAGAAATTAACAGAAGTACTCTGAGAAGAAAGGGAAGTTGATGAGAAATATGAATATAATAGATGTGGGAAAGGAAGCAAAAGCTTCTCTGAGAAAATAACAGTTAAATTAAAATTTTTACTTAGATAAAATGTGGGGGAAAGAATATCCTAGGCAAAAAAAAAAAAAAAAAGGATTAATAATTACGGACTAAGTCATCTAGGCCTTCATAGACAGAGGTGAGTATTTTTACATTTTACTCGAGGCCAGAATTCCCTGAAAGGTATTACACAAAGAATAAAATAATCAGATTTTTTTGTAAATGATTGATTAGGATATTAATGGGAATAATGGGCTAAGAGGAAGGAGAGACATATACACAGAAATGGTAGTTAGGAGGTGCTCAGAGAGATCTTTGAGAAAGAAGATAGTGTCAGGAACTAAGATGATAGCAACAGTAACAACTGCAGATTTGAAAGCTACTTAACAGGTACACTAGATAGTTCTTGGTACTTTGATAGGAGACAAAGAGAAGAGGTTGCCATTTAGAAACTCAGTTCTAAAACCCAGCTGTAAAGTTTGAACTTTATTTACACTTTGGTTTTTCCTGACAATTCACATTATCCCATGAATGCTTTCATTACTAAGTCTCTTTTTCCTATGCATAATTTCTGGAATGCCTGATGTCTCTCCCCACATGGCACAAAGGAAAGTTATTAGGGGATTTCAAAATGTACATTTCTAAGAATGTACCAATACATAGGTCTGAACAGTTGTAAATATATCCTGGGATTATCTTTGTATCTATTTCCTACTATTTTATATCTTGTATTTTATATCTTACACACAAAATTGTAAATAATTGAATATAAAAATATGTGGTGGAGAAATAATGTAAAAGTGAGCTAAGCTTCCCATCATAATGAGTCTTCAGAATCAGTGAGATCTAATTTGCATGACTTTCTAACTCCTAGGACTACCCACAGTGGGTCTGAATAAACTAAGAGCCATTATGGAAGCATGTTAGAGGACAGCTATCAAAGGCAAAGATGGCTCCCATGAGAGACAAGTAGCAAGGAGTCTTACTAACATTTTTGGCTTTATAAGTTGAGTTTTTGCAATAGGTATGTGGACTTGTAAATTACATTCAAAAACAACAAAGGGATTTACTTACACTCTGGCTCTTATTTTCAAGAAAACTGAATGTCTATTCCCGCACTACAGTATCAGGTCTCTCCTTCTGATCTGGAACTGGACCAGCTCTGCCATGTGTCCTTTTAGTTTCTTTAGAATCGGTCTTTCCAGGGAGTCACAGTTCGGTTCCCTAAAATCCAGGCTTTGTGTAATTCTGCTTGTTTCTCCTGTTCGTATACTCTGCTGCCAATTAATTAAGGCATGATTTGACATGGATATGTTTTAATATGGTAACATGCCATGTGTTTTTGATAACTGGTAAAGGAGAAATAATTTAGCTCTGTTGCTTTTTATAGGCAAGTCATTAAATAAACTACTGAATATGTATCTGATGGAACCATGAAAGGATGAAATAGAATATCTACCTGATTTTTTCTCAGTTATTGATGATGTAAAGCCATCTATAACGTTCCTTCCTGTCAGGTAGGAGGAAGAAAAAGATATAATAAGAATATTCATTTCCATATTTATTAGAATGTAATAATTTAGAGGTAGTTACATTCTCTTATGAGGCCACCAGAGAGCTATTGAACTTTAAAAATTAGCAGTCTGCTATAATAAATATTCAATTTCAATGTAAATGATTCCTTCATAGCCTGCCATTTTAGAAATTTAGGAAGTCCAAAAGTCATGACACAAGAAATAGTGTTAAAAGGTGATGTAAAGGAATCAGTGGCCATTGAAATGGTAGAACATCCATGGGAACTAGATTCTAGTTCTAGTATCACTAATATCTATTAATATAGTATCTTTAATAAAACTGATAGGCCAGATGTGACTGCTTATTGAAAAAATGAGTCATTATAAAAACAGCATTATTAATATTAATTAAATATTGTGAATTTTAATTTTTGAATTTAAGATAATATTTTAGACTGCTAAAATAATTATTTAATTTAAGTCATGGATTAATAACTCATATTAGGATTTATATGAAGAACCTAATATGTAGGAAGTTGTGATCTTAAATATCTCCAAGAGAGGCAAATGTTTTACATGTCCATTTTCAGCAATATAGCTACATTATGATAATTTAGATCCATCTCACACTATGAATTCTTACAAAAATAAAGTGCATATATAACATATTAAATAAATGCAATCTTCAGTCACATTACTTTAAATGAGTAGAAGTTTTATATGAATAATGGAATTATTTTTTAAATAAAAGGATGTTTACATTACATTATATGTTCACACATTGGAAAGATATATAATCTCAGGAAAAGTGTCATATGTGTGTGCACAAGTACATACACATACACACAATGTGTTGAGAAAACTTCCAGAAAATATGGCTCACCAAGCTGATACAGAAAAATATCCTCAAAAGGAGGAATATGGTATCCTTGGTTAATGAATAGACAATTCAAAGCCAGAATGGTGAAGAGCACCTCATGGCTGGGGGCTTATGAGGGTTTTTGAGCAAGACATTAGGGATGGCAGTAAGTATAGGAAAGATTAGTGCCCATGATAGGACAGGAAAAAATTATTCCATAAGCTTGTGTGAGAAAAGCAAACAAGGAAAACGGCATTTATATAATCCTGTGAGCGAAAAGTCAGTCTTAGAAATCAAAACTATAATATTTCTTCATGCACAAGTGGGGTCCTCATTTATAGAACCCATGCTTTATATATAACACAAGTTGGTAAATGAAAAATTGTGTGTGTGTGTGTGTGTGTGTGTGTGTGTGTGAGATAGAGACAAAGAATGTGTGTGTATAAATTCATATAAATTATAGTATATTACAATATATGCATATGTATGTGTATACACACACACAAAACTACCTTTAACAAGTTAATGGATAGGCATTACACATAAACAGTTATTATCAACATGAAAAGAAAGCCATGCAGATTTTTGCAGATCCTAAGAGAAGAACATACTACTACCCATTAGGTGGATTTTAAAAAAATTATATATATATATATATATATATATATATATATATATATACACACACACACATATATATATATATACACATACATATACATATACATATATATTCCTAAATCTTTCAATCCACTAGAACCAACTACCAACAGAATAAGTATAGAGACTAGAATATATTAATCATGTTCATACTAATCATATTTTTCTTTACTCAATTAAGGACACAACCAGCAAAGTCTATATCACAGAAAACACAGCAGATCCTATGACCTAAACAACTGAAAATGTATGACATCTATGAGAAAACTGGAAATGTTGTCATTGACTAGATATTTGATATTAATAAATTATTAGTAAAGTCCTATAATGATACTATGATTATTTTAAAAGAATTCTTCATTTTTAAGAAGTAGTAAAATTTCTATTCATAAATTAAGATGAGGTATGGAAATTGCTTTAAAATACTACAGAAGAGGGGGAAATGAGTGGAAGTATGTATGAGAACACAATGGCCAGGAGATCATAATTATTAAAGGTGTGTGATAGACATACGGAAGTACATTATAGTCTTCAGTTTATTTTTGTATATGTTTAAAATAGTTCATAATAAAAAGGTCAAGAAGGAAATAAAATTGTATATTTGGAATAGTAAAATCGATTTGCATTAGGACTGCACTACAGTAAAAATAAATGGTGACTCTGAAGACATTATAACATAATCCACTCAAAAAAATAAAGGAATAAAATATGTTGAGCATTTTTAAAGATGACATTGGTTTTTTAACCTCTTCGTAGGAAGAAATTATATCCTATACACCTTACATATAACAGTCATCCAATAATTCATCCTAATAATTTGATTTTGTTTTGCCATATCAGAATATGAAAGAGACTTAAATGATACATGAGTGAGATATAATCCAAGACAAATCCAAAATGTATTATCCACTTAATGATTTAGAAACACAGGCATACTGATAAAGATGGGTATTCATATAGGCAGAAAAATGCAATATTTATGTAATAATAAATTTTAAATATTTTCTATTCAGTCTTTAAGAAAAATCAGCTAATGTAATTTTCAGAATTATTACATGATCTATTACATTGAAAAGAAATTAATTAAGGGAACTACAATGAGCTAGAAGAAGCTCATTGCTAACCTTCTCTAAAAATTCTTAGGCCGCCTATAAGCCAACTTTCAATCTCTTGTGGCATCATTCATAAACCACTAACCAAAATAACTACAAATGAGGGAAATATAATGAAAACATGAGCAAAGAGCCCAGTGCATTTGTAAAAAAGTAAATCATGTCGAGCAAACTTAATTACTTTCTCAACTGAAATACATAATTCATGGATGAAGTGAATGTAGTAAATGTGATAGATTTATATTTCATAGAGTTGATGTAGTGACTCAGAATTATGATTTGAAAAACAGATTTAATTGTCTTACATGAGCTGGCATTTCTTATTGAAAATGGAAACACCAATTAAATCTGTTGATAGAATGGGTAAGGTCTACAAATTAGTAATCAAACCTACTCATAAATCCCTCTTTTGTAAACTTCTAGTAAAAGATGACACACTGAGATCAGCCATAACTCCCAATTTCTCTAGAGACAGAAAATGAGACCATGTAATCAAGAAACAGGGTACCTGCCAGATGAAAGAGTAAAGTTAAGCTAGGTAGCTCACCCGTACCCTTGCTTTTTTTTTCACTGACTCTTTTTCATAATGTAATTTGGAAATAGTCTCTTACCTCTGCCTTTAGGAAGAACTAATAAAATCAATACCATTAAATGGTGCCTAAATGTGTTAATGTCTCGCAGAAGTTTTGGTGATGTTCATATTTTTTAAAAAATTAGTAAAGAAATAAAAAGCATCTAAATTGGAAAGAAAAAGGTAAAATTATCTCTATACATTGTAATGTGTACAGAAAATCCCAAGTAATACACACACATACACACATGTATACACCCACACACTCAAATTAGAACTATTAAATGATTTCAGCAAGATTACAGGATACAATGGCAACATAAAAAAATCAACTGTATATAAATACACTAGTAATAATCCAAAAATGAAGTTAATCCAAAAATTCCACTTACAATAATATGAAAACAAATAAAGTAGCTAGAAACAAACAACACAAAGAGTACAAGATTTCACTGACATCTGTAAGGCATTATTGAAATAGAGAAAACATAAAAACAATAGAAAGACACCCCATGTTCATGAATTGGAAGGATTAATATTGTGAAGACGGTAATACCACAGATTCAACACAATCCCCATGACTATCAGAGTTGGCATTTTTGCAGAAATCAACATGCTGATCCTAATGTTCATATGGAAACGCAAGGGACCCAGACTAGCCAAAATAATCTTGTAGAAGAACAAATTTTGATGACTTCCTTAATTTCAAAACTTACTATAAAACTATTAATAATCAAGACTGTAGTACTGGCAAAAAGATAACCACAGAGCAGTGGAACAAAACAAACACAGACCAATGGAACAGAACTGAGAGTCTAAAGCTAAACCTTTACATTTATTTTCGACGACAGTCTCAAGATAATCCAATGGGGGAAGTACAGCTTCTTTAGCAAATGATATCTGGACAACTGAACATCCATCCGTTAGTAAAACCAAGAGAGGTCTTGCTAACAGTGCATCTGCAGACATTCATGAGGGAAGAGTATTTTTGGACCAAAAGCGTACTAGAAGTCCTGGATCTCTAATTCACTAGTAAGTTACAAGTGGAAGTGCAGAGATTTATGTACTCCTCTCTACATTGAAAAGACATTTTGAAGGGCTCACAATCAGCCCTTCTTAATATGGCACTTTCCTATCTGGCTTGCTGTGACACCCATGAATCAGCATGGTTGCCAGGTGAGTAGCCCGTTTCTAGGGCTGTTTACTTTATTGTCCTTACTGTGAGTTAACCTCTGTTTTAGGTTTGTTCACTCTTTCTGGGAAATAGGAGGAGCAAGTAGGTCACGGATGTAGGTATTCATTTAGTCATTCATTCATTCACCTGGTGAGCAAACACTACTGCATACTTTTTTAATACCCTGTCACATCATTTAAGAATAATCAATGCTCGGGGCGCCTGGGTGGCTCAGTGGGCTAAGCCTCTGCCTTTGGCTCAGGTCATGGTCTCAGGGTCCTGGGATCGAGCCCCACATCAGGCTCTCTGCTCAGCAGGGAGCCTGCTTCCCTCCTCTCTCTCTGCCTGCCTCTCTGCCTACTAATGATATCTCTCTCTCTCTCTCTCTCTGTGTCAAAAAAATAAATAAAATCTTTATTTAAAAAAAAGAATAATCAATGCTCTAAGACTGTAAGAGTATATATTCTATGAAATCAGGAATTTTTATCTTTTGCTTTTTGTAGTGTCCCCATGACTAGAAGAGCACCTTGGTAGGCATTCGTCAAATATTTGTTAAATGAGTAAAAATAGCCAACGTACTCTGAGGACTAAGATGTAAGGCTCTGTTCGAAGAACTTTTATCTTTTTAAATCTCATGGCAACCATTTGACAAAGGTTATAATCCCCACCTCACACCCTGAGGAAACTGCAGGACGGAGAACTGAGTGACAATATCACACAGCTGGCAAGTCTGCGTTCTGACCAAGACAGTCTGGCTCAGAGGCATTCCGAGATGATGCAGACAACTTAAGTGTTCACAAGGTAGTTGGTTGTGGAAAACATAACCACATGCTATGCAACCAGAGGACATAAAATCAGATCAATGTGAAATCAGTTACTACTTACTTCCCAATTTCAAAACTGCTGTCTGCAAACACAAAGTCTATTGTAGAACAGAAAGAGAAAAAAAGTGATTGGCCACAAAAAAGTATGATAATCAGTAAATTAATTAGCCCTATGAAGCCTATGAATTCTGTTCACTTGCTTTATTAAAAACCTGGACATTTAGTGTGGTAAAATTTTTTTTCCTCTACTTAGAAAAAGAGTCTCTTTCTTTTCTAACCACGGAATTAAGATTCCTCTTATACTTACCTTTTTAAAAGGATGCTGTTTTTTCACAGTAATCCAGCTCATACAAGATAACAGATCTAGCAAAAAAAAAAAAAAAAAAGTACTTCAAATCTGTCAGTGCTTAATTAGTTTAAAGAATATATAATTTGTTGTCATTAGAGTTTAAAATATGTTAGGATCTACAATTAAAGAAATTAAAATATTTATTTTAAATACCTTGTTTTAAAAATGGAATTGAAACCTGCTGAGGAATGTTAGCGACTCCCTTGATTTCAGTTATATATATATATATAACTGAAATCAAGGGAGTCGCTAACATATATATATATATATATATATATATACATACATACATATATATATATACACAACCTTATAAGCACATACAATGCTTTCTTAAGTTCTGATTTGGGTGACTCCACTTTGATTACTATGGGTTCATAAAATCACAAGACTGGAAGGGACCTTCAGAGGTCATTTACATCTCCCTTCTCAGGCAGCACCCAACTTAACTGTCCCTGACAAATGTGCATCTATCCTATTTTTAAAGCCACGAGGCAAAGGAGGTTCATATAAATTAATCACACACATAGCCCTAGAGAATAGAGAGCTCCAAACGGCACTCCTGATTTAACCAATCAAATTATTATCGATTGTATCAGCACTTGTTCCATGGTTCCAACTGCTTTTTGCTTGTAAATCAGTAGCATCTTAAGGACTCAAAATTCTCATGTACTCCTGAGGATGTAAGAAATCACTCCTCACGAGCATCTTTACTAACCAGACTAAATAAGAAGCCAAAGCAACTGCACCATTAGGGAAGGCAAACCAGCAGTGAGCAGACTAGAATCCCTAATTCCAAGTCCCATCTTCAAGTAGAAATCGGTAAAAGTCAAGATAAATATGGGTATACATAAAATGCATTCTACTAAATGGATGCAAATACTGATAAAGATTTTCCCTACTTTAACTTTATATGATCTTTCCCTGTGGCCTTGCTTCTACTGCACACATCACTCATTAGATTATGAAAACCATTAATGTCAAGAAGCAGAACAAAATGAATTCACTGAGGAGCTGCTATTAGCATATCAAGCAGCTATTTCTCACTAAATATTCCTGACAGCTCTCATTACATATGATGGATGAGCTTTATAAGTAGTAGTAGTTTCTGAGGAAAATAAAATCTTTAAGCGTACTACCACATGCGGCTGAATAACTAGTAATCATCTTTCAACAGTTTATATTTTTCCCTTTTTAATGGGAAAGTGTTATAAAATTCACAGGTAGGTTAAACGCCCGAGTCAAAATTCATTTAGAAACTGCAAGTCTAATTTATGACCTGAATGTTCTAAGTGCTTTTAGTTAAGATACATTGGAGCCAGTCATCCAAACACTCTACAAACATAGGAAATGATAATAAACTGAGAAAAGCAGTTGGAAATCAGAATTTTGGAAGCCATGGGTACTGGAGGGACTTAAAAGAAGCAGGGAAACTTAAAATATTGGCTAAGGATACTTCTTATGTTTTCAGTAGAGCTTTAAGAAAACACTGCAAACCTTTATCATAATATGAGTGTGAAGAAATAATAATAATTACAACAATATGGCTTGCCTTCCTGCTCAGATAAGAGGGGAGCACTGTTGAGTCCCAAGGGCATAGCACTAGAGGCCCGACGCATTACATTCTCTAAATCATGTTTTACAAGTGACAGCACCGACTGAATTTGGCCTGTAGAAGTATTCTGTTTGGCCCATACAGTATGTTTTTAAAAATCAAATTTTCAGCATTTAAACAATCAAGAGATTTCAGATAAATGTCAACATTTCTGATTACTTTTTCAAATCTGTTGGGAACATTGGCATTAATTCCCCCTTTTGCCACAAACTCTTCCTCTCTATAGTAGTGCTGGGTAGACAAGCTGGGGGCCTGTTGTCTTCCATTATTAGAATAGTCTTATTGTCTTACTGATGGCAGAGAAAGAGTTATCTATGAAATGTGGTGAGACAAACAAGAAGCTGAGAGGGAAGCCTGTCATGCTTTCTTGATGGTCGTTGACTTGGGTTGCCTTGTCTGGTTCTATTTTACATGTATGAAAGGATTTAGTATAAACTTAATACGTTAATTTCTTATTAACAATAAAAAACAAATGAATGTTCTAAAGCAATATGAAGTTGACTTTTACCTTAATATTTTCTGTATACTGTATTATATATTATACGTTATATATTATATATTACATATTCACTGCTGTTGTGCAAAGAAGTAGTAGCATGTACATCTCGTAATCTACACAGAAAGAAAACAGAGTATTTCAGTTAATCATATATACATTCTCACACATTTGGTGGTTAGTCATCATGTAAAACAAAGAAACCAACACGTCTATATCTCTGAAGGACTTCTTAAAGCCAAAGAATTGCCCTTAACTCTTACCTGTGTCACTTTAAAAGCACCCACCTATTATTCATAAAAAGGCTTCCTTTTTCAACCAAAGAAAGTTCAGGACTGGTTAATTACCATTTTTCTAATTTCAACATTGTATTGCTTGGAAAGGAATTTTTAAAGATGCATCTTTTTAAAATTTTTGTCATTAGAATAACCTTTAAGTACTTTCAGATAAACCACATTTTTAAAAGCTAGTAGATACTAATTTATCAGCTTGTAGAAAATCTTTATTCTCACCGAAAATAAACTTACATCAAAAAAATAAAACTGGCTAATAAAACGCAATCTTATTTTTTATCTTCTTGTCCTACTTTATCTTCCTTTTGGGAGGACGTATTTCTAATGTCATAATAGAAACAGAAGCTCCGAAGGACATCTACTTAAGCATTTCGTCGTCAGTACCAGTGTCATATATAAGGTAACACTATCACTTGCGCATAAAAAAAAATCTCAAATCTCCTTTTGTCTTGTTGACAAAAACAGCTGGATGACAAAAATCGAGGTTCCATCTTAGAGAGAAAAAGTACACTTTGATAATATATAATACCAAATTGCACATAAACAACCGTCACCACGAACAAGGAGATTTTAGTTTTAGATTTACCAGGAGAATGCAGAACAATGAGGTTTACAAAGAAAATGGAATTATTCCAACCAACAGTGTGTTTCCCCACCCCAGTCCCGATATTACTACTGCTGGCAGCAGACAACTCGAATTCCTCCAGCTCTGTTTTTCGCGCCTCACTGCAACAGGATATTTATAGCCACTTCATTTTAATAAATGCACAGTGAGTATGAATCTTCATTGTATGAACTCAGCTATGCAGGAAATACTCATTATACACAAATCTGAGTTCTGGTCTAGCCAGGCTGGTGAAAAATTTAATAAGGGAGACAGAGACTGAGTACAAAATTAGAGAAAGGGCCTCTGATCTTCCGTTATCAGGCTTACCATCCTCATCCTCATCTTCCATCTCTGTCTGAAACTTGATTTGAGGTTACTTTAAAAGTCTGGATTTCTTTACAAATGCTGAAAAACTAAATGCCCAGAGTCTAGCCTTCCCTACTGCTAGTGAATGTTACTTCCAAGACACATCAATGTTACTCACTATCCCTGAGTTCAGAAAGGCAGTGATCCTACAGGAAATGGAACAGTGACCCCAGAATGCCTCAATTATGAAACAGATGTGAATGTGTTCAGATAAGAAGAAAAATATTCACGAAGGGCTCCCAGGAGGGAATATTTTTCCTGATAATCTCCAGGAAATATTATTTTTCTTTAAAAAAAAAGGGGGGGGGAGTTAAAGAGTCCATTTCATTGATGATTCCTCTCTAGATGCACTACACCACTTAATTTGGCTTACAAAGAATGGAGGGAAGACGTCATCTGTGAGCAAATCACAACAGCTCTCTGCATCCACCATCTTATGGTCTAGAGACAGAAAGAAATGTGACATAATTAATTATTAAATAATTAATCTGAATTAAGGGGAAAAAACTTATACTAAAAAAGTTGCAATCATGCTCTTAGAAAACATAAGGAACAAATAACACCATCTCGGGGAAACATGAGATGATATAGAATCACAAAGAACAACAAGGAAACCTGTGCTCCCCTTTTTCTCTCCTATCATTCCCACAAGGTTCCTCATAGAATGGGGTAGTTTTGCATCAGCCCTTTAAAAGCGGGAGGGAATTAAATTCACTTAAGAGAAATCTTTGATAAAAATAGTTATTTCATAATGGAGACACATAACTGTTTACAAATAAACAAGTCATTATTTGAACATTCCTTTTATTATACATTCTTTATGATAGATCTTCAATTTAATGATCACAATGATAGGCAGACAGACAGATGGGCATATATTTAAAGGGAGATTCTGGGACTTTATTCAAATTTGCATGTTCCAAGAAAGAAGTGTTCGAAGTTTCTTTTCCAATACTGGTAGGAGATTTTTGAAATATTAACAATTGTGATCTCTGGGCTTTGGGTTCTTCTTTGTTCTGTTTTCTTTTTTACTTTTTATTTTAAAATAATTTAAGACTCACAAGAAATTGCAAAGATAGTACAGACTCCCTGTGTCACTTCGCCCCACTTTCTTCAAGGAAGCATCTTATACAACCATAGCACACTTTTAAAACCAGGAAATTAACACTGACAAAAATTATCAATTAAACTGTAGATGTTACTTGGATTTTACCAGTTTTACAATTTATAGGTAATTTTAAATTTTTTAAGTTTTCTGGCTTTTATAGCTTCTTCTAAAATGGTCGTATGGATCATGCATACATGAAATTTAAGAAACAAAACACTGAAAAAATAAAATACAGAAAAAAAAGAAACAGATGAACAAAGAGAAAAAGAGACAAACAAACAAAAAACACAGACTTTTAAAAGTGGTAGTTACTGGAGGGGGTGTGTGTGGGGGGATAGGTGGAACAGGTGAAGGGGGTTAAGAGTGATGTGATGGGCACTGAGGAATGTATAGAAATGTTCAATCACTATATTGTAACCTGAAACTAACATAATACAGTATGTTAATTACACTGAATCTTATACTAATGATAATAGTAATAGAAGGATTTGTAAAAAGATAACTAGAAATATTTATTTACATTTAATTATTTACTTATTACATTTAATGGATACATTAATTAATACATTTAATTATTAAAGTAAATTATTATTTGTCTATTTTCTTTGCAGAAATGTCTTGACTAGGATTTCCAATTTTAGTATATGTGCTGCTGAAGCGAGCACTTGACTAGGGTTTCCAAAGTTATGGCATACACCAAGTATAATCAGGTTTTAGGAATAATCATCTCCATTTTGATCTCTTTTATATTTCCTTCCACATCACTAAGAAAATTTAACAAGAATTTCAGGGTTCCCAGAATGTTAACCATTCCACTGAAACACTGTAATGCACTATAAAGCAATTTCCATGAGCTAATATCTAAGCAGTTAGAATTAATGTTTATCATTTGTACATCCAAGACTGAAATATCCACTTTGTTTGTTTTGATGTTTTGATCAAGTCTGGTAATATTCTTTCAAGTAAACTGTGTCTTATATAAATAATAAACTGAGCCAACGTTATTTTACTATTTGACATTCTGAAGAATTGCCTTTGACTTCAGCTGTGATTTTCTTCCTCTACTTTCTTTTTTTCAGAAACTTTCTCATGAAATGAAATGCTTCATTACTCATTCAACAAGTGTTGAATGAATGACATGTGAGTGACAGTGGAGGAGTTAAAAACATGATTGAGGTGTTATTCCTGCTGTCAAGGAGATAAAATGTGCACATAGATTACTGTAATGGAAGATAGAAAGTGTTAAGGGGCATACGAGAAATTTAGACAGAGTGCAGAGGAGTGGGGAGTTGCTTCCAGTTAGGGAAAAGTAAACCCAGTGGGAGGTTGTATCATGTTAACTGGTAAAACACAAGCTCTTACACTAGATACACATGTTCTGTTTATTTGCTTTATTGAAAATTAGCTTTCTCTGGGGGCCTCATTTTTTCTAATCTGTTAAAGGGGAGTAGTATTAGTATTTGCTACTTAAGGTTGCTGTGTGCATCAAAGAAAATGTTGCCTGCAAAACACAGAATGGGCCAGGCACACGCACTTTATCTAACTCAACAGTGTTATGCATAGTATTGACTAAGAAAGAAAGGGATATGTGCCCTCTATCCCCACACTTTTAACAGTTTTGATCAGGAAGGGATGCTGCACTTTGTCAAATGCATCTATTGAGAGTATCATATGGTTCTTGATCTTTCTTTTATTAATGTATTGTATCACATTGATTGATTTGCAGATGTTGAACCAACCTTGCAACCCTGGAATAAATCCCACTTGGTCGTGGTGAATAATCTTTTTAATGTACTGTTGGATCCTATTGGCTAGTATTTTGGTGAGAATTTTTGCATCTGTGTTCATCAAGGATATTGGTTTATAATTCTCTTTTTTGATGGGATCCTTGTCTGGTTTTGGGATCAAGGTGATGCTGGCCTCATAAAATGAGTTTGGAAGTTTTCCTTCCATTTCTATTTTTTGGTTCCTCAAAAATTGAAAATAGAGCTACCCCATGACCCAGCAATTGCACTACTGGGTATTTACCCTAAAGATACAAACGTAGTGATCTGAAGGGGCACGTGCACCCAAATGTTTATAGCAGCAATGTCCACAATAGCCAAATTATGGAAAGAACCTACATGTCCATCAACAGATGAATGGATAAAGAAGATGTGGTATATATACACAATGGAATACTATGCAGCCATCAAAAGAGATGAAATCTTGCCATTTGCGATGATGCGGATGGAACTAGAGGGTATTATGCTTAGCGAAATAAGTCAATGGAAGAAAGACAACTATCATATGATCTCCCTGATATGGGGAAGTAGAGATGCAATATGGGGTTTTCTGGGGGGGTAGGAAAAGAATAAATGAAACAAGATGGGATTGGGAGGGAGACAAACCATAAGTGACTCTTAATCTCACAAAACAAACTGAGGGTTGCTGGGGGGAGGGGGGCCGAGAGAGGGATGTGGGGTTATGGACATTGGGGAGGGTATGTGCTATGGTGAGTGCTGTGAAGTGTGTAAACCTGGCGATTCACAGACCTGTATCCCTGGGGATAAAAATACATTATATGTTTATAAAAAAATTTAAAACTTTAATAAAATTAAAAAAAAAAAACCGAAAGAAAGAAAGAAAGAAAGAAAGAAAGAAAGAAAGAAAGAAAGAAAGAAAGGGGCACTGAGACTATCTGTTGTGAGAGAATTTGGCGGAAGCGCCGGGCACACACTATGCCTCTATTATCCCAACCAAAGCTTATGTAAAATTTTTCACTCCCTTTTTTCCTAATACAACATGTAAACAAGAAATTAAATTAAGACTTACTTTGTAAAATTAAATCTGCAATCTTCGCTCTCTCTTTTTTTTTTTTTTTGCTTTAAAAAAAAATTGCCCTAAAAATATTTCAAACTACTTTTATGGTTTTCCTCATAATGTTCATTATCTCCTGAGTGTTTTTCATTGCAATTATATTTATAGGCAAACTTCACTTTGTACCAAGGGGATAGGAGTCTGAGAAGATAAAGAGGGCCTTTTTAATTTATCTTGATTCTGATGATTCTAAAAAATCGCTATTTATCATCTTTCCACTCTCCTTCACATTGTTATAGACATGCTTATGCCCACACCCTGGGTGGGATCACAGGTCACCATGTTTCAAACACGGCCACACCATCTGCTGTGAGTCTGTATGCATGGCAGTCCATTGGACATTAGGGACTGGGCTATCCCGGACTGACTGAAAAAGGTAACTCTCACTAATACAACTATATTTTCTGCTCTTTTCCTCCCCTTGAAAATGTGAATGGTACTTACTGAGTGAAAGAATTAGTCATGAGAATATGGCCCAGAGATAAACTTTGCTGGGCCTATGGGAACAACTTCAAGTGTACTTCCTTCTCATTGAGCTTCTTAAAGCTCAGACTCCAGAACCTGTCCTGCAAAGTTGCTTCAAAAAAGGTATTTTCAGAAAGTTTTCAGAAAGAAATTTAAAAATGATATTATTGAAGGTGTGGGTTTCAGGGTGAGACAGGAGTGTCTACAAAAGTTGCCTGAAACTTAAAAACAGAACAAAACAAAACAAAACAAAACAAAACAAAAACCTGATCACTTGCTGTAAGAACTGGTTTTTCCTTGCCTTAATGAAGTTGAAAGGCAACTTAATGGACTCTCTCCACCTGAGCAATTTCAAATTTCCTCAAAACTCTTTAATAAGTTTAGAAGCACATGTTTCAGAATCCATTGCAAGTTTATTGAGCAATTTCATAATAAAAAGGAAACAAGGAAAATAAATCAATGGGAAGATTTTAGCCTAAAAACATTATCTCAACAGCATTATATCTGCAATATAACCACTCGTATGTGGTGGCTTGTTAGCAGCTGCAGTCATAAATCTTGGCGTCCAGGATGTTCTGAGGAGATGATGTACTGCTGGTAGCTATCTATACACAAATATATGATCTTTTAATCTATGAACTGTAATCACTCCTTGGAACTGATGACTTAAAAGCATCCTCTGTAGACAATTCACTTATGCATAACTTTCACTAGCCTTAAGTAATATTTCACTCTTTCTCTGAGAGACTCTTACAGGACTGATTGTGTTCGCTCAGTCTCCAGGTGCCAGCCCCTATTCTCCTACCTGTATGTAGCCAGCCCTCCCCCGAGTCCTCAAAGCTAACTCTGAGACCCGACAAGAGAAATAAACCAAGCAGCCACCCCCATTAGGTCTCCTATACCTGTTTGCCAACTTCAAGAAGGGGCCCAGATCTGTTATTGGGTTCCTGCCTTGTCCCAAGGTGTCAAGGTCCTTTTCCTTCCGGAATTTTCCAATTTATATCAGTGGACTTGGGTTTTATTTCTTATGCCTAAGGCAATTTCCATAATACGTGTGTTGCCATCTATGGAAATAGTGTGGAGAAGGGCAGACATAACCTTTGGCATCAGACATACCCAGGTTAGAACCAAGCTGACAATGGCTATTTGAATTTTAGCAAATTTCTACATCTCTCCAAGTCTTATTTTCTCAGAAAGCTGCTGTTATAATTAAATTCATCAATATAATACATTTTAATGTACTTAACATAAAAAGTGCAATGTGATGGCGAAAAGTTATCAGTTCCTTTACTCTATCTCCTTCTGATGATAGCAAAGTCTCTTAGACAGCTGGATGGCTAGGGCACAATCCACATGGATAAGGGTCCCCAGTACTGAAGGCATAATTTCCTCTCCGCCCTGTCAAAGACAAACATAGTAAGACACTACTTAAAGTATAATGGACAGATTTTAGTTAGTAATATACTAGTGCAATAGGGAAAAGTCTCCAGTGTGAATTGAACTCAACTTTGATTTGTACAGAGGTGACTAAAGCAATTTAAAGAGAGAATGAGGAAATAGGGAGCGGGTGAGTAAGGGCTCAGTAGAGTTAGAGAGGTGAGAAATTACCAAAAGTAGAAAGAAGGGGATGATGGTCCATGTGAAACCCAACTGGGTTTGTAAATTAGCACTTAGAGAAGTTAGTTTCTTACAATCCATGGAGACTGAGAGATAGGGACCCCCATCTTTAGGATTTAGCTGGAACAAATAGTAAATTCTTTTGTCACTCTTGAGTTTTCTCAAGCAGGCTCCTTAAGCAGGGCTGGGGTCATCCTAAGAATGCAGTCCTGTGCTATTAGAAATTATGTAAGTATTTTATTCAAGTCTTTAAAGATCAAGGTTGAGGCCTAGTCAAGAAAAGGCTCAGAGGAGCCCAGCTAGAGTTTGGACAAGCAGAGAATTTTTGTCACCCACAACCCTCTTCCCTTTTGCCTCCCATCTATTGAAATACACTTCTTCATCCTGGTTCTCCCCCCTATCTAGCCATTTCTAACTTGGAAAAAGACCCAGGAAATGTTGGAATCTCTGGACAGAGTGTTTCCTTATCACCCTATGGCTCACCTCTTCACTCTGGCAGTTGACTTAGTTTTCTTAAAACCTCTCCCACCCTTTCAGGTATTTCTACTCTGAGGCCTAAGTTCCCGCTTCACTGTGTCACTATGAATGCCTAGTCAGACCCTTAAATCATGAGACACGGAAAATTCTCATTCTTCATTTGCTCAGGTCTCCTGTGACAGCCAAGTGTGTCTACCAGTGACTCTCTAGCAATTAGTATAAGTGTAAATTATGTTCCAATACATTATGTATTTTTAAATTCTCAATTAATTTCATGTTTCTATAGTGTTTGCTTACCAGAAATATGTCTTATTGTTTAAAACCTAATATTTCTAAAAGAAAACAGACTTAAAAATAGATACAGGTACAGATACCTACGGGTATCAATACAGTAGCAACTCTGTGAATTAGAAGTAGTGTCCTTTATTTTTAAAAACTGTGCACAAAACTACATTGTGTATTGAGTAATAATTTTCCCCATTTCGAAACTTGAGCTTAACCTGGAGTTTCAAACTATATATATATATTTTTTTAGCATATGCATGAGTCAATGAATATACATTTTGTGATGTTTTTGATGTCAAAGAATGTGTTACACAACCAAAGGTTGCTCACAATTTCTCCTCAGTTTTAGGTAAATCTGGTCATATCTGATTTCACCTGGATCTTATTTAAAGACTTCTCTCCAGCTCATCCCTGTAGGGCAGACTCATACCCAGCTCCTCTGGTAATAGTGTATAAGCCCCAGCCTCATCGAGGGTGCCATTATAATCCTTTTTAGCTCCATAGCAACTCTCTCCTGTGAGCCTAAGATACCAGATAACTATCATTTACTAAGCTATTAAAATAAAGGCTTCTCAGCATCCTTAGGTGCAGAATTAGAAAGAAGCCTAGAAGCCTGCAAGGCTTACCCGCCTGGCTAAGTCCTGCGATCTATCAATTAAATGCAGAGTGGTTTATGTCACCAGTGCTCAATGGAATCTAATTTCTCATTCAAGCTTCTTAGTGCCATAGTCTCTATCTTCTGGTTTCTTGCTATTAGGTCTATTTGTTGCTGGTTTCCTATTTCTGCCTCTTGAGTAGTACTATAATTAATGGATGCTATTGTTTCTCAGACTCTCTTGGTTGCCACTTACTCATTTTTACTGTGTGTACTAAAGATAAGAAAGTTTTAAAAATGTCATTAAATTGCTGCAACTCGATACTATTGCAGACAGCTCTAAGCAGGTTACAAAATATAATTGTACCAGGTAGAAGGAATTATTATGGTAACTAGAGGTAAAAAGCAAATGTCTTTGGAATTAATTAACTTTGTAGCCTTCATAGATGGAAGAATATTCGTGAATTTTAAAGATTCAAAGAAAACTACATCATCTGCACAAATATTACTTAGACAATGTGTCGCCAAGTGGAAGGTTGTAAGAAAAAAGCATGCATGGGTTCTGTCAATAATAATATAGCTCCTTGTGTGAGTCTGCTAATAGTCTTTCTTATTCTCTGTCCTTAGCATCTTTAAAAAATAGACATGCCATGATAAGAGCAGTTTAACTAAGGATGCTTTTAGGGTGATACTTTTCCATAAGTCTCATAAACCTATATACCTTTCAAGAGCGTGTTAAGTCTGACCATAACCACTGTCTATTGTCTGGACAGCAGAGCGTACGTGGCTAGGGCAAAATGAGATGGTCTATATACCAAGAATAAAATCACCTTAGAGACAAGTGGATCTGAAATGAGCCTCTTTTTTACAAATGTATTTTCCTGAAAATCCTTCATAGATACCACTTGTTCTAAATAAATAAACACTGAAAATGGTTAGAAACTTCAAAATAATAAAAAGAGAAAGCCTTTTGTCTGTCACGGCCACAATTAAATGCTATCCATCAAACAAAAAAGCTAGTAAAATATTTCTCCCAATTCATTCTTTTATTTAAATCTTATTACCATCATGATTAAAAAGAATAACTAAAGCATTTGAGAAAAATTTCAGTCTCTTCTGCTAAGGAATACTTTCATATGACTAGAACTTCAGAATAAATCCTGTCAGACTCTCTCTGAACTAAGGGATGATAAAAGGTTTTAGCTGGAGAAGAAGACAAGTGTAAAGGTGCTAATGGCAGAGAATTTATTTCTCCTATTCAGCATTCCTTTATCCTACTAACTTAGAAGTACTAACTACATATTATAATTCTGAAAAATGAAGCTGGTTAAATAAGAAACTCTGAAGCCTCAATTAAAGGTCTTTGTACCAATTATATAGAGAGAATTTTTTTTTTAGATTAAACACTAGAGAATAGAATGCTTTTGCAATATCTCACTATGGTGCTCGCTTCGGCAGCGCATATACTAAAATTGCAATATCTCACTATTTTTTTTTACAGGAAAAGATATCAAAGTATGTACAAACAGTATCTCACAATCCAGAGCTGGGAGTAATCTTAGGGAACAGTATGGTTCTATTGTCAAGAAACCTACATCTGGAATTCATTTTCACACCTGACTTACCCCACAATTATTGTCACCAGACATCTATCACCTGTTTTAGCTACAAAACACAAAAAGTAAAAACATCTTCCCTCACAGAGATGTCAAAAAGGACCTATGCAAAAGAAAATACACAATAAATAATTCAAACTACCTTCCACACAAATATACAAAAATAAACTATTGTTATTAGTGGTAACAGGGTACCTTGAGCTGGTAAAACCACAAAGTTTGAGGACACAATCATCCCAACATTTACTTCACTTCTTTTTTTTTTTGTACCAATTTTTAAATTTTATTTTTTATAAACATATAATATATTTTTATCCCCAGGGGTACAGGTCTGTGAATCGCCAGGTTTACACACTTCACAGCACTCACCATAGCACATACCCTCCCCAATGTCCATAATCCCACCTCCCCCAACCCCCCTCCCCCCATTAACATTTACTTCACTTCTTACACAAACAGCAAAATTGAAGGGTGACCAAAACCACCCTCAGTTTGATGGCTACAGTTTACTACAGGGAAAAGATGTAGATTAATATTAGACAAGAGAAGAAGTACGTGGGGTGAGATCCAAGAAGTTTCCAAACAGACTTCCCAGGGTGCTCTCTCCATGGAATCAGAACACATTACCCTGTCAACACCAGTGTCCGAAAATACACATGGAGTACTGACCACAGTATATACCTGTCAAGGTATATTTTCATACAGGGTGTCAAGAGTTTTACAGGGGCTTGATTATATAGGCATGATTGATTGATTGCCCACCTGGTTGAACTATTTCCAGACAGGCTGATACCGCATGACCTAAAGCTCCTACCCTAAGTCACATTGTTGGTCTTTTTGGTATAGTCAAACCTCACTGGAGACTGCTGGGTGTCGTCACTGCCCCAGTCCCCAAGATCTGGAATGGCCAGCCCCATTTTGTTTATGGTGGTAAACAAAACCACTTCTATCAGGTACCACATAGTTTACCTCCTAGAGGCCAAGGGAAAAGACCAGACCTCTCTTTAGGCAAGGTAAAATTCTTTACTACACAGATAGACTATCTCTCGGCCTTTGTTAAGGGCTCTCTTACACAATCACCACACTCACCTGGGGCATTTATATTTAGTATAACATTGATATGCCAGACAGAACAATAATATCTTTAAAAACATGCCTAATATTTGGTGGAGCCAGTGTAGGGGAGGGATAGTTTAAAGAAATAACTGATCCATTCTATAAAGCCACTCCCTGATTTATCATTATTTGTATTTTATGACAAACTTTCACAGAACTATCTAGCACAGAAACTAGTTGACAGTTAGATAAAACCCGTTCATTCTCAGTCCAGTCATTTTCCATCAATATTACATCCTGGGGAGGCTTTACTCACATTTACCAATTTGACCGTCAACATCAGTATTATAAAACCTTATCAACAATGTCAGTATTAACAACCTATCACAGTATGGCAGTAGGTATAACATAAAAACAAGAATCAAACATACTAACTCATTATTAGAGTCTTAGTCATTAACAACTAGTCCAGTCCATCATTATAGTACGTAATGAAAATACCTCCCAGAGCAATGGCACTCAGGTTTCATTTTATCTTGTCAGGTTCCCAAAAGCAGCAGTAGTATTAGGAACATACATATGGTTCAGCATTTCAGGAATCTGGAATACTTGAGCTAAGAGATGGTATCATCTCTTGCGCTGAGCCTTTCTCATCAATGTAATATTGGATTGCTGTCGTTGCATAATCCCCCTGTTTAGTCTTCTATTTTCAACTACTATTCCACCATTCCATTTATCATTTAGGTTTACCCAAACTTTTCTACCTCCATGGGATAAGGGAAGAATAGGGAAAGAAAAATAGGAGAAAGCCTTTCTTATCCTAAAGGAGGGACTTTTAAAGGAGAGGCCATCTGAAGAAGAAGTATAGGGACAAGAGGCAATATGTAAATGTGTCCACACCCTAATTCCCACTATCAACCACCAGAGTGATATTTGAGATGGAGACAGAATTTGGTGGAAGCTCCCACAGATATTTGGGATATCTGAAAACATAACTTCACCAAACATTTGAAAGATCCTAGGCTTCTTGGAATAGACCAAGGCCACATCCAAGATGATGTTCATGGGAAGGAAGAAGGGTCATGACAACTGAAGGAAGTGCCAAAAGGCAGCCTCAGAAACCCCCACAAGAGTGCATGATGTATGAAATGGATTCCCATATTATTTTGCTTTTCTCCTATTACTAATGAAATGGGTCATCCTTTCAGTATGTTCATGGACTAATTGGTATTATCTTCTGTGAGTTTCCTATTTGTTACTTTTGTCTCCTTTTAATTAGGCTGTTCATCTTTTTATTATTTGTAGTACTTCCTTATATATTCTACATGTCAATTTTGTATATATTACAACTATTTTCCCCAATTTGTTTTATATCCATGAACTACATTTATGGTATATTTTGTTATAAGAAGTTTTAATCTTGATGTGACTAAGTTTATAATCTATTTCCTATATGATTTATACTTTGTGTGTTTGCTTCAGAAATTCACTTCTACATAATATTCATTAAAATATCTGTCCATGTTTTCTAATTTTCTTGCCATTTTTCATATTAAGGTCCTTAATATGAAAGGGTTTTTGGTAGCTTTTTCTGTATTATTTTTTTTTAAATTTTAAAAGATTTTATTTATTTATTTGACAGATAGAGATCACAAGTAGGCAGAGAAGCAGGCAGAGAGAGAGAAGGAAGCAGGCTCCCTGCTGAGCAAAGAGCCCGATGCGGGGCTCAATCCCAGGACCCTGGGATCATGACCTGAGCCAAAGGCAGAGGCTTAACCCACTAAGCCACCCAGGTGCCCCTCTGTATTATTTTTTAGAGTAAGATCTAATTTTATTTTACCATGTGGAAAGCTAATTGCCCTAATACCATTTATCAAATAATTCATCCTTTCCCCACTGATTTATGATGTCTCATACACCATATAAATACTTTCCTTTTTGCTATTAAAGTATCATGATTCATCTTGTTTTTATATGTTAGTACTGAATAACATTAATATAACTTCACTGATCTTGAACAATGTTTGCTTTCCTGATATAAATATTATTTAGATACGATCTACAAATTTGTGTCTTATGTGTGTAACTGCTGCATTCAATTGGATACTGTTCAGTTAGAATTTTATATCTAGATTCCTGAGTAAGAATGGTCTATAAGGCCCCTTTTTTTTAATTGTTCTTATTCTTCCTTGTTTTTTGTTTTTGTTTTTTATCAATTTATTTATGTATTTATTTGATAAAGAAAGAGAGAGAACAAGCAGTGGAGTAGCAGGCAGAAGGAGAGGGAGAAGCAGGCTCCCCACTGAGTAAGGAGTACCACATGGCATCAATCCCAGGATCCCAGGACCATGACCTGAGCCGAAGGCAGTTGCTTAACCAGCTGAGCCACCCAGGTGCCCCTCTTCCTTGTTCTCATATAAAAAAGCTATTCTGGCATCCAAAAATATTAACCATGGTTTGCTTTTTTTTAAATGAGACAAAAACCTGGGATGTTTTCATACATTTCAGAATAAATGCTTCAAAAGAATGTGTCTTTATCCTGTATCTATTTCATTGAGTATATGTCGCTACCCCCACTCTCATAATCTAAGTTATGGTTAATGACAGCAAAATAAGAGGTTAATAGTGTCATTAATGTGATAGAATATAAAATGGTATATTTATTTCACATTATTTGGTATGATGAAATGACACCAACTTAAAAAATTTACATTGTAAGCTTTTGCAGTCATACCAACCAATTTATAGTATTGTATTTTCCCTATTCATATATATAAATACAAATGTTTCAAACAAATCTATACCTAACATGATTAATGCCTCCAAATGATTTATCTATATTATAAAACTATATTTTTAAAATTTTGTAATTTAAATTTAATTTAGTTAACATCTACTGAATTATTAGTTTCAGGGGTAGTATTTTGTGATTCATCTGTTTCACATTAACACCCAGTGCTCATTACATCAACTGCCCTCCTTAATGCCCATCACCCAATTACCCATGACCCTAGCCCCCCTCCCCTCCAGGAACTCTCAGTATGTTTCCTATGGTTAAGAGTCTTTTATGGTTTGCCTCCTCTCTGTTTTCATCTTTTTTATTTTTCCTTCCCTTCTCCTATGTTCATCTGTTTTAGAAAAAAATAATTGGCATGCATATTTCCCATATGATCAAAATAAATTACAAAGACCAGGAACTTGACCTAATTATTTCTAAGGAGTACAAAACAGTCTAAACCAGTGTACATATTTTTCTCATCTAGAAACACAAAGGGAAGAATTCCTCTTAGTACTAGAGAAAATTCTTGATGTAAACAAACGTTGATAATAGAAATGTTTCAAGAGAAGAAATATTTTGCACTTCTAAAATATACATCCCCAAATATTTTTTTCAGTAGCAAATATGCTTCTTAACAAAAGCTATAACCAGAAGTGTAAGACATGCAAAGGGGTACAGCTTATAAAGTATGAGGTACAGGTGTGGAGGTATGGAATTTGGGTGAATTGATTTATTAGGTCTCAGCTCTGACTCATTATGTCTATATGGTTTCAGCACAGCACTTAACCGAAATACTATCCTGCAAGGTCTCTTGGGGAGGAGATAGCAAGATTTGTTCCGGATTGTTCTTTTTGTTACAACACTATTAAAACTTTATTATGTCATTGAATTAGAGAAAGTAGAATATGGAGAAGACCTTTAAACTTCATCTGGTCCAAAAATGATGCATCATTGTGATACATCACAAGGATGTATCTAAATGATAACAGAAAGCAATGCATATAGATTATGTTCAAAGACTCCCTTAGAAGACTTCATAGCCTCCTAAAGAGCTCCATTTGCCTGAAACATAAAAGACCAGTAGAAAAAAAAGAACACCACTGGGCTAGTGTTACCTAAAGTGTGGCATTTCATCACAGGAAGGAGTGATTCAATTAGTTGACCACCCTATATATTTTCTACAACATTTGGCAATCTTGGAAAATGTCATAGGTTTGAAAGAAGCCTGAATCATTATCCTCAAACACTGCACTAGAAAGGCAGCCTTCATTGTTATTCATCTAACACCGTCCTCGGAAAAATAGCACTTCGGCCAGTTCTTCTGCATTGATTATTGGATATCCCTGTTAACACTAATGCAATTTAACTAATTTAATGAGTTAAAGTGGGAAAGAAGACAGATATGAGTAAACCACAAGAAAATTAGTGCAGGAAGTCTTTTATTCACTGTTATTCACTGATCATTTTGAAGCTTTCGTACAAAACCAGAGGGAATATTAAGTCCTTTGAAGTATATTTAATGACGGAATGATCAACAATAAATTATGTAATAAAATCTGAGTGATACATTTCATTTGATAAAGTATAAGTCAATTCCATAGTGAAACAAAGTCCGTCCAATTTACTGAGATAGCTTTTGAGATATAGGGAATGTAAAAGTGCTCATTTGACCAAAGATACTATGCCCAGTCATTGCATATCATTTTCATATCATAGCAAAGTCTGTGAATATCCATTTGCCACTAGAAAATACAAAGAAGTATAATCCTTGTTTGTACAGAATAGAAGCTTACAATCTAATTATATATATAAAGTCCATCCACTTAAATAGAAAACTCACAATAAAATGCAATTTATAATTGCCCATGAACATCACATATAACAACTGTTGCAGAAGCCCAGGAACATGCCGTATCACAATGAGCTGATATTATAAAGGAAGATTTTTCTGATGATAGATAAAAAAAAAGTGAGTAGGCTTCAGATGAATTTAACATAATCTAAGAAACATGTGAGAAAAGAACCAAAGTAGTGTTAAAAAAAGGTAAAGTGAAATGGATAGCATAAGTTTCTCAGAAAAAGACTGAGTTGAGGATATCAACAAGGATTGAAAAGAATCAAAGATAAGCAAGAGAGTAATATACAGGCAATATTCATCTCTTACGAAACTCCACTGTGCATAGCTAACAGTCATTATCACTGGATCTAAGCAAAGTGTGTCAGGAGTGTTTGCCCCATAGGAAAAGCCCTTGAAGAGGTAGGAACCACAGCTACTAGACCAAAGCTTGGCCCACAACTCAGCCTGTGTCTCTCATTCTTCTACTGCTTTGGTCAGATTGCAGGAAGTCAGCTTAGGGAAAACCACTTAGAAACTACCATTTCTATATTTGAAATGCATAATAACAGTTTCTTGACAGATTATTTTGCAGACCACATCTATGGACCCAAAACTCTATCCAGATGCATTACAGAAATAGTCACTGAATCTGAAGTTTCATTCTGTCGTGAGTGTCAGCAAATATAATTTGTCAATTAAAAAAGAAAGAGATATTGATGTAGGGAATAAATAACAAGAAAAAAAAGTTAAGCAACCTATCTAGATCACTGATGTATTCATTAAGTTTAGGCATAGAAAGAGACTCCAGGTACAACCAAGAAAATAGAAATCAAGTTTGAAACAAAGATTATGAGACCCAGAATTTCTATGTCCAGGTGATGAGTTGTCATGGCATTTTTGTACAGTACCAATGGCCTCAGAAAAGGAATAGAATTGAGTCTGGACAATATAAAGCACAGAGATCGCGTTGGGGATTATCAGAGAGATCATGTTGGGGATTATCAGAAAGCTAAACTGAGAAGACAGGTTGTAGCTAGATTTCAGAGGACTGCTAAGAAATTCTGTATCAGAAAAGTATATGCACCAAATAGGCCGCCCGACAACTTTCATGTGCTTGTATCTACCCATCACCCTTTGCAGACCACACTGCTGTTCCTCACACTCCTTGAGGATTCTGAACTTAATATTCCCTCTGACGGAATACTCCTCCCACAGATGTTCATGTGACCCACTCCTGAACTTCCTATAGGGATTTTTAAAACATCAACATCTCAATGAGGGCTTCCCTGACAACCCGTTGACAATTTTAGCCACACCCTCAATTCCCTTCCTTGCCCTGTAGCACTGATCACTCTTATATATTAAACAGTTTTGTTGATGTCTTTGTTTCTTTTCCATGCCCCTCACTCCTTTATGAGCTTCACAAATGCAGAAACTGTTGGGTTTGCTCCACCATTTAATCGGCAGGATCTAAAAGAATGTTTGTTGATATGCAAACCGTATGCCAGTATGACAGTATGCATGTGAATAAGTATTAAGTTCCAAATAGAATTCGTGGCCTGTGCAAAGGCAAAGTGATGTTTGAAGGCATCAAAGAAAGGCAATAATTCAGCTGATAAGACCATAAGGTATAGAGAGAAATAGATACCTGATGGTAAGTTACTGAAGTTCATAAAAAGGCCATGAATCTTATGAATGATATGTCAAGGCTATGATATAATATTAAAAATTTGGAATTATGCATCAATTAGAATAAAGGGAAACTCATATAGCCATAGATTTTAAACCTGAAAAATGGGATGCCTGGGTGGCTCTGTTGGTTAAGTGTCCAACTCTTGATTTTGCCTCAGGTCATGATCTCAGGGTTATGAGATCCAGCCCCGCGTTGGGCTTCTGCTCAACAGGAAGACTACTGGAGATTCTCTCTCTCTCTCTCTCTCTGCCTCTTTCCAGGCTCACGTGTGCATGCATTCACTCTCTCTCTCTCTCAAATAAGTAAATAAATCTTTATTTTTTTTAAAGATTTTATTTATTTATTTGAGAGACAGAGATAGCAAAAGAGAGCAAGAGTGGGGAGGAGAGGGAGAAGCAGGCTCCCTGATAAGCAGGGAGCCAAACACAGGGCTCGATCCCAAGACCCTGGGATCATGACCTGAGCCAAAGGCAGATGCTTAACCAACTGAGCCACCCACTTTGTTCTGACCAATAAATAAATAAATCTTAAAAAAATAAAATGAAATAAAATAAATAAAACCTACAAACTATTACAGTTTGCCCAAACAAATCAAACAAGGACTGTTATAACAAAGAAATATAGAAAATGGGAAGTGATACTACCTTTATATATTAAAATTCAAGAGGAAACATCCTTTTGTTTTTTATATACATAAGCATACAAATAGAGATGATATACATAAACATACAGAAAGAGATAAATAAATAGATATATGTGGAGGTATTTAAAAGCAAAGGAACATAAAGAGAAAATATTATGGCCTGAAAAATGTAAATAAAACCTAAGAGCTTAAAAATAACTCCAGAGTTACAGTCTATCGAGTTTCTTACAGTATTATGAGTCACCAGGAAATATGACTGCCACTTTGAGGCACATTACTTATAACATAAACTAACTTGATTTCATAAATCTCCTTGAAATTTCTGATCTTTCTGATGTTTTCTAAAAGAAAAATTTCAGTATGACCTGAAAATATAACAAGGTAACGAAGAGTCTAATGGGAGCGTCACATATGTGAGATGAACGAGTGTAAATGGGAAAAATCAATCTGGATTTAGTAGAACTATAAAAGGAGTCTGTGTGAGAGTTTGTCTTGGAATTAAGCACCAGTTAATGAGGATGCCATTAGAAGTCCAAAATGTTAATTTAATGAAAACCTCTAATTATGTCTGTTTCATTTTCCCATTAACAATATCAACATTTAGCAGTTGTTCTCATTAGACATTAAAAGAATATCAAAGAAATTAGAATAAAGGTCAAATAGAATTATGGTATATAAAGACTAGCTGAAATCAAGAGCGAAAATTTCTAAGAGTTGCAGTAAACTTCTCAGAAGACCAGAAAATTCTAAAAGAAAAATGAAAAAGAAAGTATCCAAAATTTGCATCATCATTTCAGCCCATGATACATATGCTGTAATTAATTTGACCAATGAGTCAAACCCGCATTCTTCACTGTAGGTATTTTATCCCAAAATCTATTGAGGGTGTCCACATTATTATTTGCATCGGACATGGAAGAAACCATACATAAAACCCCCAAACTATTACCAAAAGACCTTGGTCTTTGGTCCTTCTCTATTTGTGTTATAAATTTCACCACTATTGTGACCAATCCCAACCCTAATATAAGTGCTGTTTTTAAAATAATAATAATAATTATTATTATCTAAAGATTTTTTTACTGATATTTTCTATTTCTATACTTGTTTTATTTTTAATGGTTATTACATGCATTTTATAACTAGTCTTTATTAGTGAATACATAAATGGTGCTGCAATGAATATCCTTGTCTGTTCATCGTTTTACCGATGTGTGGTGCACTTACGTGCTTCACGAAACGTGTATTAGACTTACTGATGTTCCTCACTATCCACACCCCAGAGTTTGTGCTAAAGCATAGACTTATACAGACAAATTATTGCATGATATGAATTCCCTTTCCCAGCCCAGGGAAACTGGACTATATGAGCCTCTGTCTTCAGTTATCAATCTACCGATCTACTGGCTTGCCAACACTTGTGACATAGCATAAGAACATGAGCTCAGACAATTAGATTTGCTTTTTTTAGAAAAAAAATTTTAAATATTTTAATTCTTTCATTAATTCTCCATCTATTCTCATCATCATTTCAAATATTTTCTTATTTTCTTAAATATATTAATTATTACGATTTTAAAGCCCTCGTGAGCTTATTTCAATATCTGCATCATCTGCATTTGGTTCCATTGACTGTTTTTTTCCTCCTTGGATTTTAAATAGCATGCTGAACAATGAATGAAAAGTGCTGAGGTTCTGAAGATGTGATCTTCATCCAGTGGGGGTTCACCTTTTCCCTCAATAACCAGTTACAATGGAGGTTATCATCTGCTTCCAATCAGGGACTGAGCTGAACTGAGGTGAGCTGCAATTCTGGTATGGTCTGTCACCTCTTTTCTATCACACATCCCAGGGTGTATCCCTTCATAGTGTTGTAACCAAGGAGAGTGGGACCAGTGTCCACAGGGCCTCCTCTGAATGTTAATCACTACCATGAGACTATGAAATCTCTCCTCTGCCTTTTATTCTATTAGAAGAATGTTGAACCAAGCCTTTACCTCTTTTATTACAGGGAATTCTGGCCCCTTAAATCTCAAAATTTTGTCTCACAAGCCCTATGAGACTATCAAAAGTTCTACCAGCTTTTGTGTCTCTGGGTAATATCAACTATTACTTCATTTTGAGAATCAAAAATGTTCTGATGGAGATAAGAAAGGTTGCGGAATATCTTCTCACTTCTTTGCGTAGAATCTGGTTCCCTCAAGATCTAGTTGTTCCAAAGATTGCCCATTGCATTGAAACACTGATTTCTCGTCTGGCTTTCCAAGTTTTCCACAGCGAGAACATTCACTGGTCTACCACAAACTACTCCATCATAGCTGGAAGCTGAAATCCCTCTCTCAGGAATGTGTACTAAGAAAAAGCAAACTAAAAACAAGCAAGCAACAAAAGAATTAAGTCAGTTAGCAATGTACAGAAAAGCTATAAGGACACATAAGAGGAAATTTGAGACAAAGATTAATAAGCCAAAGTTATAAAGAAAAGAAATAATACACTAAAATAATATAAATCCTCCTGCAGCATCCACTGAATTTAGTTCTCCTTGGAAAGTTAATAGACATTCAACAATAAAGAGTTTTGTAATACAAAAACCATTGTGAGAAATGAAGTGAAAGAAAACCAAGCAAGTTTTTAAACACAGAAAACATCAGGTCCTTCAATATATTCATGTGCTTTATGACCCTTAGATCCCTTATACAACATTATCCCAAATATCTGACCAAGGGAATCCTTTCAATTCAGAATTCAGAAAACTTGGATACTTAAGTAGTGTTGGACAAAATCCAATAGCATTGGAAAAACTAAGTCTTAATATACAAAATGAACTAAAACAATATAAAGTAAATTTTTAGAGGTGACCAACCATTAGCAAGAAGCAGGAGCTTATGCTGTTAAGGTCCTACAAACACCTTACATGTGGACATGTAGGCCTATACTACTTTTTTTATTCTTGGATCTCCCTAGTAGCCATACCTACCTACTGCCCATAAAAATATTTGTAGTAAAAAAAAAAAAAGTTTTTGTAGTAACCACCTTTACCAAAAACATAAATATAATTAATAGAAAGATAGGAAGACTAAAATAAAGTATCTCAACCAGAATCTTTTACTTGATCCAAGTTTCTGCACATCAAAAATTACCAACTGCATTTATGTATTCAGTGTATTCTGAGAAGGGCTTTGCTTCAGTGGACAAACCTCATGAGCATTCTTCTATACCAAAACATTAGTTCTACTACTGAGTGGTGATCTTGATTGTCATAGATCCCACTGATTCAATTAACATAAACGCTGGGCCAGGAACTATCACTGCCTATAAAAGAAAAAAAAAAAAAAAGTATCTCCATAAAGATTCTCTTTTGACCTAAGAATGCTTCCATTATTTTGTATTCATTTAATATATTAATATTATTGTGAGCTTTTATGTTAGGCTTATGTTAGCTACTCTGTAAAAACCAAATTTAAAATATGTTTTGGGGGCACCTGGGTGGCTCAGTGGGTTAAGCTGCTGCCTTTGGCTCAGGTCATGATCTCAGGGTCCTGGGATCGAGCCCCTCATTGGGCTCTCTGCTCAGCAGGGAGCCTGCTTCCTCCTCTCTCTCTACCTGCCTCTCTGCCTGCTTGTGATCTCTCTCTGTCAAATAAATAAATAAAATCTTAAAAAAAAAATATGTTTTGTGAACTAACAGTACAGAACTCAAGAGTGAAGTATCTTACAAAGCAAAGAAGAATGAGGACATGAAAATCTATATTACTCATTTTCATTCGTGTCACACTGAAGAAAAACCAAGGTCATTAATTGGATTCTCTTTGGAGCAACTTTTGAATGACCTATTGACCCAATATTCATTTTCCTATTGCAACCCAATGAAGTGCCATTATCAGGGTTTCTGCAAATGCATAAACTATTTTTATCCTTCATGTATTAAATAGAGCTTGAAGGAAAGTGGCGAATTTTAAGAATGTAAATGGAAGAGCAAAGGAAAACAACATACATGAAGTATTTTAGACTAAACAGCTTAGGCATCAAGCAGGTAGCCAAAGTACATCCATTGTGCCAGGTCTGAGACAAAAGATGGTACAGAACTGTGACAAATGAGAAAACACATGCTACATCTGTATGCATTCAAATTTATTGCTTATATGGTATGTGAGGAAAGCAAAACTCAGCAAGGTCTAGATCTAGCATCCGGGTGGCCATTTTCCAACCTCTAGTGTAGTTACCACCAACCCCCACACAGTAGCAAGAAGGAGCAGTTAGAGACAATACGTTACATGGTAAGAAGTAGCATCCATTCATTGCCTTCTGTGGGCCAGGATTGTTCTGAATGCTTGTCAGATAGCATGCTAACATATCTTAACAGATAATATCTTAACAACATAAGAAGAAGATACTATTAATAGCTCCACTTCAACAGATGAGGACTCTAGGAAAATTTGTGATTCCTCATTTTCATGTACTGAGCCTGGTCTCTTAAAAATAACTTATTTGTTGAAGTCTTCCTCTACTCCAAGTACTCTACTAAGCATTACTTTCTTTACTCCTTATAACAACCATTTGGAGTAGGCTGTATTCAAAGAAACTGAAGTTCCAAACGTGTAATTACTAGCCAAAGCAGTAAAGTGAGCACGTTAGGGAGGTGATTATTATATTACCATTAGAAATGTAGATTTCTTGGCTACACTGGGCTTTTTGATAAGTAATGACAGAAAACAATACTGATTCAGAATGTACATAAGCTCACAGTCATGCTGCTTGAGACACCTGGTTTTTATCGGTAGCCTTGGAGAGCAGCTACGTAGCAACCCCGCCCTGCATAGACTTGCGCTAAGTGACAAGGATGTTCCAATGTTATGAATGCCATGCTTAATCTGATTTTTCTTAAGAGTAGACTAGATAAGTTTTCATCATTTGCTTTTTCTAGAACTAGCCATTTCTTTTTTTTTTTTATGTTCAGTTAGCCAATATATAGTACATACAGTTTTTGATGTAGTGTTCTACAATTCATTAATTGCATATAACATCCAGTGCTCATCACCACATGTGTCCTACTTAATACCCATCACCCAGCTACCCCATCCCTCCACCCTCCTCCTGGGATACAAGAAGCCTAGAACTAGCCATTTCTTTGAAATGTACACTATTTTAATAAGATATTCTTTGCCACAAAGAAAATTTACTTCTGGAAACACACTTCTTTTAAAAGAAAATTGCAGACACCCCCAGAAGTGATTAAGTGTGAGAAACACATTTTGTGTGTCTTTATGTAATTACACTTTTTTAGTCCAGTGCAATCTCTATAAATACATTTCTATTGTCACGACAATGTGAAAATAATGACTGTTTCATTAGACATTTCAAAACTAAGCTTCTGTTTAGTTTAAACCTAAAATGTGTTGCTTTCCAAAAATAGTTCACTAGCCTTCTGTCTAAAAATCCCAGGAGATCCTCTCGCTGCATGCCCTTCTGAAGTTAACCTTAACTCTTGTATCTGACTCAATTTTCACTGTTTTTCCTCTCTTTATATCCTATCTGTGCTAATATCTGGCTGTTTTTCTCCCCTGCTCCTGCTTTTCTCCTGCCCTCCTCTTAGCACTTAAACTGACAAAGCTTTATTCAGTATCTAGGCCATGGGGGCTTTACCAGTGTCATTGTGTACCCTTCACAGCCAACAGAAGATAAATCTGTGAATAGAAATTTCTATTAGGAGATTTCTAAGTAACTTACATTGCTAAATTGACATGCAAAAAAAAAAAAAAAATCAGCCTCCAACTATAACAAAAGAAAATCTTTTCTCTCTGGAGAGAACCATGATCAAGTGTAATATCTTTAACTCATCTCATGAACCTTTGAGTCTCTATATCATAGGACTCTTAAGACTCTTGACCAAGAATTAGAATCAAGTTGCCTGAAAAAGAGATTTCTTGCAAAATTTCCGGAAATCCAACATACCAGTTCCATGTGCCTCTCACCCCCATGTTTTAGAGTGACTAGTCAAAATACTAGAACCTGAAACCCACCATCTTCTTACAGTCTAACATGTTTTTATGGCTTTCTTCTCCATTCTTTAAACTGTTAACAAACAATCCAGAATAAAACTTACTGGAAAAGAAAAAAAAAAAAAAGCATCTAAGTCGTTCCATTTCCTTGCTTTAATTAAAATTCAACCCTTTTCAGGAAGCCTGGGCGGCTCAGTCAGTTAAGCATCCCACTCTTGATTTCAGTTCACGTCATGATCTCAAGTTTGTGAGATCCAGACCCTCGTTGGGCTCCCCACTGACGGTGAAGCCTGTTTAAGATTCTCTCTCTCCCTCTGCCCATCTATAAATGAATGAATGAATGAATGAATGAATGAATAAAATAAAATTCAACACTTTTTCAGGAAGACCATCTCTTCCCTCATGCTCAATCCTCTGGGTAGAAGTTACTCAGTATCCTGGGCTATACTGACATCCCTTAAACTCCCTACTAAATGTTTCAAAGTATAAGTTCCTGATATTTGTGCAAACACTGAAAAATTATATTAATTATAATGATAATAATAAATGTAAGGTGATGACAATTGGCTATGTAGCTTTCCTACTCTTTAATTTTGCTGTCTTCTTCTGACTTCATAATTATGCTTCCTTATTCACTCATTACTTGGGTCCCTGGCTCATTAGTGTTTTTGTTTATGACCCACCAGGTAACATAGCCTCAAATATCTGTGACCTCTTAAATGCCAACAAAATTTACTCACATTCCTTGTGAGCGTTCCTTTTCTTTGACCTCTCCCTGGCCTTGTGATGGGATGGACAGGCTGAGGTACCACATAAAAACTGTAAGTGAGGATTTCTGGTGATTACAGTTATAAATTTTCCAGATATTTCAGGCTGCTAAGGCAAACATAAATAATTCAATCCAAAACTCCAGCCAAATTAGACATAAATATTTCAAGAACTATTTCTCTTGCATGGATCAACTCAAACTTTCAAAATTCAATCTATGAATCTCCTGTCACCATCTTTCCACATCTCTCATGCACTAACCCCCCCCCCATTTGTATTCTTTAACTTCATCATGGCTACTAAGGGCTCTGTTTCCTTCTATTCTGTAATCTCAGTCTTGGATTATCTTCCTCTTATTCAATACCAAGCATGCAACCCATGGTAGATGACTTCAACCATCTCTTTCATTAGAATCATCTATTAGCCAACTCACATTCACCTTTTTTTTTTTACTGGTGAATAAAAATTTGGCTCCAGGTATAACTCCTCTGGAAAGACTTTCCTGAATGCCCCCCTTTAAACAGGTAGAACTTCCCATTTGCTGTTCATTACACTATTATGCACTTCTACCAAAACCATTACCATACTTTATTGGCCTTGTTTGCATACCTACTTCTGTCTAAGACTATAAACTCTTTGACAGTACAGATCAAACTTTATTTCTGGAACTCAATGCTTAGCACAGAGATGAGTGTCACGTACACACTTAGTAATTGTCTCCTAGGTTAATCAATATTCTTTTGAGAAATTATATTGATTTCACTTGCCCCTGTGAGAGATGTTCAATTGGTCTCATTCACTTTAGTAATATTTTCTTTAACACTTTTAGGTTTATAGAAAAATAGATAAAGCATAAAAAGTTTCCATATATGTCCCTCACCCCCTCACAAACTCCCCCTATTACTAACTTTTGCATCAACATAGTACATTTGTTATAATCCATGAGCCAATATTGGTAAAGGATTATTAACTGAAATCCACAGTTTACTTTAGGGAATCAGTCTTTGTGCTGTAGAGTTCCACAGGCTGTGACAATGTGTAATGACAAGTATGCACTATCATATCACACAGAATTATTTCACAGTCCTAAACATGCCTTCTGCTCCTCTCATTTATCCTGTCCTCCCTCCCCCCACAAACCACAGGCAACCACTGGTCTTTTCACTGTTTCCAGAGTTTTCATTTGCAGAATATAATCAAGTTGAAATTATATGGTATACTTTGGCTTTTCTGACTGGCTTCTTGCACTTTAAATTATGCATTTAAGCTTCCTCCATGTTTTCCCATGGTTTGATAGCTCATTTCTTCTAATTGCTGAATAATGCTCCTTTGTACCGATATACCACAGTTTATTTATCCATTCACCTACTGAAGGACAACTTGGTTGCTTCCAAGGTTTGGCAATTATAAATAAAGCTGTTATAAACATTCATATATAGGTTTTTGTGTGGACATAATTTTTTAATGCATTGGCAAATACCAAACTGATCACTGTTGGATCACTTAGTAAGAGTATGAAAGAAGTTTGGTTTTGTAGGAAACTGTCTTTCAAGGTAGCCATTTTGCTTTCTTACCAACAATGAGCAAGAGTCCTTGTTTCATTCAGTTTTCAAGATAAAATGACCCACCCTTAAATATATGCTCATATATTACTCGTTTTGCAGAATGGTCTTCCAGTGACCTTTCATTACTGCTTCCCCTCTAATCTTTTCACTTCCGGTAAAAAACCCTTACATTACTTCCCAAATAGCACTTCCCACATGGCAGGTAACAGTGCCCCTGCTACCCCCATGATGTAGGTCTCAGTTTCCTCTTTGTATGCTGAGACAATGTATCTAAAACAATGCCCACAAGTTTGATAAATTAATTCATAAGTATATAAATTAATGTATAATTAGATATTTCTATCTTACTTCATGCACAAAGGCACAGAAAGTTCTGAGTGTAGAGTTGGGTTATTATGTCTTCTCTGTTATTTCTACATGGTAGAACTACAGGGTCTATCAGGACACTAATAACACTGGAATTAAAAGCTGGGTCAGAGTTGAATAGTGCTGCTGCTCTAGAGAAAACTACTACTAGAAAAAGTGTACTGCTTGGAAAAGAATGAAGAGAACTTATAAACAACTTCATGTACTGTGCCCCCTTGTATAGATTAAGTGTGTCTAGCTCTAGCATAACTAAGGGAGCACAGTACACAGAACATTAAGCTGTGTGTTGGGAGAACTGGCCTGAGCCCTGGCTCTACTGGTAACCATCTGTGTGACTCTGGGCAAAGTCTCTACTTGTAAAATGAGGGGTTTGTTCATCCAATTTTCAATAATTGTATTGATTTCCTACTATGTGTGTCCTAGATGCCTGGGCTATGGCAGGACCCAGATGGTCAAAGTCCCTACTTCGATGTGCTTACATTCCAGGGGTGAGAGAGGCAATGGGAAGAAGCAATAAACAAATACACTAGCACATATCAAATAGTGATAAGTGATGTGAAGCAATGAAGTAGAGTGACGGAATGTGAGCGCCTCCCCAGGGAATATTAAACGAGAGGTCCACCAATCTCTCTGAGGACATAGTGTCTAAGCTGAGCTGTGAGGGGTCAGAAAGAGCCAACTAGCCTCGTAAATATCTATGCAGAAAAATTGTACCTATGAGGAACAATGAAGACAGTACCAGTTGGTACAAAGCAAATGGTACAAAGAGACCACTGTTGCTTCTAAGGTCATGCCCCTCTCTCAGTTTCTGAGAGAAACTTTTATTATTGTGTGATTATGGCCACGGAAGGTGTGACATTTCACCAGTGAGGTTATACAGGAAAATTAATATTGCTCCTTAGAAGATCTGTGAACAGCAAACATGGTTTTGTAAGGCACTCTCTCTGCCCACATTTAACAATCTGTAAATGTTATTTATGCCATTATCCATCCTACCTCTTCCTCAAACAACAGCTCATATTAAAAGTCCATCACTACACAAGTTAGCACTTTGAATTGTTTTCTATCCCAAGGATCATTTAGCATTTGTTGTTGAACTCACTTAGAGATTATTTAAGCAAAGTATTCTTTTAAACTCACTGGTATTAGACAAATCCATCCATGACTCAAATGCCAGGAAAATAAATTCTTATCTAATTTTCCTAGCTAAGGAGCCTTAATGAACATTAATCAGTTTTGATATTAAATTAGCAGAGCTAACATTCTTGGTAAGTTTTATATATTCATTAACTTTCCATATTTATTATATCCAACTTGATTCTTAGATGATTATTATACTCATTATTAGATTCAAAATAAAAATCTCTTCAGTTTTTGTAGTTCATTGCATTCTTCAGATAATTCACAACAATACAATTACATATAATCTGCATTTTATTATTTTTTTTAAGATTTTCTTTATTTACTTGACAGAGATCACAAGTAGGCAGAGAGGCAGGCAGAGAGAGAGGAAGGGAAGCAGACTCCCTGCTGAGCAGAGAGCCTGATGCAGGACTCGATCCCAGGACCCTGAGATCATGACCTGAGCGGAGCTGAGCTGAAGGCAGAGGCTTAACCCACTGAGCCACCCAGGCGCCCCATAATCTGCATTTTAGACATGAGGAAATCAATGCTGGGGAGAATAAAGAATTTATGTAATGTCCATAGCCAAGTATTAGGAAATCAAAGCCTAAAAGCCAGGTCTTCTTTTCTTTTCTTCCTTCCTCCCTCCCTTCCCTTTCCTTCCTTCCTTCTTTCCTTCCTTCCTTCCCACTATCCATGTGTCAGAGACTGTGTAAACCACTGGCAGTTCGGTCATGAATAAATCCTCTCTCTGCCTTCAAAGAGTTCAAAATTCAAAGGAGGAGACAGAAAAAGACAAACTTCCTCTCAATGTGAACAAGGCTGCAGTAGAGGTAAATAATGGAACCCCCATGGGAGCCTTTTCTCACAAGAGCCCACTTAATTAGCTAATTGCATGGACGACATATTCCTCCACTAAAATAGTAAAGCAGCTTTCAATTATCAGTTTAGAGAATATGACTTTGGCTAACTTATTCCAACCTCCTTCACACTTAACATGCACAGAAATAACGCTTTCTTTGGAGAGGAATGAAACATAGTAAGTTGTAGATAAATAAACCAAGGTCCTATATCTATTAACAAAGTAGCAAAATCAATAGCACAAAGATTCAACTGTTTCTTGGTTCTCTTACTAACTGCATAGCAATTTTCAATGACAAAGTTAATTAAACTTGCTAGGTTTCCCCATTTATCCCCATAAAATGGGGATAAAGTTTATTTACTAGGCTGTTATTAGGACTTTCATGTATTAATATTTGTATAATTTTCAGCATAGCTCGTGGTACATCTTAAATGATCAATTAAGTGACAGGAAGACTATCATTCTTGTCCAGCAGAATTAGATGCTAATTCAATTCTTTTAAGTATTATAAATAAATCTCCTACCCGAAATGTTTCAAGATAATAAAGCTTATAAGAATTATATTTGCAGCATCTCTGATTATGATCATTAAAGACAAGAGAATTCAAGACAAGATGATCTAAAAGTCTATTTCCTTCTCTCCTTTGTTAAGGATATTTTCTTCAGAGTTAAGATTACTCTTTTTTCCTATCTTTGAATATCACATTATCCTAAGGATCCTTAAATGACCAAGTCCAATCTAATCAGTTTCTGTAGGTCAATTATTTTACTACTCCTCAGCCTATCCAAGCTTCTTAACTATCCTGGCATCCCAGAACACCTTGGAACAAACCAAGATCAAGTGGAAACATTTTGCATTCACCATATTAGCCTCTTTCATGTATTCTACAAGTATCTCCTCAGATTGTGTTTAGTCTGAGGTAAACGGAAGCTGTACGGAGAGTTTTAGACATCAAGTAGAATAGAGAACAAGCAGTAGATATTAATGATCATAAACTGAGTTGTTCCTGGCCATTCATTGTATTATTGTAACTACTTATAATTATAATGAAAATGATACCAGATAGGTTCCTTTGGGAGGAAGGAATAAGGAAGCCTTAATTAGAGAAGTGAAGTTCTCGACTAAACACATGAAAGCATCGAATTCCCTTATTTTTAAGTTGGTGAAGTAGCCAGAACATATATCAAAATAATTCACCTGTCTATCCCAATTCCATAGCACTGGGGATTGACGCATATGAAAAGGGTGAGGGAAAGGGGAAGTACAAGTCAGAACAACATTTTGCAGTGACCATCTGGTTATTTTAAGCCCCTGCCTGTGGTACATTTACATGAAAGTCAGCTGAAGTTAAGCAAAAGCCAACAGAAAATCATCTGCACTAACAAAAATGAAAGACTCTCCCTGGGATTTTTAAAGCTTCCAAGAACAACCTGAGCCAAAATGAATGCAGTCTGTATTTCAGCTTAGTAAAGATGGTACCAGTTTGTTAATAACTACTGCCTTTCCTCTTGACAGCTGTTTAAAAGCACCAAGTTTGGAGTTTGCAACCGCTAAGATTTGAAAATGTTGGATTCTTTCTATTATTTGGAGTCATAAGCACTTCCTTCCAGAGATTACAAGAAAATGGGAAACATAATGAGAAATCAACATTACTTCCCAATCCCCTGGTATGTTAAATATTTGCTCCCATATAGCATTTTCAAATGCCTGCTTTGCATTTGGGCTTCCCACCTGCCAGAGTCTTGTCAAGAGAAGTCCCAAAGCACTTGCTGTTCATCTGCTCTATGTGCCCTACAGACTTCTTTAATTGAAGCACAGTTTGCACACTTCGGAAGAACTCCACCAGGACCAGACCTGTGCAGGAGGAATTGAGGACCAGCCTCCCCAGAAACCCACAGGCTTCATTTCGTTGGCAGCCACTGGAAAAAGTGCAAGGGCATACTACCTATAAATCTTATATCTTCATGTAGGTCAGCTTTCCGTCATCTGTAACCAATATATATCTGTTTAAGCAGATTGGGATAGCATCTCATCCACTTACATATCTCTGTGTTTCTATTCTTATCCATTTCTATAAGCAATATATACCATAAGATCATAAAGGACCAGAAAAAAAGAATTGCTAATTTTTAAATTATGGACTCTTTAACGTCTTAAGATATTCTTAAAGGCAAATACTGCCGAATATCATCACCTAGAGAAAATCCTCTCTTGATGCTTTGCCTCATAATTGGGTTTGTGTTTCTTTTTATAACTACATTACTAAAATCTTTGAGAAAGCCAAAACCTCTACATCTGAAGTGCTTTTCCATTTGTTTAACTATTAAACTTCCTGCCATGCAATATATGTTTATTTAAAGTATCTCTAACTGCACATCTACAATGTGTTTGTTAAATTAGTTAAGAGATTGTAATTGGGCATTGGGGATTACTTGTACTATTCCCAAATCTCTTTACTAAAAATACATGAGAACAGTGAGTAGTTTATTTATAACCTTGTTATTTTGAGCCATTAGTGATGCCATTGTTTTCCCTCTTCATATTTTAAATATGTCAAACTCAAAATTCAATTCATAGCCCAGTTTGCTCATGTTTTATAAAGTAGCCTACAATGATTTTAAGTTAAATACAGTGCATCCACCTGCTAAATTTGGAACAGAAAAAGATGGGAGAGTTCCCAGAAAAGCTGCATTAAAATTGCAAATAGAATTTGTAATTTTTCTATTCATTGCCCATGGAAAGAATTTACAATGGTATTCTTCTTCCATGTGAAATACACAATATTATACTATCTTGCTTAATTATGGGGAATTAAAATTAAAAACCAAGAATATTTCCAATGGAAATAATATTCTCTATCACTATTCCTATAACAATGAATCTGTGTCACTTCTATGTGTATTAAGACAGATGTGGATAATAATATCTTGTCACTTACAACATTATCTGAAATAATTTTTGTGATGGCTGTGTGTCCGGGAATCTGCTTGGCATCTGATAATCATTAACACACAATAAAGAAATCTGACAAATTGAATCCTGCTTCTCTTACGCCCGAAGGTGTGAGTTCATCCCAGAAAACAACTGGCTTCGTGCCAAGCCATCAGACCAGCAAGAAACATGCTAGATCATCTCACTTCCAAAGGGATAGTCCCCTGTAGCCTACACATTCGGATTAGCCCTTAGAAAGCACTTGTTTTTTCTTTGAATCTGGTTTTTTATGAAGCAAGTCTTCCAAGACCTATGCTACCTTAGGCACACCTGCATCGGCCTCGTCTGGGAGACAGAGACTGAGGCATGACCCTCAGGGTCTTTGACCACAGCGTTAGCCTCACTTCCCAACTTCTACCAGCTGAAGGAGGAAAAGCCCTACGTTAAACAGAGACTTATTCACTACTGATCAACATGACCTTGAAATTCCTCTCAGCTTGAGCTAAACCGCAGTCCGTTTTCTTTCTGACTACAGGCTCCTGACTGCCCTCTTCTGAGAGTATTTAGCTCTTAAAGTTCTTTCTCTGCCCCCAAGTGCCTTTCTCAAGATCCTGGAAATCACCTCTTTAAAATGTAATCATTGGAGAAGGTATCACACGTATCTCCCAGTTTCTGTGGCAGGGTAGGATCCTAACTTTAATAAGCAGCAATTAGTAAATGTAGACGGCCTAAACACATTGATTTGCCTACCCCAACATCCCGCAGTATTTTTCCATTTGCTCAGCCCAGAATTTAAAAATCTTCCTGCCATTTGTTTTAGCAGAGTTGAGTTCAGACTCTCTCCTGTATTGCAATAATCTCCGCCCTACTGAAATAGTCTCTAATAAAATCTCCCTTGACTCTTTAACTGGTCTGATGCAATTCCTCTTTTACAGTACTCAGCTGTTTTTTTTTTTTTCTTCAACAAGAGTGAAACAGATGCTCAAGCCTAATTACTAGCTACTAGTCATTTGCATGTGCATGAATGGCTTTAAAAAAATACTTTTATTTTACAAAATGAAAATGTCTGGCTACTGCTGAAACTCTTTTTGTAGGAGATGGATTTATAAAGATCGCAAACTACCACTGTTTTTATGGGTGTAAGGTGAGTAAGTCACCTCAGTACCGTTCCAACCTCTTTAACTTGAATACATCTACATAGACAATGAGCCCAACACTTCTTTTTGACACATTGAGTCTGAGTCTTACTTCCTTCCAAGATTTTTTTTTTTAACCCTGCCTCCCCCCTTTAGCCTCAGGACACTGTTCTATCCCTCAGTTCTTAATGAATAATTCTGATTGATGCTTACTGAGGATGAGGGTACCAGTGAGAAGAAGTCTGAATGAAGATACGGGAAAATAATCTGTCCATTATCTCTTTAATGATTCCCTAGTGGTGTCAATTCCCTCCAGTCCTATAAAACCAGGCAGCAAAGATAAAAGTATATTCCTGCTGATGAAGTCTACTGTGATATGAAGAATGAATCTTATTGTGGCTCACGGCAAAAGGTTAACAAGAAAATTATTAAATTACATACAAAAGCTTCTTCCTCTTCCTGTGCCTTCAAAGTCTTCAACATAGAAGTAAAAGACTGTGCCAGGAAGGAAGGAGCCATTTATGACTTTATGGCAGAAATGCTAATATTTTACTTTAATTTACTAATGTTATGTTCTCTTTTATTTTTATGAACTTGTAAAGTCAACTAAATTAGGAGCAGAACTGTGTAACTAAGGTAACTGCTTTCATAAATCAAGGAAAAGAAAAGTAGCAGCAATAAATTAAACAAAGTAAGCAAAAATGTGCTAGAACTATATTCACATATGTACAAAGCTTTTAGTATTAGTCTCATTCCCTAAGAGTTCAAAGATATCACTTATAAGACTTTCACTTGAATGATGCTGTCTGATGTGCATATCACATGCATCCCTCAACTATTTATATAATGTTGTTTATGTGTGCACATACGCATGGTCTAAACAAAGCCATACAGCTGTTAGTCAATGTCATGAAATATTTTCTAGCGCCAAAAGAGAGAGCCAGTATTTATTAAAATTTACTTTTACAGCACAGGAGAAATTCCACATAAGTCAGATTATTCCATATTAATGCATACATACTTAAATAGTATACAAAAAAATAATTATTTATGTACTTTGAGGAAAAGGCATATATTATATTTAATTAATTTTAGGAGTAATTAATCCATTAGAAAAAAATCAGATATGTCAGCCTCTAAAGAGTCTAAAATCTCAAATGCCACCAGATGTAGGTATGACTATAACATATGTCACATATGTGGGTGAAGGTATATAATTCAAAAAGAAGAATGATTCAGTCAGGAGTATTATTCCAGTTGTAACCTGGAAGAACATACCTCTCCCAGGACATTCAAATTCACTTTTAGAACCGTCTCCTGTCTTTCACAAGTGTGCAGCCTAAATATGTTGCCTTAGCTCCAAGTATACAACTCCTGAAGTATTGTGGGACCCTGTTTTCTGCGTATGAAATAGAATATTTGTATAACTGACGCCAAACTAGGATGTAAAAGTCTGTTCCAGTTGTAATGTCATAAGTCAGATCAATGAGTTGTATTTGAAGTGGTAATTAGTTTGCAAATAGAAGTATAAGCAGACAGAATATGAGGCACCTGGGTGGTTCCATCCATTAAGCATCTGACTCTTGACTTTGGCTCAGGTCATGATCTCAGGGTCATGAGATTAAGCCCGGCATCAGGCTCCCCATGGAACCTGCTTCAGATTCTCTCTCTCTCTCTCCCTTTGCCCCTCCCTGTATCTCTCTAATAAAAAACAAAATAAAACAATAACAAAAATAAATAAATAAATAAACTAGAAAACCCCAGAACATTATTTTGATAACTCTGTCTTTGCCCCTTGGGTCACTCTCTCCCATTCCTGATACACATAACCGTACATACATACTAATGTCAAAGTACCCACCTTCCCCTATTAGTTCCGACTTCTTCCATCTGGATGTATTTTTTGGCATATAATTACCAAATAATCTCTTAACAAATTCATGATGGATATTTTCGAAATAGATTTTACTTCCAGGTCCTGTCGTTTGAAATGTTTGATATTAGGTGATTGGTTTGATCTCTAGTATGTTGCAGAAACTTTCACCCAAGTTCAAATCATTATTTGCAAAAGTGCTCTAAGCACTGGGACTTCGAAATGGAAAGGAAGCAAGCCTAATGAGTCCTTTTGGGGTTTATAGAAGCAATCAAAAACTTGGAAGGAACAAGAGGCAGTAAACTGATTGATAGTCCCTGTGTACTGCAGCATACAACAGACCCTTGAGGAGCTCATGAGTGTGTATTCTTTCAAATCTGTAGGAGGCTTTCAACAACTATTTAAATTATATCTCATGTGCCCTAGAAGGCAGTGTGGGAATAGTAATTAATAAATAGCCATGATAATATGTAAATTGCATTCCTATAAAAGTAGATATCTTGCAGTACTTCTGAAAATAAAGACCAATTTAGTTCCTACTTAAATCTGATTATAGAACAGATTTTGTTCCCACTAAAACTAGCTTTTATTCTCCTAGATAACATTTCTATATTTTGCCACATGCCAACCTCTATCTCCCAGAGCAGTTATGTCAGACCCTCCCCTAAAGCTCTTTTAAACAAGAATTAAATTAAAAGTCTCAAAGTCTCTGGGTAGTGTATATCAAGGAACAGCCGCGACGTTCCCAATGAACAGACAGCTCAATGAAAAGCAGCTACTATTTTCACAATGTGTCTTGATCAATTTAGGACTCTGGGTCCTGCGAGCCCAGATTCATGCCCATCTGGCAGTGCTAAGAGACACACACTTAAATATCAGATGTGCAGCAGAGCTAACATTACCACACAGGAACTAGGCAGTCACTCACTCCTGATTTCCACAACTCACCAAGTGCAACAGATTTCCCAATCTGGCTGCCCAAAACACAGGAAAAGCAGCAAGAAAGAGGGAGACAAGATGGCAATGTAAGAAAGAGCTAATAAAAGAACCAAATGACTCATGAGCAATCTGGCAAGCAGTGATCAGGCCATTGTGCCTCTAGTTCACAACTCTGAAGACAAAAAGGGTTTATCTTTCCCTAAACAGAAAATGCTCCAATTAGGTTTCTGTTCCTGAAAGCTAGCAGATATTACCACAAAATGCCCCTTACCTTTTCTTAGAAAAGGGATGAGTTAGTTTGTTCTTGTGTAATTTCAACAGGCTTTATTGTTGCAAATGTTCTATATTCTTAGATATGCATATAAAAAGTAGGTATTGGGGTGCCTGGGTGGTTCAGTGGGTAAAGCCTCTGCTCAGGTCATGATCTCAGGGTCCTGGGATCGAGCCCCGCATCAGGCTCTCTGCTCGGCAGGAAGCCTGCTTCCTCCTCTCTCTCTGCCTGCCTCTCTGCCTACTTGTGATCTCTGTCAAATAAATAAAATCTTTAAAAAAAATAGGTATTGCTCTTCTTTTAGTACAGTTAATTTATTGTCCAATGTTCCCAAGTATAGTGCTCGCTCCAGCAGCACATATACTAAAATGGTCCCAAGTATAAAATTTAACAAATATTACCCTGTTTACTAAGAGTGTTACAACTTTGTAATTTAAAATATGAAATATTTGTCTTTTATATTTCATGCTAACACACAAGAAAAAAATAGGTATCACTTCCATTTACTTATTGTTGGATATGACATTTGGTAGCAGCTCTTCAGCATTTACTTTACACGTAAGAAGTGCGGATTGTTGCCAGGGCGAGGTAATTGCAAAGAAAGGCCCCTTCCCTTGAAATCATTCAGTAAAGCATTTGATACAGTTTTAAAGTTTCTTTAAGAGTCCCCTATAGAAGTATAAAAAATACACACAGTGCAAAATCCTACAACTACCCAGCAAAGATACACAGACTGGAGTAAACTTGGACTAGCTGCCATATAATTACAAACTCAGAATGAAAATAAAAGTATGGATTTAAATGTTTTATCAACTGAATTATAGTCCTTTCTGAGATAAGTCAAGCACTTTCCATTTCTCACTTAATCATTGCAAAACATTTCCTAGCCATCAAAAGTGATTTCTAGCTTGATACACATAATACATTAAAGATTTAGAAGAAAATCTTAAGTCACAGATATTCCTATAAATTCGAACCTCACATATACCTTATTAAAAGGCAAAATATTTCCTTCCTTCCTTCCCTTTTTTCTTTCAAAAACATTTACTAACCTTCTGAGGTGCCAGACACTGTTCCGGGTACTTGAAAGATGTCAGTGAACAAAACAGTGATTCTTGCCCCTGTGGGGCTTACAATCTAGTCAGTAAATAGACACCTCATGAATACATGCTGTGTGACCTTGAGCGAGTTACATAACCTCCCTGTGCTTCAGTTCCCTAATCTGCAAAAAAGGGGATGCTAATAGTATCTACCTCATGGGTGGCTGAGTGGCTCAGTCAATTAAACATCCACCTTTAGCTCATGTCATGATCTTGGGTCTTGGGATCAAGCCCTGCATTGGGTTCCCTACTCAGCAGGGAGTCTGCTTCTCCCTCTGCACCTCACCCTGCTCGTGTTCTGTCTCTCATTCTCTATCTCAAATAAATAGATTAAATCTTTAAAAACAAAAAAAGTTTAAAAAAATAGTATCTACCTCATAATATTAAATGAGTTCATGTGTATAAAGTGCTTGCACAGACTGTTTTATATAAATATTAAATATACAAATAAATATATAAATTTTATTAGCATTTTTGTCTCACATGTGGCAATATAAATGTACAAAAAGACAAAAATACCAAGCTGATCCCTATGAAATTAATACTTTTGTAGGCAATGGTGTGTATAGTTCAACTTATAATTTAAAAGAATGGTATTATCTAGCTACACATTAGAGATACCTGAGGGAAATTTTAAAAACTACCAATGCCAGGATTCACCCTCTCCCCAACCCCAGATCTATAAAGTTACAACTTCGTTGGTGAGAAACTGGGTATCATTTTTTTTTTTAATAATTAGGTAATACCAATGGGAGCCAGTGATGAGAATCACAGCCCATTTTTTAAACATTTTATTTCATAACAAGTAATAAGAAAATCAAGACAACATGATGTCAAGGAAAGCAGAAGGAAGGAGGAATGAGGGGGTCAATGATGCTAAATGCTGCAGAAAAGTCATATAAAAGGGAAGGATCTTACAACACTTAGGGAGACATATTGACTCAGGTGCTCCTTACAATAATGACAGTCTCCACAGGAAAATACAACTGCTCTGCTTTGGCTCCTGTCCCTTGTGATACGCATATTGTGTGATACTCATATTGTGTGATACTCATATGTGATACTCATAAGTGGTCCAGAATACAGGATTTAGTCAATTGTGAGAAAATGTTCATGAGAAATAAAATGGAAACATTTTTGACTCAACTCCTCCTGTCACTTCAGCAGAGCCCAAATTCACAGACTTAAACATTAAAGAAAAAGTTTGTAACAGAAAATAAAATATATTTTTTACTAAGAAGTCTCTATGTATCACATCTGAAAGTATAAAATAAGTAGACAGCATATTTTCAAAATTATACTGTTTAGAAACAAAATAGTCATGCTGGACTGTAAGATGTTTTATACGGCAAGAACATCAGTATCTACAAGCCCGTAAAAAATGTGTTGTGGTTAGCTACTTTAGAGAGTTCGGAGTTACTTAATGGAAATATGGTTTTTACAGTAAATGAGTTATTCTAAGAAAATCTTTATAATGTGAACTGTTCATCATCAACAATATGGAATCTTTATCTAACCATATACTGGGAATGTGGGAAATCCTAAAGTCCTCAAGGGAGTTCCTCAAGATACGTCCTAAACCTCAGTCATATACTCAGTCTTGTACTCTCCAACATTTTTAACATGAAGATACAATTTTAAAGAGTAAGTTTAGGGAGGAGGAAGCAAGATGGCAGAGGAGTAGGAAACTGAAATATCATTAGGTCCCAGGAGTTCAACTAGATAGTTATCAAACCATTCTGAACACCTATAAACTCAACAGGAGATAGAAGAGAAGAAGAAAGGAAATTCTAGGAACAGAAAAGCGACCACTTTCTGGAAGGACCACTTTCACATGCAGAAAGTGAATCTAAAGCAACAGAAAGACAGACCTTGGGTGGAGGGGCCAGCTCCTGGCAAGCGGTGGAGCACTGGAGCACAAAATCAGAACTTTTAGAAGTCTGCTCCACTGAAGAACATTGCTCCAGAGGCTAAGCAGGGGGTGGAGCCCTCACAGGAACAGTGTGGTCTCAGGACCTGCGGGGTCACAGAAAGACAGGGGGTGTCTGAGAGTGCCACAGCTGCCACATATTGAAACAGGGAACCCAGCTGCAGAGACAGAGCTGAGGAGTGAGCTCTCAGCATGAGGTTACCTTAAACCATGATTTGAGGCACATTTGGGCCACTGCTCTTCAGGCAGGGACCCCACAAGTGGCAGATCAGGGGAGACCCCCTCCTTTGACTTCCAGGAAGAGCAGCACAGAGGCACACAGCAGGAGTCTACTGGGTTTGGAGACTCCAAATGGGGCAATGTGCCAGAGATAGAAACACTAGGTCAGTCACAGGCTAGATGAGCACTGAATGTGGCCAGAGACCAGGGAGACGGGAGGGATTGACTGCTTTTTTCTGAGGCACACTGAGAGTGGGGCCCTAAGCTCTTAGCTCCTCCAGGCCGGAGATTTGGAGGCCGCCATTTTCATTTCCATCCTCCAAAGTGGTACAGAAAGTATTCAGGGAACAAAAGCTACCGAGAGCAAACCTGAGTAGATTACTTAGGCTGGCCTCTGGCAAGGTCGGTGCAATTCCATATCGGGCAAAGACATTAGAGAATCACTGCAACAGGCCACTTCCCCAGAAGATCAGAAGAACATCCAGCCAAGACCAAGTTCACCAATTAATGATCAATGAGAACTGCAGAACTCCAGAGCTAGAGGAAAGCAACAGATAGAATTCATGGCATTTTCACCATGATCCTTTAGTTTTGCAAAGTTAAATTTTTTTAATTTTATTTTTTTCTTATTCTATTTTTTTTAACTTTTCCTCCTTACACTTTTAACATTTTTAACTATTTTATCTTACCAATACTTTTAAAAAAATCTTTTAAATTTTTCATTGTTATAGTCATATTTTATCCCTTTGTTGTATTTACCCTTATTTTTTGTATACATATAGGTTTTTTCTTTAAAATTTTGGGATAAAATTATTTCTAACAGATCAAAATATAACCTAAATCTAGTGCATGGTTTTTTTCTAGTCTCCAGCATGATCACATTCTCTATTCTTTTTTTTTTCCTTTTCCAACAAACTTATCTTAACAATTCCTTTTATAGAATCATTTTTAATTTTCATCTTTACACTCATATTCCATCCCTTCATCATGGTTACCTTTATTTTTGTGTTTATACCATATATATATATATATATATATATATATATATATATATATATATAAATATTTTTTTTTCCTTAAAATTTTGGGAAGTAGTTTCTTCTAAGAGACCACAATACACCCAAAATCAAGTGGGTGGCTCTGTTCTATTCACCAGTCTAATATGTGTATATATTTTTTTAATTTTTTTCACCCTTTCTTCTCCATCCAGTTTTGGGTCACTTCTGATTAGGTTAGCGTACATTTTTCTGGGGTCATAGACACCCTTTTAGTATTTAATTCTCTCATTCATATACTCTTATCTGGATAAAATGACAAGACAGAAAAACACACAACAACAACAAAAAAAAAGAACAACAGGCAGTACTGAAAGCTAGGAACCTGATCAACATGGACATTGGTAATATGTCAGAACTAGAGTTCAGAATGATGATTCTCAAGGTGCTAGCTGGGCTCAAAAAAGACATGGAAGATATGAGAGAATCCTTTCTGAAGAAATAAAAGAACAAAAATCTAACCAAGTTGAAATCAAAAAAGCTATTAATGAGGCACACAAAAAAAGGGAGTCTCTTATTGCTAGGATAAATGAGTTAGAAGAGAGAACTAGTGATATAGAAGACCAAATGATGGAGAATAAAGAAGCTAAACTAAACAGAGACAAACAACTACTGGACGACCACAAGGGGAGAATTTGAGATTTAAGTGATACCATAAGGCAAAACAATATTAGAATAATTGGGGTCCCAGAAGAAGAAAAAAAAAAAAGAGAGGAGGGCAGAAGATATATTGGAGCAAATTATAGAAGAGAATTTCTCTAATATGGCAAAGGGAACAAGCATCAAAATCCAGGAGGCACAGAGAACTACCTCAAAATCAATAAAAATAGGTCCACACCCCATCATCTAATAGTAAAACTTACAAGTCTTAGTGACAAAGAGAAAATCCTAAAAGCAGCTTGGGAAAAGAAGTCTGTAACATTACAATAGTAGAAATATTAGATTGGCAGCAGACTTATCCACAGACACCTGACAGGCCAGAAAGGCATGGCATGATATATTTAGAGCACTAAACAAGAAAAATATGCAGCCAATAAAACTACATCCAGCTAGGCTGTCACTGAAAATGGAGAGATAAAAAGTTTTCAGGAAAAAAAAAAAGTTAAAAGAATTTGCAAACACCAAACCAGCCCTACAGGAAATATTGAAAGGGGTCTCCTAAACAAAGACAGAGCCTAAAAATAGTAGACCAGAAAGGAACAGAGACAATATACAGTAACAGCCACCTTACACACAATATGGTGGGACTAAATTCATATCTTTAAATAGTTAGGCTGAATGTAAATGGGCTAAATGCCCCCAAACAAAAGACACAGGGTATCAGAATGGATAAAAAACCAAAACCCATCAATAATCTGTCTACAAGAAACTCATTTTAGACAAAAAGACGCCTCCAGATTGAAAGTGAGGGAGTGGAAAACCATTTACCATGCTAATGGATATCAAAAGAAAGCTGAGGTGGCAATCCTTATATCAGATCAATTAGATTTTAAGCCAAAGACTATATTAAGAGATGAGGAAGGACACTATTTCATGCTTAAAGGGTCTGTCCAACAAGAAGATCTAACAATTTTAAATACCTATGCCCCTAACGTGGGAGCAGCCAACTATATAAACCCATTAATAACAAAATCAAAGAAACACATCGACAATAATACAATAATAATAGGAGACTTTAACACTCCCCTCACTGAAATGGACAGATCATCCAAGCAAAAGATCAACAAGGAAACAAAGACCTTAAATGACACACTGGACAAGATGGATATCACAGATATATTCAGAACATTCCATCCCAAAGCAACAGAATACAAATTCTTCTCTAGTGCACATGGAACATTCTCCAGAATAGATCAATCCTGGGTCACAAATCAGGTCTCAACTGGTACCAAAAGATTGGGATCATTCCCTGTATATTTACAGACCACAAACCTCTGAAGCTAAAATTCAGTCACAAGAGGAAAGTTAGAAAGAACTCAAATACATGGAGGCTAAAGAGACATTCTACTAAAGAATGAATGGGTCAACCAGGAAAGTAAAGAAGAATTGAAAAAAAATCATGGAAACAAATGAAAATGAAAAACGCAACTGTTCAAAATCTGTGGGACACAGCAAAGGTGGTCCTGAGAGGAAAGTATATGGTGATAAAAGTCTTTCTCAATAAACAAGAAAGGTCTCTAGTACACAACCTAATCTTACCCTAAAGGAGCTGGAGAAAGAACAGCAAAGAAAGCCTAAACCCAGCAAGAGAAGAGAAATAGTAAAAATCAGAGTAGAATCAATGAAATAGAAACCAAAAGAACAGTTGAACAGATCAACAAAACTAGGAGCTGGTTCTCTGAAACAGTTAATAAGATTGATAAACCCCTGGCCAGACTTATCAAAAAGAAAAGAGAATGAACCCAAATAAAGTCATGAATGAAAGAGGAGAGATCACAACCAACACCAAAGAAATACAAACAATTATAAGAACATATTATGAGCAACTATATGCCATAAATCTGACAATCTGGAAGAAATGGATGCATTCCTAGAGATATACAATCTACCAAAACTGAACCAGGAAGAAATAAAAAACCTGAACAGACCCATAACCAGTAAGGAGATTGAAGTAGTCATCAAAAATCTCCCAAAAACAAGAGCCCTGGGCCAGATGGCTTCCCAGGGGAATTCTACCAAACATTTAAAGAACTAATACCTATTCTCCTGAAACTGTTCCGAAAAATAGAAATGGAAGGAAAATTTCCAAACTCATTTTATGAGGCCAGCATTACCTTGATCACAAAACCACACAAAGACCCCACCAAAAAGGGAAATTACAGACCAATATCCTTAATGAACACAGATGCAAAAATTCTCACCAAAATACTAGCTAATAGGATCCAATGGTACATTAAAAGGAATATTCACCACGACCAAGTGGGATTTATTCCTGCTGCAAGGTTGGATCAACATCCTCAAATCAATCAATATGATACAATACATTGAAAAAAGACAGAACAAGAACCACATGATACTCTCAATAGATGCTGAAAAGGCATTTGACAAAATACAGCATCGTTTCTTGATCAAAACTCTTCACAGTGTTGGGATAGAGGGTACATACCTCAATATCATCAAAGCCATCTATGAAAAATCCACAGCGAATATCATTCTCAATGGGGAAAAACTGAGAGCTTTTCCCCTAAGATCAGGAACACAGCAGGAATGTCCACTATCACCACTGCTATTCGACATAGTACTAGAAGTCCTAGCCTCAGCAATCAGACAACAAAAAGAAGTTAAAGGCATCCGAATTGGCAAAGAAGAAGTCAAACTCTCACTCTTTGCAGATGATATGATATTTTATGTGGAAAACCCAAAAGACTCCACTCCAACTCTGCTAGAACTTGTACAGGAATTCAGCAAAGTGTCAGGACATAAAATCAATGCACAGAAATCAGTTGCATTTCTATACACCAACAGCAAGACAGAAGAAAGAGAATTTAAGGAATCGATCCCATTTACAATGGCACTCAAAACCATAAGATACCTAGGAATAAACCTAACCAAAGAGGCAAACAAGCTATACTCAGAAATCTATAAAGTACTTATGAAAGAAATGGAGGAAGACACAAAGAAATGGAAAAATGTTTCATGCTCATGGATTGGAAGAACAAATATTGTGAAAATGTCTACACATTTAATGTAACCCCTATCAAAATACCATCTTTTTTTTTTCAAAGAAATGGAACAAATAACCCTAAAATTTATATGGAACCAGAAAGACCCTGATTACCCAGAGGAATGTTGAAAAAGAAAGGAAAAGTTGGTGGCATCACAATTCCAGCTCTATTACAAAGCTGTTATCATCAAGACAATATGGTATTGGCAAAAAAAAACAAAAAAAAACAAAAAAAACAGATACATGATCAATGGAACAGAATAGAGAGCCCAGAAGCACACATTCAACTCTAATGGTCAACTAATCTTCGCAAAGCAGGAAAGAATGTCCAATGGAAAAAAGACAGTCTCTTCAACAAATAGTGTTGGGAAAATTGGACAGCTACAAGCAGAAGAATGAAACTGGACCACTTCCTTTCCCACACATAAAAATAGACTCAGAATGGATGAAAGACTTCAGTGTGAGACAGGAATCCATTCAAATCCTTGAGGAGAACACAGGCAGCAACCTCTTCGACCTCAGCCACAGCAGCTTCTTCCTACAAACATCACCAAAGGCAAGGGAAGCAAGGTCAAAAATGAACTATTGGGACTTCATCAAGATCAAAATCTTTGCAAAGCGAAGGAAACAGTCAACAAAACCCAAAGACAACTGACAGAATGGGAGAAGATATTTGCAAATGACATATCAGATAAAGGGCTAGTATCCAAAATCTATAAAGAACTTTTTAAGCACCCAAAGAACAAATAATCCAATCAAGAAATGGGCAGAGGACATGAACAGACATTTCTGCAAAGAAGACATCCAGATGGCCAATAGACACATGAAAAAGGGCTCCACATCACTCGGCATCAGGGAAATACAAATCAAAAACCACAATGAGATACCACCTCACACCAGTCAGAATGGCTAAAATTAACAAGCCAGGAAATGACAGATGTTCGCAAGGATGCGGAGAAAGGGGAACCCTCCTACACTGCTGGTGGGAATGCAAGCTGGTGCAGCCGCTCTGGAAAACAGCATGGAGGTTCCTCAAAAAGTTGAAAATAGAGCTACCCTACAACCCAGCAATCACACTACTGGGTATTTACCCTAAAGATACAAATGCAATCCAAAGGGGCATGTGCATCTGAATGTTTATAGCAGCAATGTCCACAATAGCCAAACTATGGAATGAACCTAGATGTCACCATTTGCAACAACATCGATGGAACTAGAGGGTATTATGATGAGTGAAATAAGTTAATTAGAAAAAAATATTTATCATATGTTCTCCCTAATATGAGGAATTTGAGAGGCAGGGCAGGAGGTTTGGGGTGTAGGTAAGGAAAAAATGAAACAAGATGGGATCGGGAGGGAGATAAACCATAAGAGACTCTTAATCTCACAAAACAAACTGAGGGTTGCTGGGGACTGGGAGGTAGGGATAGGGTGGTTTGGTTATGGACATTGGGGAGGGTACGTGCTGTGGTGAGTGTTGTGAAATGTGTAAGCCTGATGATTCACAGACCTGTACCACTGGGGCAAATAATACATTATATGTTAATTATAAAATAAAAAAATAAAAGTAAGTTTATAAAATCTACGAATGATAAGGAAAGTTTGGAAGCAACATAATTTGTACAATAGAGATCCAAATAAATCTTGACAGACAGGAATAACAGGTCATATTTAATAGAATAAAATAAAATAATAAAATAATTGCTCTTGTGATTCCTGGGCTAACAGCCTAGTCTCTATGTTACAGCACCTTGTACAGATCTCAGTTTCAGCTACCATGTTAACATAATATAGGATGATATTCCACTGTAGTTTGAAATGTAAGTTTATCTGTTATTTCTCCAGAACAACACATTCCAAGTCATCCTTAACACCTTAGGTCATCTAACAGAGTGCCTAATACATTGATCAACTCTCGCAGAACTGAGCAAATAAATAACTGAAGAGGCTACTACTACAACAAACACCATTTTAAACAGCATGAAAAGAAGGCATGAGTGAATCAGAGAAAGTGTAAAATGGACATGGTGAAAGGGGTATGAGAGGTGCCTTCAAATATCTGAGAGATTATCATTTAGAAGAGGGCTCAGTACCATTCTTCATGATTTGAAGGTAGTAGGATTAGTCAATATGTAGTATTTACCTGGACATAAATAAGAACCTCGTATCAAGAGAAGTGAAAAAAAAAAAAAAAAACCTAAAAAATCAAAGTTATGGCCAAGTATTGTTTTGAGTTCCCTAGCAATGATGTTTTCAAATACATATCAGTGACCACTTGTTGTAGAAGGGAAAAGTTCATCATTCATTTTTTCAATAATGTGTTCTGCTATGTTGTGGGTATAGTGCTGGGCTCTAGGGACACAGAGCCTATGGCATAGTTTTGTGCTCAAGAAATACACCATTTAATGGGAGATAAAAACAAGCACAGAGGCAATAAGAATCATTTGTGACAAATGCTACAATGTGCGATAATGAGAAAACATCTGAAAGATAACCTCCTCTTGGGAGAGTAGGGAAAAATTCCTTCCCCCCGACTCTACAATTTTGAAAAACGGAGGTAAATAATCTTTAATTTCCTTAAAACCTTTGTCTAATTCCAGACACCCCTACCACTTTGAATATTACCAGCAGGAAAAGTTAGACTACTTACTTACCTGGTTGGAGGTTTGAAGATGTGTCTTGCCTGAATGATAACCCTTCAAAATACGCTTCTGTCAGTCCTTCCTATGCTGTGCCAGTACCACAGTTTTTATTATACATGAATATATATGACAAATCAGGCTACTCCTATTGTTTTTGATTATGCTGGCATGTGACAGACAATATTCTGAGGATATTATAAGTCTGTATTCCTTTTCAAACACAACGTTATCTCTGAAAACAATAGAAATTACAATTTCACAATTATGTTAAAGGTGGAACCAGCCCTAGGTTGTTTTGAGATTGGGTATCTATTGTGTCTCTGTGGGCTGGGAGGAGCTGTGACGTACAGTGAGGTAGTCTCTAATGGAGGCTGCTTCCCATCATTGGGAAACTCTTCCTACAGGTTGGTAGGTGGAGTTTTTGACCCTACAAGGTTTGTACTGAATAGTCATGGTGGCCTTTCTCCATGGATTGGGTGGGCAGAGTGGGCAACTCTATCCACAATGCAGATGCATTGTATGGAGTCTAGGGGTTACCATGGGGCAGAGGTGGAAGAGGAGAGCATATGCTCTGCACAGGTGGCTCTTGGTCTGTCAGACTCTAGGTCTTGGAAGCCACAGGTCAGGATGTTGTCATTGGGCTTTTAATGTGTAGGTTATTTATCACAGTCCCTGCCTCCAACTCATGTCTCTCTCATTCCCCTGTAAGTACTTGGGACTCTGCCTCGGGCATTCCTTCTACTGTTCCGGTCTAGCTTCTACCTAACAAAACAATGTGTCTAGTATACTTCTAAGCTAAAACAACATGTTTTACCAAAAATATGAACTGAGAATTAAAATTTTAAAAGCTAGGGCTCTCCTGTGTATATATTTCACAGACATGTAAATGGATAAATGAACTTATAGGAGACAGCTGGGTTCAAGTTCACATTTTCTAAATTTAAGAAGAAACCCTTTACAAAAGGTTATACCATACATCAAATTAACATGTGCCAAAAATGGACTTCTATTTGAATTTGATTAGATAAAATATTTAAAATAAAACTATTATCCCTTCTATATAACCTAAAGTTCATTTTTATATGAACTCAGATGGCAATACCCATATTGCTCCTGAAGTCTCCTTAGATTGTTATAGCATATAAACTAGCTCCTTGGGGCACCGGGGTGGCTCAGTCGGTTGAGTAACTGCCATCAAGCCTCACATCGGGCTTCCTGCTCTGTGGGGAGCTTGCTTCTCTCTCTCCCACTCCCCCTGCTTATACTCCCTCTCTAGCTGTCTCTCTCTCTCTCTTTGTCAAATAAATGAATAAAATCTTTAAAAAAATAAACTAGATCCTGGATATCTATCACTTTCAAAAACTACAATAAATATTTGAGGACACTGGATCTGATCAGGGCGTTAGTACTCTGATATAGTAGTTAACTGAACTTTGGGCTATGTCTCCTCCCAAACTCTGCAACATGAGACATCTGGCTATTCTTTAAAGCATCCAGAACAATCTTGGGGACAAGACAGGAATACTCAATGTGTTAAATAATCCATTCATTTAGACCTCTTGTTAATTGGGGCTTAACTTTCATTGGAAAACATGGAAACCATTATCACCATAAGCTCTGCACGTCATGGTACACAGATAATTTTAACTCTTGTCATTTTACTTTTTCAGATCTGTATTCTGATTCAGCATCAACCTGCTTTTTGTAAGCAATTATTATGTATCTGGGGGCAATGTAGCTGCTCCTGCAGAAAAGGGGGACGAAATACCCTGACACAACATCATCAAAAACCCAGAAAAACGTTAGAAGACTTATGCATAAAAAAGATCAAACATATTCACACTATGCTGCAAGAAAATTCAAAAAAGAAAAGGACAGAAAAAAAGTAAATCTGCAGCTCTTAGAATGAAAGAACGAGAGTAAAAGCAGAGTTACAATGAGAAACAAGAGAACTGACCAAAAAAAGAGGCTCTGAATATATTAAGCTGAAGATGAATAATTAAAAGTACTAGAAGGACAAATCACACTTCATAATAACTAATCAGAATTTAAAAATTAATAATCATCTGTGAGCTTTATAATTAGACTAGATATATTATAGAATTCCAGGTCTATATCCCTATGCCTTTTGTTAATGCCCAATTATAATGCAAAATAACTAAATAATAGGGCATTAAATATACAATATGATGTATATGTACATAATAAATGGAGATATATATATCAACTATTCTGAATTACCACTTAATGAATATTCTAGAGTTTGCAAGTGATTATGAAAAAGCCAAATTTGCTTTCATAGATTAACAACACCTCTAGGATGTTATGTGACAGAAAAAGTAAAAGCAGCTATCCAGTGTCACTCACAGTGATAAAGAAAAGGGGAATTTACAGGATTGCATAAATATTGAACACGAAAAGTTAAACTACAATATGGACACATATTAATAAAAATATTAGTAAAGCAATAACCATTTGCAAAATGCTTTAGAATATACGCATCGGGCCTACTCAACACAAATGAGAATTTTTAATCTTCTCATTAAATTGGGACATAAAGTTTGGCAAACAAGAAATAAGGATTAAAAAATATATACCCTGTAAAAATTCTAAATTATCTTGATTTTCTTTCTACATGGACTAATAAATATCAATAGCATATTTGCCACATTTATTATCTCTTTGTTGTATAAAAACAACATAATGCCACGTATAAAGAACCTAATTCAGAATTATTTGTCTTTTCATTTTATCTCTCTTCTCTAATACTGAATTATATTATAGATTATAAATTAAGCATTATATTGTATTATAAATATTTTACTATTTTTATTATAGTAAAACATAATATATTTGTGTCTTTCTTATAAAATTATCCAAAGATATATAAAGATTAATCTGGACAATCCAATCATAAAATAACATCATTTTTAGTTCAGTTTTTCAGAACTGTTGGTCTGAATCTTTAAAATTAGCTTGAAATTATCAAGAGCAAAAAAAAAAAAACCTTAAGGTCAATTTAGACTATCCCTCTCCCAAGGTATTTGTTGTTGTTGCTGTTGTCAACGTCTTCTCAAACATTTAACAGATTTTAGGCCTTTAGAGTGAGTTTGGTCTATCGAGCATTAATGAACTAATAAAAGGGAAAGATTCTAAAGTTAGGATCTTTCTAAATTATCTTTTAAAAATTATTTAAAATAATTTTCTAAAAATAAATTAAATAATTTTCTATGTCCCTACAAAGATAGATAGACAGAAATAATGCATACCCACCCACACACATACATGCAGATACATGCGCATGTAAAGAGAGCTCCCAATATACTGAAAGACAGGTCTGTACTCATGATATGAATGTAATCATTATTTTAATATATAAGACAATGATATATATATATATACATACATATGTATATATATGTGTGTGTGTGTATATATATATATCTATCTATATATATATATATATATAGACATAATATAAAAGAACATTTCCCCCAGATTTCATATTTTGGTCTTATATTATTATAATCAGGAGTAATTAGGAAGTGTTGGGCACTCAATGTACATTCAATAAAGTTAAAATAACTGGGTTAACTTACAAAACATGCATTAAATCTTTTCCTTTGGACACTCTTATGTTCGTTTGTTGTTCATCTCTTCTGCATAGTTCTTACCTTTGGATTACTATTTAATTTAGAAGTATCCTTTCACTCTGTTTATGCTCTGTCCCCTCCATGCAATACTGATGGTAGTTTATAACATCAATCCATACCATTCTGGGAGTGATCACTTAGGGTCCCACAATATCCTGCTGTATGCATAAGTCAATGGGCTTACTAATTCACAACTAAGAACTTACTTTGTGAGATCCAATCGACCCAATGAAACAAATTTACAATAGCTTTCCCATGTCCTCCTCTTCCAAAATAACATATTCATCTACTCCCCATATGGTGGGAGGAGAAGACTCTGTTGTTTGCCTTTGAGAAGGTTCTTTAACATTTTCTGTGATCAGGCCATGTGCCTCTTAAAGGCATCATATATGGGGAGTTCTGATTTATATAAATGTCATGTATCAAACAGGAAAACATAGATTCTTTATCTTATCAATTCCCGAAATCATGGTGGTTATAACCTGTCTTAAGACAGCAGGCAACTAGACCTTCTCTTTGATTGTCACATTTTTTTAAAATTTAATGCAGAAGAAATTTATTGTGTAATCCAGAATCAATCAAGGTTAGTTGACCTTTAATGATGACACACAGCCAGATGCCTGCCAGAAAATGAGAGAGAGCACAAATTTAACAAGCAGTCTATTTTACAAGTTGGGTGCCCACAGAGCTTACTTCAAGTCTAACTTAAGCCCCCCAAATTCTTCAAATATGTTTCAAATCCCATAGATTTCAAATGGAAATACTCTATTTGAACAAAGTTGGAGAATATGTATATCTTACTGTTGAGTTCACAAGTGATTTTATATATATATAAAAATCACATAGAATCACAGTAACCTTGTGAGGTACTCAGAACAGGAATTTTCATTTTAAAAACTAAAAAGATGAAATTCAAAAAAGTTAACTAAATAGACCTAGATATATATATGTATATACATATATATATACACACACATACATAATCATCAATATTGGTTTCTTCTCTGTACTAGCTCTTGTTGAGCTTATATTCTAGGGGAGGAATCAATCATTTAACTAATTACTTCATCAAATATTTCATTATGCTTCTGAAAATTGTGATGAAGTTCAGGCAGCAGTAAATACAGCTGGGGGTGCGGGTGGGGTTGTGATTGTGGCAGGACTCTAGCCCGGACTTGGAGGAAGGCTTCTTATGTAAATGACTTCTGAGCTGACTGATAAAAGGCAGGGATTATCTGGATGAAGGGAACCTGGGCAGAGGAAACAGTTTGTGCTTCCATCCTGAGATGGGAAGGAGCGGGATTTGACCATGTGATAGAACAGAGAGCAATTGGACCAACAGCCCCACATCAGAGTGCTGAAAAGGCAGGACAGATAAAACAGGGCTTGTAGCCTATCTTGTGGACTGTGATCTTAATTCTAATGCCAGTAGGATGTCACGAACAGTTTTTAAGCAGTAACATCTGCTGTTAAATTTGAATGCTAAAAGCCCGACTGTGGTTATAATGTGGGGCACAAGGAGATCTCTCAAGAATCTATTACAGTAATTTAGACAACAGTAGTTTCTGGAGTTTGGTTGATATCAGGAATGGGATGATTTGAGGCAGAATAGGCAAAATTTAAAAAAGAAAGTAATCATTTAGATGGGGGAGATATCAGAATGACCCTAAATTTACATGTTTGTGTAGCAGTATCTTCACTGGAGATTTTAAATATTATTAAAGAACAAGGACTGGGACCAAGAGTGTATATTACAACATGTGAAACTGATTGCTTGGGGGCCCTCCAGGATTTGGAGTAAACAGAGCTGGAGTTATGGAAGGAGTTTGGACTGGAAATAGAAATGTGAAAGTCATCAGCATGTAGACGGCATATGAACCTGCTTATTCATCTGTGGGGAGAATATAAAGCACCAATATTTAAAAGCCAGTCACAAGATAAGACAGCAAAGCAAGATCAGTAGAAGCAGCCAACAGAGGCTAGAAGAAATACAGAAGAGTATTTGCAGCATTGCAGGCCAAGGGAAGAGGTTGTTTGGGAAGAGGGAAATGCTCTTTTTTTATTTCCATTCCATTCCATTATTTATTTCCATTCCATTATTATGGAATCCCAAATAGGCTATTGGGATCATCTCTTTATATTCAGCCCACATTCTGCCAAAGGAGGAGAAAGGAAACACACACGTGCAATTCACATAAGAGGAATACAAATAGAATCAGAGTATAAAAAAGAATGCTTACCCACACCAACTCTATCTATACAATGTTTTTAAAAACCACGAAATGCTATTTTGCATGTATATTAGCAAAAGGCAAATGTTGGAAAGGTTGCAAGAAAACTAATAAATTCATTAACAGTTGTTAAAAATAATCGGTACAATAATTTTAAAAGACAATCTAATAATACATATAAGCCTGAAAGTGTGTTGATGTTCATTGGCACAAGTGTCCTAGTGCTACGTGGAAATAATTTAGAAATCCCCAAATGGCAATTACAAGAAATAATTTTGCTGGAAACTAACTCACAGGATGTTAACAATGAAGTAATAATGTACGTAGTGCTAATATCTTCATTTTTGAGATGAGCAAACCGAAATACAGAGAGGCTAAGCAACTTTCTTTTTTTTTTTTAAAGATTTTATTTATTTATTTGACAGAGATCACAAGTAGGCAGAGAGGCAGGCAGAGAGAAAGGAAGGGAAGCAGGCTCCCTGCTGAGCAGAGAGCCCGATGCGGGCCGATCCCAGGACCCTGGGATCATGACCCGAGCCGAAGGCAGAGGCTTTAACCCACTGAGCCACCCAGATGCCCCGGCTAAGCAACTTTCTTAAGGTTGCATGGTGGTAAGTGGCAGAGCAGAGATGAGAAAATGAGCGTCTGAACTGAAAGTCTGTCTGTACTCCGTATGATTCTGCCATGCCCTTCAGCACGTTTTCCCTTCTGGGCTTTGCTTCTAGTCTTCTACCTTCTATTTCCCTCTCATAGCCCTATAACAGACTCATTTCTCCCTACAGTGTGTGGAACACAGCGAGTGTTGGAGAGTTTTGTGGAATAAGCAAATGAATGGCTTCATGAATCTTAAAGTAAATGAATCAAGGACTCAATAGCTTACAATCTGAGGTTCCCGTGTCTGCCTCAAAAGCTTCTCCTCTACCACCACTGCTCCTGCACCATTACCACATCTTCCAAAATCTCACCAAGTCATCTTCCCATCATTCAGTTCTCTAAAAACTCAGATTTACTTGACTATGAACATTCATTGGGCATTATTTCACATATGAGACACTGTGCGAGATCCAACAGAAATAAAAACGAATTCCACTCAATCCCGGATTCAGGGAGCTCGTGTTCTTTAGGGGGAAGCAAACATGTAAACCTCCCATCGGTGTGCATTCCCACATTCGATGTAATGCAATCTCGAACTATGTAACGGAGTCAGAATCACAACAAAATTATGCACAGGGACATGAGGACCAAAAGGAGGATCACTTGGCCTAATTTGGGGGTCTGGGAAGGTAGAGATGATACCTGAACTGAGTCCTGAAGTATCAGTATATATTACCCAAGTTAATGGTGGAAGAGGCATATATGCCTCAGGTTAGGAGAAACGGCACCATATATGGAAATGTCTGTGTGTGTGTGTGTGTGTGTGTATATCTTAAGGATGGCAGAGGAGCAAAGGAGGAAGATATTCTAAGAATTACTTGGAAAAGAGCCCTTAATTTTCCTATGATACTACATAAATGTATAATCCTAGGTGCTGCACCTTACCTACTAGTAAATACATTAATCCAGTTACTGTTCAGAACACAAAATATCAGATTTGAAATGCATATTAATTTCAAGAGGATTAGCCTTATGCATAATTATAGGAAAAGCCTGATTTGATGACCTCCATTTCATAACATGCATCTGATCTTACTCTAAAACTGCTTCCCTTCTTCCCAGAAGCCAAGAGTTTTCATCTCAGTCCCTGCTTAAATAATTTTAATAACCCACATCCCCACCTAAGTTATTCATTGGTCTAATCAGCTAATCTCTTGAAATAATTCGAATAGTGGTATTAGCTCTTTAAAATGGCTTATTTCATATGTAATGGACAAATTCTATGCTTCAGCTCAAAAATATTAATCCTATACATGAGTTTATCCCTTTAGACTAAAATACTTTCATGTATAATCTCTGTTGATTCTTAGAGCATGTGGTAAAAGCAAGGTAGCTATTATTGTGCCAATTTTTTAAAGATGAAGACAATGAACTTCAACTTATTAGAAGTCAGAGTCCTCGGTACCATCACTACTAAAGCCCATTTTAGGTATGTCTCAGTGGGAGCATTCTACCCCTTCCACCTTCTACCTAAAGACAGGATCAATGACGTTGTCACTAGGGCAAGCTAAGGTATGTGTATTTGAGCGTCCACCGGCCACTTCTTTACATGACACCAAATAGGCAGCCTCCTACTCTAGCTCCACGGATGGAACCGGTGTTCACTACCTCCATCTCAGGGTGCCAGGCACATAAACTGACACATAAACGTCTTGTTAATAACACCTCATTTAAAAAGCATTATATGTTTGCTCTTTGACAATTTTAATCTTAAAAATTAAACCCATTTGCAGAGACATAGTATAACTTTCAACTGTACCAATGGCCTAAGTATTTGGACTTATGGACTAAAGTCACAGTAATATTTTTACAAGTTTTTTTTTTCCCCTTAAGTCATTTTGCCCTTGCCTTTCACTCATAACGACTGAAAGGAAATTTTGATGGGTAGATGAAACCCTGTGAGGCAAAACCATGGAAAATGTTAAAAAGTACTCACTAGTCAGTCAACAAGAAAAGAGAGAGAGGCGTAGGACCCACTGGCAATAAATGGGTAAAGCAAGATACCTTGAGAGAGTATCTCACTGTCCCTTCCATCCTGAGGCAACTCCAGCAACTGTGGTTTCATTTAAAATGGTTGGTCCTCATTATTTATCTATAAACAAAACCAAATTTATTGCCGGTGCCCCTCCATCATCCCAACCAATTCTTTGTTCTTCGTTTCAGTTCATCACACTAGCCTTGTCAACCCAACCCAGAAAACGGAGTCATCGTGGCACATTCTCCTACTTTCTTATGCTAAATCTTACTCAAATGTGTTTTCAACTTCTTTCCATATTTGTTATTCCAGTTCGGGACCTTAACATTCCCAGCGGGATTACTATAACAACTGGAAGTTGGATGTCTGGGTCACGTGCCCCTTACCTCCCAACCTTGGCCCTGACGCCTCAATTATCTTTGACAGCACAGAACTTTTCATGCACCTTCTCCTTTAAAAGCTTTTTATGGCTCCCCAGCATGGCTAAGTCTTAAACTCCTTTTAGGTTTTTATGATCTGACCCCAATCACATCTCTAAAAACATACCAGCCAGAATCAAAGTATACACCTTCATACCGGAGAAAGAATTTTGACCTAAGCATGAATCTATCCAAGCTTTACTGACAGAGAATTAGAAGGTAATCTATGTGCTGAAATCTCAGAGATACAACTTATGTTTTCTTCTTGACAAGAGTTAGCCCATCTTACACTGTTGTTAAGAGATGTACTTATTTAGGGACAGTAATAGATACAGTCAGATTGGTCTCCCCTTTAGCAAATGAGTTGGCTAAGGAGACGATTTAGAATGCATACTCCCCAAGCATTTTGAGATATGGAATAGTATGCTCCTAGGACATACCTACTTAACATCTCTCGAACTTGTGAGACACTAGTATACACTGTATTCACGTTAAGATTCAAATGACTTCTCAGAAAATAAGGCTTGATGAAGGGGAATAAATGAAAGTGAGAAAGCAGAAAACACAGGAAGAAACCTGAGATCCTGAGGTTGGATGGGAGGAGGGGTACAGTAGGTACCCCTCCCAACTCCACAAAGATGTGGAGTCAAGAAGTACTTGACTCCACATCTTTGACAACAGAAAGAGGACTTAGGCATCTAAATTCAAATTTCATCCACTTTTTTACACCCCGTTCCTTAGAAAACTTACCTGAAATATGATAAATACTAACAAAATGATATTTAGAATTGATAAATATTATATGTATAAGTAAAAGTCAAGTATTGACCTTTCCTCTTTAGATAGCAATCTTTTGACACTATCAAAAAAATGGATACATTAAGTATGGACACAAACACTATTGTTCTAAAATATTCTTACAATCTATAATCATAGGAGCTTTGATAAGAATTAGCCATGAATAGTTAAATGTAAATACAAATTCATTGTGTGAACCATCTATCAAATTTATCAGTCCTGCTCATTTTGAAAGCTTTGATCATTCATGCCAATATCACTTACATCAATAAATATGCCTTTCAAAGTGAGCATTTTCAGAATAAGCAGGTCAGAAGAATTAGGTTAGACATTTGAGCACTACTAAAACCATCCTCACAGCATTCTAAGTTTTAGCATTTCCAAGTTAACCCCAGACAGAAAAAAATGCACATTGTGCAGTCAGTTTCTTGAAAATAGACTGATAGTAAAAACTAAGTTTAGAACATGCAATTTAATTTAGGGGTCAGTGGGAACAGGCTTGGGCTTAATGTTAAAGTAAAATAAACTAAAGGACCAAGCATTATTATTGCTGGGAATAGTTCAACAACAACAACGAAAAACTCTGAACACTCTACCTTCAAGGAACTTGAATAAATTCTGGCAATTTCAGGTTTTACATTTCAGAAATAACCCAGCCCTCATTATTTTCTACTTCGCTGCTTCTAAGCTGGAAGAATTTAGGTCAGAGTTGGGAATGAGTTAGTCATGGTAACTGTCAACAAATAAATTTCTGCCCCATATTTCATTCTTCATGAAAAATAAATGAGTGTGGGGCAGGAAAATTGACAATCTTATAGAGACAAGAATCTGTTAGCACCTGTATTTGCATTCTAAAATTACTTTTGAAGAAACGATAATGGACTTTCTACATTCCTCCCAAAACACTAAAGATGGCATTACATAGAGGCCCATATTTGCTTCCTCATGTCCCTAATAACTATAACTATATATATATTTCCTTTTTGGCTCCAATATAGGTGAAATCAGCCCCTAGGGCAGCGAAAAATCTCTAATAGAAAATTATTCCAATTAAGCACCACTCTGAAAATGACTTTTTAATCTTTGCATTGCCTTCTGTTGTTGAAAAAGTATCTGTTCAAAACATCCTGAAAGTACTATAACAACAAGAATTTTATGTTTGCATCCCTCATGGCCGCACAGTCAAAGTCAGTGTCTGAAATAATGCTTCATTTTCTGCTCCTACTGATTTTACTTTGATTTGCATGGTTTGTGAAAATTTCCCCAATTTGGCCAAAGTCACATTTATTTGCAACAGAACGAAATCTTTGGAAGAGTTCCAAAAAAGTGTTCTGCAAAATTTCAGGGCACAAAGGCAAAAGGAAGGAACCCTAGCTCAGGCAGCACTGTGAACTTCAGGGCATAAAACACGTCTAATTTGTCTCAAGTTCAGTACGAGGTTCCACTCCTGGTGAGGAGGAAAGAGACTCTGAGCTCTCAGCTTTATGTGAAATTTAAAAAAAATTTTTTTTTCTTCAGTCTTGCTCATTGTGCCCTTTATGCTTCAGTTGGGCTGCCTCTCTTTTCCCCACAACCTGCCGAAGAAAATGTGTTGGTCACCTTCAGACGGTTGCCGTCCCTGGTACTTTCAAGTTTGGGGAGGACCATACTCTACGCAGTCTCTCTTGAGTTTCTCTGTACCAGTGAAATACCGATCATTTTCAAAGTGGATCCCTTGGGTTTCTGGGGGATGAAGCTATGATGTGGTGAGATTTTCCACATTATTTTTCTATGCTCTGGGATCAGATTCTGCACTCCTCTTTTCTATCTTTAGGGTGAGTGGCCATGAAACAGAGAGCTGCTGCGTCAAGAAAGAGACTGCATTTAGTGGCAATTAGTGTGCTGGTCACCATACTTTCTACTGAAAGTTTCAGAAACCTAACTCAAAGTCAAAAGAACAATTTATCGGCTAGTGTGCCAAGGGAGAAAGGTGATGCTTAAAGAAGGCTTTATAGATCCTTTATAAAGGATCTATTATCTAAAACCCTCCCTTTCTACCCACCCTCAAGCTCAGCTCATCTTGCCTGTTTCTCTTTATATGCTATCCACATTCTCCCCTCTTCCCCACAGGCCTTATTTAGGTGCTGGTAAGCATGCCTCCCAGCTGGCCCTGTGCAGCCACCACACCAGGTCATGTGTGTTTTACCAATGCATTCACTGAGTTCCTACTATGTGCCAGTAACTGCTTTAGATCTTCACAATAGAGTCAGGAAAAGGAAAAAAAAAAAAAAGAGTCCCTCTGTTCAGGAAATGGAAAAGAAAATTAGTTTAAAAATGAAGACACAATATGTCAGATGGTAATGAGAACTACAGGGAAATCAGAAGGGAGAGGAAGGGATAATAGGGGGTGAGTGCTATTTCATTTTGGAAGATCAAGGAGTCTCATAGAAAGGAACATTTATGGGGCATCTGGATGTCCAACTCCTGATTTCAGCTCTGGTCAAGATATCAGGGTGGTGAGATCAAGCCCCGCATCAGACTCCAAGCTCAGCAGGGAGTCCGCTTTAGATTCTCTCCCTCCCTCTCCCTCTGACCCTCCCCTGCATGGGTGGATGCTGTCTCTCTCTCTCTCTCTCTCTTTAAAAAAAAAAAAAAAAAAAAGGATTAAAGAAAGGAGAAATTTGAGCAGATTTGAGGGAGTTAAGGGAAGGAACAGTGTGACTGTAAAAAGAACCACCTGAGAAATGAAAGTAGAAGGGGTTTACAGAGAGAGCATGGCTGACAGCTTGCAGAGGACAAGAAGGCCACACACAGCTCTACACTCCATGGGCTGTATATGTCATCTTTGGTCACAAGGTTAGACTCTAATTTTAGAAGAGGAAGAATAGGAGACTTTCCTGAAAGAGAATAACAATAACAATAATAACCAAATACTTGTTTATATTAGGGGATGGAAGTTGTACTGGTTCAAACAATGCCCCTTCCAAAATTCACGTCTAACCAGAACCCAAGAATGTCATCTTGTTTGAAAATAATTTCTTTGTAAACCTAATCAATTATCATGGGGGCATGCTGAATTAGGATGAGCCTTAAATCCAATGGCTGGTGTCCTTCTAGGAAGGCCATGTGAAAACACAGAAAAACACAGGAAAGACCATGTGATCATATATAGAGAAATTAGACTAATGCATCTATAAGCCAAGAATTGCCAAGGATTGCTGGCAACGACCAGAAACTAGGAAGAGGAAAGGAAGGATAGTTCCCTAGTCACTCCTAAAGGGAACATGACCCTGCTGACATCATAACTGCAGACTTCTAGTCCCTTGGAATCTGACAAAATAAATTTCTGCTGTGTTAAGCCACCCAGTCTGTTACGATTTGTTACAGAAGCCCTTGGAAACCAAAGCAGAGGATATCCTGCTTTAACCACATTTCAGGTTTCCTCTTCATCCAGTTAGCATATAATAGCAGTCCACCACCAGAAAGCCTTTCCTCAAAATGTCCTGTCCCTTCACTTGAGAAGAGCGCTGAGAAGACTGCGCTGGCCGCAGTCCTGCATAGCCCGGGGCTGCACTGGCACGGTCTGACTAAACGACTCGGTCCAGGGTTTACCTCTCATGTATTCACTCACTTCTAACACTGAGTTCAAGTAATCACTGCAGTGCTGGCTGGACATGCCGGACCCCCAGCTCCTTTCCCTAAAGCGGGTGGGCAGAGCCACCTCACCACCTTGAAACCTGCCCAGGTCCTTCAGTAGGCTAGTCATGAGACATCAGATGTTTTCTCTGTTCCCAAGAAAAAAAGAATGTTCCTCAGCCCTGGTGTGTCCGTAGGCAAGCCTTCGTTCTCCACAGGTTGGGATGGTCTTGCCCTTAGGGACATTTCATTTGCACCGTCTCTATACCAGCTCTGCCTCCACTCCAACAACTCAGGTATGGTGTCCAATTCGTCAGCTATGATAGGACAGGAATGGGGAAATCTTTCGTTTTAGCACGCTGCTTCTCTTTCCTTGGATTATGAGGGGCTGCTATACCGCAAGGAGCTAGTCACATCACCTACAGAAAGATTTTTTCATGGGAGGAGAACAAAATTTGTTTTTACCAAATACCATTTTGGCAGAGGGAGACAAAGATAGTAATCCCATCTTTGCGACTAAGTTTGTGTGAAGAACTTAAGGAAGACTTTCAGTGAACCTCTCTGAAGAGTCTATGACCCCCATATGTGATGCCACAAAATGTGAGGAAAGTGCCCCAATCGCTGCTTCCCTGGGACCCACAGGAAGTCAGGAGCACAGCTAGCACAAGCAGCCTCTGAGGGGGAGAGAGTCAACAGACCTGGGGAAAAGGTCTCCATAGCTCAGGACCCTGGTTTACTAATGGAATTTCACCACTGGGGACTCTAATCTTCCTCAGCTGAGGCTGAAAGAACTTCTGAGGACTAAGGAGTTATAACCAAGTGTCCAAGTGTTCTTCGCACTTAGCTGCGGCTATACTTGGGCTATGGGCCTTTTGCCATGATGAATACCAGGAGGGACGGGGAGCAAAGATGCAAACTCTGAAATGGTAAAGTCACACTGAGGCCTTACTGAATGCCAGGCCCATGCAGAAAAGCATGCAACGGCCTAAATGAAAAGCAAAAACGAGACTCTAATAGCCACATGGTGTGGGTCTCTCAGATATAACAAACTCATTTTTTGTTGTTATTGTTGTTTTCTGTAGTTTCCAGATTTTCTAAGGAGAGCTTAGGCAAGAACTAGCACAGCATTTCCATTCTGTTAGCAGGAACCCGCCAAGGAAGGTGATCTCAAATGAGTCACTAGCAGAGCAGATGTACCACATTATGTATCCAGAGGCTAACTCAAGTTTAACAGGTAAAATCTTTTTGGAATATGTATGTCCCATCTGCCATTTTTCAAAAGGAGATTTCACCTCGAGAAGTATATGACATAAATGATTTCTCTAACAGACAAGAGGGAAGCGAAAGCCCAATCCTTCTTTCCTTGGTAACTGGAATGAAGAAAAGAAAGTTGGTGAGAAATAGATAAGAAGTCATGTAGATCCCAATTACCCCTCTCTGCAATGAGGTCATGGAGAGAGAACTGTGTGATATAGGTTGACAAGAAAACCATCAGATAGAGGGTTTTTGTCCTGTTTTCCAATAGGAACTATAGAGAAAGCCAATTGCACAGAGCATAACACAACAGCGCAGGGTAGCTACAAGGTTAGGGAGATGAAAATCCTGACCAGTCCTGTCTTGGTCTTCCTAGAGTCCCATGTAGCACAAAAAATATTGGCAGGCTCATCTGGGCAAAGATTGTGGCAATGAGAGATAATTTTTTATCTACAATCTGCAGAGTACACCCAAGATTAGAGAACAAAAAGAAATTACGACCCAACCTCAGAGGGGTCTGTGGAGCCAAGTCAGCAGGAAGAACTCCTGACCAACCTAAGAAATAAGTACCCAGGCAGGAGCTCCCAGCTACAGTCTGAGGATGCCAGCAGGGCACTCAGCCCCCAACTAAGGCCATCGCCACAGAAATCAGAGGAACCAGAAAACCAAGCAAGGTCTTACAGATGTAAATATTGAGATGTGCGCTCCCTACCTTGCTGCCAGATCGCATAGCTCCCTGTGAGACACACATCACCTTGAAGAGAAACAAAGAAGGGGAGAAAGTCTGTGAAGCCACATATTCCAAAGAGACAAATACCTGAAGAGACTGAACTTAGGATTCTGAATCTACCCGATAGACTGAATGTAGTTTCATGAGTTTGCCTGCTGTTCTTTCCTCTTACTACCCTGCGAGATCACATCAGATGCAGAGCACAGAGAAGCCACCCTGAGGCTGTGCACTGGAGGGCACCTGCACCCAAGGGAAACCACAATACACAACACAAGAGCAAAGTACCGACACTGCCTGCGCTATGACAGGGTTTCTTGAATTCTTCAAAAAACTTCTGTGTCAGTGACCATTTACAGATTGAATTCCATACTTCCAGGAAGCTAACAAACCAAAAATAAAGGTGAGACAAAGAAGCTGTTAAAGGCATGAATTCAACTTCAATTGACAGAAGGATAAGGAACGATCTCCAGATTTATTTCTAAATGTTACTCTTAATTGCTGCATGATTAAAACCATGTTAAAAAGCATTTTGTAGAAAATTAGCTGTTCCCAATGGGGAATTGTCAGTTAGGATTCAAACAGGCAGGTCAATTTTCTCAAAGGTCTCTCCGTGGATGTGCTTTCTGTATGTAAAATTATTTCTATTTTAATCAAATGATTTATGTACAAAGGATTACAATAATGTACACCTTACAAGGACACTCCTATTTAAAGCACATGATAATCTGCAGAATGCAATCAGCTATGTATTTTGTGAACAGAACATAATGGAAAAGAAAAGAAGCTTGTTTTATGGACCTGCAGGTAATTTCTGCTATGCAGATACTTTGTTATTCTGTATTTTCTCCCAAGAGCAATACAAGTCATTGTGCTAAAATTATAAATTTCAAGTTAAATGTCAATATTTAAAACAGCATAGAAATGAGAAATTGAAGGGGAATAAGTTTTATGGAAGAGAAATATGTTTCTTATTGGGTATGTCTAGGAATATATTCCACTCAAGACTTCTAGACATTATTTTTTTCAAAGTAGATAAGAAACACCTCATATACATGACTATAGAACTTTTCAGGTTCTGAAACATATCCTGTGCTTCTTGAGAACCCAGAACCTAGTTCACACTAATTAAATGGAAAACAAATACATGTTGATATAATTCTATTGTCTTAAAGGATAATACTTCCTTTTTACCAAGTGCATATGGTAAACTTCAAAATTAGAAACCTTTTCCCAAACCCATTAAGCCCATGGCTCATTTTCAGCCAAGATTAATATGACTTTCCTAAACTATAAATAAAAGATTTTAAACTTTAAACCCTAAACTGTCATCTGGATTACAAATATATTAATAAACACAAAGTTAAAATGCATTAAAACAGATTATAGAGATTTTATTTATAAAGCGGACTTATTCCTTAGAATTTTCACTTTTTAAAAGAAGTTATTCTCAGTCATTGCTTTGTGTCTATACTGAGCTAATTTCAGAAACAATCAGCTGTTTGCAGTCCCTTCGTGTGCCTACAAATATCTGTAGGTGTGAAAATGTCATAAACAAAAGAAAAAGTTCCTATATTAAGCCCACACCTTACTGTGAAATGAATTAGATCAGAAGATGAAAATCACAATTTCCATTAAGTATTTTCTGCAGTCAGGTTATTGAAGCATTTATTGGTTTTGAAGCAATGAATTTCAGATAAACAAAAGAGACCCAAACTCTGAAGTTATCAGGGTTTTTTTGTTGTCTTTGTTTGAAGCCAACAAGAGTCTACCAGGCTGCTTCTTTATTAATTGAGAAGCAAGAGAAAGAAAAGAAAAAACTCAGACTTTTAGAAAGGAACTCCCTTCCGTGATTTGCACTGAAAATTAAAACAACCGACAGAGCAGAATTAGTACATGTTTATCTCATCTCCTCTGGTTTGCCCATACCACCTTTGCTGAACGATATGGTGAGTCCAGTCAGTCATCCTTAGCAAGGGAAGTCTCAGAACCAAGGAAATCTATGATATGACTGATTTCCTAATTTACCTTTATATGAAAAGTACTAGGAAAAAAAATCATTCTCATCTTTTTGGACACAGCAGATGAAACTGAAGATTGAACACCTACAATAAGTGAACTCAGCATTACTATTAAAAATAAAGAGAGAGAAAAACAAAAAAAGAGATTATTTATAACTAAACCAATAAAAAAGTTCATTTTAAGAAATCAGTCTCCCACCAGGGAATTTGGTCAACTCAGTGTCAAGTCATCCACAAGAAAAAGAAGACAAAAGTCCCTGAAACTTATGTGCAAAATTTAAATGTTTTTCACATGTCGGGTCCCATGAAGCTGCTGAGTGGCAGAGACAGACAGCTTCCCGTTTTGTGTTCCCTGGCCTCTGTAGTAAACACCTGGGGATCACATTTTTGAGGAAACTCAAACCCTAAAGAGTATTAGGGGAAATGTATATGCATTTTATAGAAATGATGTAACTCTACCACATTCTCTCTTCTTGCTCCAAATGTTAAATAAAAAATTAATTGGAAAAATTCAATCCGGGCTTTATATAAACTCTTACTCTTTAGGGGAAAAGGAGGTAAAAATGGTATTTGTCATTAAAGTATAGCCTCTGAAGGAGAGAGATGACAACTTCCTACTCAAAAGTCTTGCTACAAGCTTAGGCACTGTATCAGAGGCCCTTGATTCAAATACAGCTTCCTACACTCAGAGCTGTATGACTTGGGGGAGAGTTACCAAAGTTTTCTGAATTGGGAGTTTCCACTTCTTGGTGATTCTTTTTTCTTAAATAGCACTTTCCTTTTAGAGTTGTTTTATAGACTGGTGCTTGTATCTCCCTAGCATTCACGTGTGGAAAACCTAATCCTCAGTGTGATGGCAGAAAGAGATAGGGCCTTGGGAGAGGGTTAGGTCATGAGGGTGGGGCCTTCATGAATGAGATAAATGCCTTTACAAGAAATCCCAGAGAGTTCTTCCACCCTTGCTGCCGTGTGCGGACACAATGAGAACAATGAGTCAGAAAGTGGGCTCTCAGCAGACACCAGATCTGCTGGCTCCTTGATCTTGGACTTCCCAGTCTCCAGAATTGTGAGAGATACAGTCTCTTGTCTATAATCTCTCCAGGCTATGGTATTCTATGATAGCAATCAACCAGGCTAAGGCAAGCCGTCATGAACATGACACTAGACTGCTTATGTAAAATGTGTTGCAGGGTATTTAGTATATGTGTGCACTTACTTCTTTTATTGTAATAAGCAAATAATCTGAAAAAGGATAACGGAGACAATTATTGTGTAATCAATCATTGTTGATACAATGGCTTATATCAAAGGGCACTATAAATTTTATTTTATAATCTATCTTTTATACATTTCTGTAATAACTCCCTCAGGACATAGTAACAAGAGCAGCAGTGATCAGTGTATAATGGTAACAGATACTGCTTATTGGTATCAGCTCTATGGCAAGCTCTATTCCAGGTATTTAAATGTTTAAAATAGAAACTGTAACAACTATCTTTTGAGGTAGATCCTGTCATGTTCTCCAACTAAAGAAACTGGGCCTCAGAGACATGCACTAATTTAGTTAATGTCACACAGCTGATGTGTTGGAAACTGGAGACAACCCCATGTACATTGTTTCCAGAACACAGGCCCTTTTCTGCTTTCAAATTTAATCAAAAGTAGTTTATATTGACAGTAGGATACAGGAATGTGTTTGTTGCAAGAATGAGTATAAATATATGCGATCCTATGTCCAATATTCCAATAGATCAAACATTTATTACAGAGTTATCACTGAGGATTTAACCATACAACTCCCACTGACATTGGCAACAATGACGCAGCTGACTCACTAGGTACTTTTCAAGCAGTTTGCCCCATTGTGTTATATTAACTTGCTTTAACATAGGCATAATCCAAGAAAGAGGCAGTAATGTGCAGTGATATACAGTAATCCAGTTATTTTTAAGCTGTGTTGTTCACTAAAGAATATAATTACTTCTTAATCACAGCAAGAGTCATGTTGACATTACATTTACTTTTTTAGTTTATTCTAGCATTAAAAATCTCAGAAAAGGACACTAAAGTGCTTAGTGATTACAACACCAAATTCAATTCTAACGCAAGTACCCATACTCACCTACATACATATCTACAACTAACTCATATATTTATAAATAATGTGTTTATAAGAATGTAGTCCATTTTAGCTACCCATAGAGTCTGTAATGTCCAAAACTTATGGATCAAAACTCCTGTGTAGAATAATTCCCCTTTCACAATTTCTCAGGTGAAATCAACCTACCTGTTAAAGACATAGGAATTTCACTGGAAAGGAATACGAATTCATTCTGTAAATCTTGCCCTTCAAAACTTCCTGAAAATTTCTTGTAATTTATGAGCTAATGTAATACCCTAAATTGTTTATAAAATTGCAAGGCAGTATTGCACAGTGATGAAAAACCAATGGATTTAGATCAGATGGAAAAGACAAGATTCCTAGCTTCTAATACTTCTTAGTTTGGTCATTTGGGAAGTTTATTCAATCATCTGTAAAATGGGGATAATTAAAATCTAACTTAAAAGATTAGTGTGCGCATGAAAGGAGATGATGTACATAAAAATACTAAAGTATAAGTCACATATAAATGCTCAACAATTTTAAGCTGCTGGTATTATTAATTTTTATAGTCTTTTGACTATATATTTAGAGTAATGTTATTAAGCTGCAAGCAAATATGTTACATTTTCTCGGAGAACCCAAAGTGTAGCAGGTAGAAAAATGTTTTATTTATGTTGGATATCCTGCTTTACACTTTCTCCATTCTTTGGCTAAAAAAAGAAATCCACTTTTCTCCTAAAGCTTCATCTACAGAATCTGCTTCCTTTAGGCTCTTACTGATGGCCAGCTACAATGAGCTTTTTTTCAAAGAACCTTATGGTAGAAGCGGGATATGAAATGATGTCTATCCGTAAGGTCATGATTGGTAAATGGGCAGTGCATGTTTTCGAGCCTGCTGAATTTATGTTGCACAGTCTAAGCCTTTGAAATTAATGTTTTGTATTTTTCATTTTTCTCAGATTTTAAAAGTATTCCATTCTGTTTTATAATCTATTGTCTATCTCCTCGAAAATGAATAGCTGAGACACTCCTGTTTGGGAAAAAAAACACCTATATTTGGTACCACCACTATGTGATCTGAGTTTAGATCAATGCAGGAGTCTCAAATTTCAAATCCCAAAGCAATGAGTCTCAGAACTCATGCATAAATCTGAATGCTAAATATCACCTTGGAGTTTTAGGTATCCTTAATTTAATCTTAATTTAATCTAATTTAATTTACCTACTCCACTTAACTTTAGCTGAGACACTAGAGCTCTTCCCACAACTTACTATCATTGCGTTGAAGGTACAATAGAAGGACATTGGAATAGCAGTAAGAGGCAAGACGGCAGAGGAGTAGCAGACTGAAATGACATCACAGCCCAGAAGTTCAGCTAGATAGTTATCAAGCCATTTGGAACACATAGAAACTCAACAGGAGATAGGGGAGAAGAAGAGCAGCAATTCTAGGAACAGAAAATTGATCACTTTCTGAAAGGTAGGACGTATGGAGAAGTGAATCCAAAGCAACAGGAAGAAGAACTGCAGGGGGAGGGGCCAGCTCCTGGCAAGCAGCAGAGCAGTGGAGCACAAAATCACTTTAGTATTTTATTCTCTCGTTCATATATTCTTATTTGGATAAAGTAGCAAGGCAGGAAAACTCACCACAAAAAAAGAACAAGAGGCAGTACCAACAGCTAGGGACCTGATCAATATGGACATTGGTAATATGTCAGAACTAGAGTTCAGAATGACGATTCTCAATGTGCTAGCTGGGCTCAAAAAAGGCATGAAAAATAGAATCTTTTCTGGAGAAATAAAATCCCTTTCTGGAGCAATAAAAGAACTAAAATTTAACCAACCTGAAATCAAAAAAGCTATTAATAAGGTGCAATAAAAAATGGAGGCTCTTAATGCTAGGATAAATGAGGCAGAAGAGAGAATTAGTGATACAGAAGACCAAATGATGGAGAATAAAGAAGCTGAGCAAAAGAGAGACAAACAACTATTGGACCACGAAGTGAGAATTTGAGAGATAAGTGATACCATAATATGTAACAATATTAGAATAATTAATATTCCAGAAGAAAAAGGGGGGGCAGAAGGCATATTGGAGCAAATTATAGTAGAGAATTTCCTTAATACGGCAAAAGAAACAAGCATCAAAATCCAGGAGGCACAGAGAACCCCTTCAAATCAATAAGAATAGGTCCATACCATGTCATCTAATAGTAAAACTTACAAGTCTTAGTAACAAAGAGAAAATCCTGAAAGCAGCTCAGGATAAGAAGTCTGTAACATACAATGGTAGACATATTAGATTGGCAGCAGACTTATCCACAGAGACCTGGCAGGTCAGAAAGAACTGGCATGATATATTCAAAGCACTAAATGAGAAAAATATGCAGCCAAGAAGAATATATTCAGCTAGGCTATCATTGAAAACAGGAGAGATTAAAAGTATCAAGGACAAAAAATAATTAATTAATTAATTAATTAATTAATTAAAAGAATTTGCAAACACCAAACCAGCCCTACAGGAAATATTGAAAGGGGTCTCCTAAACAAAGACAGAACCTAAAAATAGTAGACCAGAAAGGAACAGAGACAATATACAGTAACAGCCACCTTACACACAATATGGTGGGACTAAATTCATATCTTTCAATAGTTACCCTGAATGTAAATGGGCTAACTGCCCCAATCAAAAGATATAGTGTATCAGAATGGATAAAAAACCAAAACCCATCAATAATCTGTCTACAAGAAACTCATTTTAGACCCAAAGACACCTCCAGATTTAAAGTGAGGGGGTGGAAAACAATTTACTATGCTTCTGGACATCAAAAGAAAGCTGCAGTGGCAATCCTTGTATCAGGTAAATTAGATTTTAAGCCAAAGACTATAATAAGAGATGAGGAAGGACACTATATCATACATAAAGGGTCTATCTAATAAGATCTACAATTTTAAATATCTATGCTCCTAACATGGGAGCAGCCAACTCTAAACCAATTAATAACAAAGTCAAAGAAACACATCGACAATAATACAATAATAGTAGGAGACTTTAACACCCCTTCCCTGAAATGGACAGATCATCCAAGCAAAAGATCAACAAGGAAATAAAGGCCTTAAATAACACACTGGACCAGAGGGACATCATAGATATATTCAGGACATTCCATCCCAAAGCAACAGAATAAACATTCTTCTCTAGTGCACATGGAATATTCTCCAGAATAGATCACATCTGGGTCACAAATCAGGTCTCAACCAGTACCAAATGACTGTGTTCATTCCCTGCATATTTGCAGACCACAGTGCTCTGAAGCTAGAACTCAATCACAAGAGGAAAATTGGAAAGAACTCAAATACATGGAGGCTAAAGAGCATCCTACTAAAGAATAAATGGGTCAACCAGGAAAGTAAAGAAGAATTGAAAACAATTCATAGCAACAAATGAAAACGAAAACACAACTGTTCAAAATCTGAGGGACACAGCAAAGGCAATCCTGAGAGGAAATTGTATAGCGATACAAGCCTTTCTCAAGAAGCAAGAAAGTTCTCAAGTACACAACCTAACCCTACCCCTAAAGGAGCTGGAGAAAGAACAGCAAAGAAAGCCTAAACCCAGCAAGAGAAGAGAAATAGTAAAGATCAGAGTAGAAATCAATGAAATAGAAACCAAAAGAACAGTTGAACAGATCAACAAAACTAGGAGCTTGTTCTTTGAAACAGTTAATAAGATTGATAAACCCCTGGCCAGACTTATCAAAAAGAAAAGAGAATGGACCCAAATAAATAAAATCATGAATGAAAGAGGAGAAATCACAACCAACACCCAAGAAATAGGAACAATTATAAGAACATATTGTGAGCAGCTATATGCCAGTAAATCTGACAATCTAGAAGAAATGGATGCATTTCTAAAGACATATAAACTACCAAAACTGAACCAGGAAGAAATAGAAAATCTGAGCAGACCCAAAACCAGTAAGGAGATTGAAGCAATCATCAAAAATTTCCCAAAAAGCAAGAGCCCAGGGCTCTTTAAAAGACCCACAGCGAATATCATTCTCCATGGGGAAAACCTGAGAGCTTTTCCCCTAAGATCAGGAACACGGCAGGAATGTCCACTATCACCACTGCTATTCAACATAGTACTAGAAGTCCTAGCCTCAGCAATCAGACAACAAAAAGAAATTAAAGGCATCCAAATCAGCAAAGAAGTCAAACTCTCACTCTTTGCAGGTGATATGATACTTTAGGTGGAAAACCCAAAAGACTCCACTCCAAAACTTCTAGAACTCATAGTGGAATTCAGTAAAGTGTCAGGATATAAAATCAATGCACAGAAATCAGTTGCATTTCTATATGCCAAAAGCAAGACAGAAGAAAGAGAATTTAAGGAATCAATCCCATTTACAACTGCACCCAAAACCATAAGATACCTAGGAATAAACCTAACCAAAGAGGCAAAGAAGCTATACTCAGAAAACAATAAAATAATTATGAAAGAAATTGAGGAAGACACAAAGAAATGGAAAAATGTTCCATGTTCATGGATTGGAAGAACAAATATTGTAAAATGTCTATACTACCTAAAGCGATCTACACATTTAATGCAACCCCTATCAAAATACCATCATTTTTTCCCAAGAAATGGAACAAATAAACCTAAAATTTATATGGAACCAGAGAAGACCCTGATGAGCCAGAAGAATGTTGAAAAAGAGAGCCAAAGTTGGTGGCATCACAATTCCAGACTTCAAGCTCTATTACAAAGCTGTCATCATCAAGACAGTATGGTACTGGCACAAAAACAGACACATAGATCAATGGAACAGAGTAGAGAACTCAGAAGCACACACTCAACTCTATGGTCAACTAATCTTCGACAAAGCAGGAAAGAATGTCCAATGGAAAAAAGACAGTCTCTTCAACAAGTGGTGTTGGGAAAATTGGACAGCCACATGCAGAAGAATGAAACTGGACCACTTCCTTCCACCACTCATAAAAATAGACTCAGAATGGATGGAAGACCTCAATGTGAGACAGGAATCCATTCAAATCCTTGAGGAGAACACAGGCAGCAACCTCTTCGACTTCAGCCACAACAATTTCTTCCTACAAACATCACCAAAGGCAAGGGAAGCAAGGGCAAAAATGAATTATTGGGACTTCATCAAGATCAAAAGCTTTTGCACAGCAAAGGAAACAGTCAACAAAACCAAAAGACAACTGACAGAATGGGAGAAGATATTAGCAAATGACACATCAGATAAAGGGCTAGTATCCAAAATCTATAAAGAACTTATCAAACTCAACACCCAAAGAACAAATAATCTAATAAAAAAATGGGCAGAGGACATGAACAGACATTTCTGCGAAGAAGACATTCAGATAGCCAACAGACTCATGAAAAAGTGTTCCACACCTCTTGGCATCAGGGAGATACAAATCAAAAGCACAATGAGATACCACCTCACACCAGTCAGAATGGCTAAAATTAACAAGCCAGGAAACGACAGATGTTCGCAAGGATGCAGAGAAAGGGGAACCCTCCTACACTGCTGGTGGGAATGCAAGCTGGTGCAGCCGCTCTGGAAAACAGCATGGAGGTTCCTCAAAAAGTTGAAAATAGAGCTACCCTACAACCCAGCAATCACACTACTGGGTATTTACCCTAAAGATACAAATGTAGTGATGCGAATCGGCACATGCCCCTGAATGTTTATAGCAGCAATGTCCACAATAGCCAAACTATGGAAAGAACCTAGATGTCCATTAACAGATGAATGGATAAAGAAGATGTGGTATATATATATACACACACACACACACACACACACACATATGTATATATTTGTGTATATATATAATATATATATATATATAATACATAACGGAATACTATGAAGCCATCAAAAGAAATGAAATCTTGCCCTTTGCAATGACGTGGATGGAACTAAAGAGTATTATGCTGAGTGAAATAAGTCAATCAGAGAAAGACAATTATCATGTGATATCCCTGATATGAGGAATCTGAGAGGCAGGGCAGGAGGTTTGGGGGGTAGGGAAGCAAAAAATGAAACAAGATGGGATTGACAGGGAGACAAACCATAAGAGACTCTTAGTCTCACAAAACAAACTGAGGGTTGCTGGAGGGTGGGGAGGGTGGAGATGGTGGTTGGGTTATGGCCATTAGGGAGGGTATGTGATATGGTGAGTGCTGTGAAGTGTGTAGGCCCGACGATTCACAGACCTGTACCCCTGGGGCAAATAATGCATTATATGTTAATAAAAATAATTAACAAAAAAAGAAGTAGAAGAATATTGAAATAGAGTTACTCCTATAAATTTTAAATAATTGGAGAATCATTACAAACTGACCTAAGAACACAAATGAACAGGGTATTGATGATGTATCTGACTAAATTTGACCACAGAAATGATCAGATGAGACCAATATTAAAAGTCTCCTAAAAAAAAAAAAAAGAAAAGAAAATGCATTTTTGACGTTGGAAAGGCAATTGCCAGAAAAGTCCAGGAGGCAGAAAATACACCATGATATAAACCAGAAGATTCCATCAGAGAGTAACCAGACGTAAACTTGATAAAATCATGTGAATTAAAATAATCCCTTGAAATATACTTTTAACAGTAGTTTTCCATGAAAAGATTGGAAGATAGCCTTGTCTCTACAGTGTTTACTGAAAATGCAAAGGTTTTTCAAGAGCTGATGCAGGTTTCTGAATCCATGTTTTTGGTTTTTTTGTTTGTTTGTTTGTTTTGTTTTTTTCTGAATGATTGCTATAGTATTTCAAAATGACGCACGGCATTAGATCTCTTGAGCTGGCCGGTTAAAAAGCCATCAGTAAACCATGTAGCTGCAATTATTCCCCCTGCCCCTGCTGCTGGCCCAGCCCCCAGAGAAGCCATTTCTGGATACTATTTATTACCTGAATGATTTTACAATGTTGACAAAATTGTTTTGTCAATGCTTGCAAACTTCCATGCTATCAACTAAGGTTTCAGCAGAAAAGGGATTGATTGTATGTTCTTTTATGTGCTAAAGCAGCAGGCACCCACAGAATGAAGCTTCATTAATTAGAAATTATAATCATCCTATGACTCAAAAGTTACCATGTACCCATTGCCTGCTTTAGGAGAGCAAATTAACAAATGTCAGTTTCATTAGACTTTTTCACTGCATTGGTAAAAGATATCAGAACTTCTCTGAAAACAACAAAACCATTCTTCTATCAATTGTAAAACTCGTGCTCTTCAGCCTTCTTGTGTAAAGTTTCAATTTGCCCAGGAAAGAAATGGATTTCCTTTCAATGGAGCTAGTCCCATGTGAACTATCAGGTATGAACTCAATGACCCAATTTTGGAGACCTGGCTGAGATAAGGATTTCAGGACTAGAAGTGAAGCTGGCACTTATGACTTTTATCAGAGATCTTTCTTTCGTGCCATTATAATGTGCATTTCATTCAGAAAAATATCTGTGTGATAGCAACATAGATTCCTCAAAAATGACAATGCTTAAAGGAGATAGTTTTAACTTAGGATTTAGGAGGACAGCAAAAGGATTTGCTGAGAATGACTAAGTCACAATCTAGCTAAGAATTGTAAATGACTGCAAAATAACACAAAGAATTATAGGCAACTACGATGGATCTCCATCAACGTGTGTCATATGCAGGTATGTTTATGCATGTGTGCACACATACTCCTAGTTCCTCCTCAGTAAGAAACTAATGGAGCCTGTTAGCAAGTATTTTTATTCACCCTGGAGTCTTCTCCTTCCAGACTCTGCAGAACCACATTTTTAGATTCACTGCTGTTCCTATAACACACCATTTACTCTAAGAGTACTTGTTTTCTTATTTTAGGACTCCTTTCTATTTGCAGAAGTCTTTTGTCATTCTATTTGCTAAAGCTCATTTTGCATAGACTTCTTCAATGGATTGCAAAAAGGCTTCGCTTATCTCCAATGTATTTTACAGTATGTGAGCAGCCTGCTTTTCTTAATGACGCATTGGATCCCTCAGACCCCTCGAATTCTGAACACGTGATTCTGCATGGCTTCTCTGTCACAATCATAATCCTCTTCAGATATTTCACTGTTGAAATAATTACATCCACCCAACAATGGCAGATATAAACCTGATTGTGGTCCACACTAAAAAGCAAATCTTCCCTCCCTCATTATCACAATGACCCTTCTTGTATTACCTTAGTAAATATCTCTGCACCACCATCCCCATCAAGAAACTCAGTGCCATTGAAGTTTAATGACTATAAACGTGCCAAGATGTGGGCTGCCACAGGATATTTAAAATTTTCAAAATATTAGGAGTTTCAGTCTTAAGAATCAGATATCTAGGAGGAAACAGATAAGTAATAACTAATAATTTTGCCAACAAAAAAGTCATCTTACAATGAAAGAAGATAAAGATGACAAAGAAGAAAAATAAATAATAATATATACATACTAGCACGAGACCTCATAAAAACACCTAGAGATTTGTTATGGATTTGGGGCTACCTTTCCCTTGTATCTTCTCACAGATTAGACATATTAGTCATATACTATAAGAGAGAGTTGAAAGAAAAGGCTATCTATAACATAACATATACTTTACATAATATATTTCAAAATCTAGTCGAAGTGGCTAGTTCTAGAGAACATATTGTCAAAGTTGAATGGAAGCTGACCTGTAACTGACTATAAGGTATAGGGAAGGGGACAACAGAAAGCAAGCTGATTTTCATTATAAAATATGTAAGAGGCAGGATGTAAGATGGAGTTAACAGAAGAGTCTACTTAACACAATTTTCTACCTAAAAGAGGTAGAAAATACTCAGCTTCAGCTTATTATTACTAAATTCAGACCACAGGTATAGTGACATATCTTCAATTCTAATTTTTTTTTAAGTTGTGGTTGTTGCCATGCTTAAACTTTTTGAATATCAGAGCCAATATCCTTGGTTACAGTTACTCATTTTTATGGCCAAAGCTAAGAAAATTAACAAATGCTATCAGATCACAAAAGAGATAGACTTGTATCTATCCTTTAGACTTATTTTTTCTCATGAATGCAAAAGGCCTGAGGCAACAGATTTTTCTGTTTGATTAGCTCCCCAGAGAAAATGGAAGACTGAAAATCTTTCTTTGCACTTGTGTCAAAAGCTGGGCATTTAAAATGAAGAACATAATTTACTATAAGAGGATTACCAAAATTATTCATTAAAAGAATAAGATAAAGTATATTTAGAAATGTCTCTTCTTTCAGCTGAAAATTTTTGGCTAATCCATGCAACTATATTTCTGAAACAAAGTATTATTATACTCCTACATCCCTTCTTTAAGGAAACATGTGCATTAATGTCTATTATTTGCAGTTATCCTTCTAGGTTTGAAAGCATAATGAAATGCACACTGACCTGAATTAAATAGTTCACATGCAAATGCATTTATTGACATCTCTTCATCCTCATTTCTCGCCTTCAGAGTTATCTTATGGCGGCATTTCAATATGGAAAGCTGCACTGCACAATTTCAACTTGATAAAGAATGCAAGGCATTTGGGGTAGGCTAACAAAGGAAAATACAGTATGAAATCAAGAATAAAAAGTGGATAGAAAGAAAATGAGAATAACCATCTGGCAATTGAGAAATCAGATTTTACTTCTGAATCCATTTTTGATGACTTTTTATTTTTCTGTGTGTGTTGTTGAATATTGATACACTTTAATGAATAGAGGAGAAAAGTACAAGAAACCTCTTATACCTTGTGTCAATATTCAACAATTTTTAAACATTTTGCTCAGTTTGTCTCATCATTCCATCCTCTCCTCCTCCATCTTGCTCTTACCTCTCTCTTCCCCAAATGGATGCACAAATACACATATACACATGATTGCTTCTGAGCTTCTGAAAGTATGTTGGAGACATCATGCCCCTTTACTTCTAAATTCCTATTTACATTTCATAAGAAAAAGACCATTTTCTTAACCCACAGTACAATAAGCAGAACAGTGAAATACAACATTAGTTCAATACCATTATTTAATTCATGGTCCATAATCAAATTTCACCAACTGACCCAACAATGTCCTTTATACCTATTGTTTTTCACCTACACAGGATTCCTCCAGATCTCATCTTCTATCTAGCTGTCATACCTCTTAAGTGTCCTTTATTCCGGAAGAGTCGCTCAACTTTTCGTTGCCTTTCTTAACATTTAAAAGCTGAGACAGTTATTTGGTAGAATAACTCTCAATTTAGGATGTCCAATGTCTCCTTACAATGAGATTCAGGTTATATAATTTGGGCAATATGTTATTTATGTCCTTGTCAGGGCACCATATCAGCAACATGTGATGTTGATTATCCGAAATTGTTAAAGTCAACTTTGATCACTGCCTAGCTTCTCTGCTGGAAAATCACTACTTTTCACTTTGTAATTATTAAGTAATTTTAGTGGAAATACTTTAAGACTCTATAAATATCCTATTCCTAATCAAACTTTGACTCACAATTTTTAGATTATTTTGATTTTCTAACTCAAGCATTCCTTCTAATGCCTATTAGCTAGCATTCTACTACAAGAATGAGTCTTTCTTTCTCCATCATTAATTTATTGATTTATATAAGTATGAACTCATAGAATTTTTCATTATTCAATGACTTGTAATTCATTACTATCATTGCTATGCTAGAATTGCCCCCATTTTTGACAAGAGCCCCACCAAATTGGATTCTGTTAAATTTTTATATTTTCCCATCACCCCTTGAATACTTCATGGATTTCTGATACAATAAAGTATTCTGGGATTATTTTATACTTCTCTGCACCAGCCCTGGAATTAGCATTTACTCCAAAGAGGCCTGGTTCCTTTTAGCAGAGATTCACATTTAGAAACTAAGATACAGGTACTAAGTACAACTAAATAACAAAGACACACATATACATTCATGAGTCTTTATTGATACTTCCAATTTCCATTGTTCTTGATATATTCATCAATTTGCTTAGACCTAGAGTTGTAAAAAGTTGAAAAATGTTTTTCAAAATTGCTGACTCATACCACTAAGTTAAGCAAAACTTTTTTTTAAGTTAAGCAAGTATTTTTCTAGGTTAAAAATTTACAAATACACAGGGCACCTGAGTGGCTCAGTCAGCTAAGCCTCAGACTCTTGATCTCCACCCAGGTCTTGAACTCAGGGTCCTAAGTGTAAGCCTGGCATTGGGCTCCATGCTGGTTGTAGAGCCTACTTAACAACTACAAGAAATTTACAAATACACGAATCTTCAGTGTACAACACAATTAGTTGTTACATATAATTACACCCATGTAAGCCACACCATCTCTAAGAAAGGTCCTGTGATGGTCAACTTTATGTGTTGATTCAATTAGATCATAGGGTGTCCCAGTATTTTGCTAGATATTATTTCCAGGTGTGTCTGTGAGGGCATTTTTCCGATGAAATCAGCATCTGAATCAGAGGACTCAGTAAATGAGTAAATACTCACCAGTATAGGTGGGCATCATCTAATCCATCGAGGGCTTGCATGGAACAAGAAGGCAGAAAAAGGAAGAACTCAACCCTTCTTGCCTGATACCTTGAGCTGAGACATCAATGTTCTGCTGCCCTTGGATGTTCCTCTTCTCAAAGCCTTCTGTCAGACTAGAATCTACATCATTAGTTCCCCTGGTTCTTGGGCCTTTAGACTCAGATTAAATTACCAGTTTTCCTTGGATTCTGCTTCCAGAGGGCAGACAGTGGGACTTCTTAGGCTCCATAATTGCATGAGCCAATTCCTTATAATAAATCTCTTCTACTGGTTTTGTCTCTCTAAAGAACCTTACACCACAGTTCTCTTTCCTTCCCTGTGCCAGAAGCAAGCACTCTTCCTATTCTTTTTGACCATAATTGTGTTACTTGTTCTTTTTCATAAAAACGGATTCATGCAGTATGTACGCCATTATGCCTGGCTTCTTTTGCTCAGCATCACATCTCTAAGATTCATGAGTATTGTTGTTTAATCAGTGGTGCATTTCTTTTTTATTGCTGAGTAATATTCTGTTTTGTAAATATAACAAAACTCTAATAAATTTAAACCATCTGATTACTTTTTGCCAAATCCATTAATTTTCTAGTAACAGCATCATTATCCCTAAAAATCATTAGCAAATCCATTTTTCTATCTTAAGAATAGTAGAAGATTTAGGGAAGAAATACATGAAAATTCTTAGGGGGAAATATTCCTAATACAAATTCAAGATAATTTGTCAGTGGAAAATGAATCTTAAATACATGACGACACAGGGAAAATTATGCCTATGTTATTTGTTACAGTTTAGTATGAAAAGAATTGTATTTCCAAGCAAAAGGCCCAAGTTCTTATCCCAAAACCAGTGCCTACTAGTCATGTGACTAAGAAAGTCATTTCATCTTCCTGAGCCTAAATTGCACTACGTGTAAATAATAGAAATTCCATCATACATAAATATGAAGCTCAAATGAGTTTAATAAACTGTAGTGAGCTGTGCAAATATAAATTATTATGTTTGCTGAAAATATAGTTATCACAGCAATTTTATGAATTGAGTAACATCCCATTATTTTGCATTCATTTTTCTTTTTCCAGCTATACTGAGGTATAATTCACCAATAAAAATTCTATATGTTTACAGTGAACATGATGTTTTGATTTATACATATTGTGAAATGATTACCACTATCAAGCCAATTAACGTATCCTTCACCTCACATAGTTACTTTCTTTTGGGTGGTGAGAACACATAAGATCTCTCTCAGTAAGTTTCAAGTATGCAGCATAGTATTACTAACTATATTCATCATACTGTACACCAGATCATCAGAACTTAATCATCTTGCATAACTGAAACTTCATATCCTTTGACCAACATCAAAGGAGTCATCTTCCTCCCACCTCCCAAACCCTAGCAACTGCTATTCTACCTTGCTTATACGAGTTCCACTTTTCAGATTCCATCTGTAAATGAGATTATGTGCACTTGTCTTTCCATCCCTGGCTTCTTTCATTTAGCACAGTGTTCCCAGGTTCACCCATGTTGTTGCAAATGACAGAATTTTGTTCTCTTTTAAGAATAAATAATATTCCACTGTAGAATATATACCCACATTTTCTTTATCCATTCATCTATCAACAGAAACTGAGGTTGATTCTGTATCCTGGTTATTGTGAATAATCCTGCAGTGAGCAGCAAAGTGAGGGTATCTCTTACAGATACTGATTTCATTTCCTTCAGATATACTCCAGAAGAGAGATTACTGAATCATCCTATAGTTCTTTTTTTAATTTCTGAGGAAACTCCACAGTGTTTTCCATAATGGTTGTACCAGTTTACATTCCATTAACACTATTTAAGTGTCCTATTTTCCCCACGTCCTAATCAACGCTTCTAATCTGCTGTCATTTTGATACCAGACATTCTAACAGGTATGCAGTGTTAGTTCATTGTGGTTTTGATTTGCTTTATATTTTTTATAATTTTTTTGATTCTTTATGTTTTATGGTATCCATCATAATACCTTCTCCTTCATTTCTGATTTTGATTATTTTGTTCCTTTGTTTATTTTTGCCTCTTAGTCTAGCTAAATATTTTTATTTTGTTTGGTCTTTTTGAAAAGCCCGCTCTTAGCTCCACTGATCTTGTCTACTGTTTTTCTAGCCTCTATTTCATTTACTTCTCCTTTGATCTTTATTATTTCTTACCTTCTGCTAGATTTGGGATCAGTTTTTTTTTTCTTTTTTCTAATTCTTTGAAGTGTAAAGTTAGGTTGTTTATTTGAGCTCTTCTTTTTTTTCCATTTTAATGGACAATTTTAAGATATTCGAAGTACACCACATGATGGGTTTGTTGCATGTACACCTTGTGAAACTTAATTAGCCCTAACAAGTTAACTAACACATCCACTTAATTTTTCGTGAGAAAATTTAAGTTCTCCTCTCAGTAAATTTCAGTCACATAGTACAGTGTTATTAACTGTGGTCACCGTGTTATCTACCAGATCCTTATTCATCTTATAACAGAGTTTGTACCCATTTACCAACTTCTTATTTTTCCTACCTCCTAGCCCCTGGAAAACATTTTTCTATTCTGTTTCTATGAGTTTGATTTTTCTCTTCTTAAGATTCCACATATAAGTAAGATCATGAAGCATTTGATTTGTCTTTCTCTATCTGGCTTATTTTATTTGGCAAAAAAATGTCCTCCAGGTCCATCCATGTTGTTGCAAATGTTAGGATTTACAGTTGAATATTATATCATGTATACATAATCACATTTTCTTTTTCCATTCATCTGTCAATGGACATTTAGGTTGTTTCCATGTCTTAGCTATTATAGATATGCTACAATAAACACAGGGATACAGATAACTCTTCAAGAATGATTTCATTTCCTTTGGATATACACCCAGCAGTGGAACTGATGAATCATATGGCACTTCCATTTATAATTTTTTGAGGAAACTCCCCCTCCATACTGTTTTCCATGCTTACTACACCAATTTACTTTCCCACTACAGTGTATAAGTGCTCACTTTTCTCCACAGCCTTGCCAACACTTGGGATCTCTTATCTTTTTGATGATAACAATTCTAACAAGCATGAAGTAATATCTCACTGTGGCTTTTATTTGCATTTTCCTGATGATTAGGGATGTGGAACACCCTTTAATGTACCTGTTAGTCATTTGTATATCTTTCTTGGAAAATGTCTATTCCATTACTCTGCCCATTTTCAAATTGGATTGTGTTGCTATTGTTGTTGTTGAGTTGGGTGATTTTTTATATATTTTGGATATCAACCTCTTATCAAATATATGGTTGCAAATATTTTCTCCTGTTCCACGGGTTACATTTTTATTTTGTCGATGATTTTTTTTGCCGTCCAGAAGCTTTTAGTGTGATGTAGTCATACTTGTTTATTTTTGTTGTTATTACCTTTGCTTTTGGTAACAAACCCAAAATGTCATTGCTAAGACCAATGTCAAGGAGCTTTCTGCCTGTATTTCGTTCTAGGAGTGTTTTGGTTTCAGGTCTATGTTCAAATCTCTAATCCATTTTGTGTTGATTTTGTTCAGCGTAAAATATGGGTCCAGTTTTACCATTATTATTTACTGAAGAGACTATTCTTTCCCCATTGTACGTTCTTGGCTCCTCTGTTATAAATTCATTGACCATATATTTAAGGGTTTATTTATTTCTTAGATCTCTATTTTGCTCCACTGATGTGTATTTGTTTTTATGCCCATATCATCTTGTGTGTCTTGCTTAACGTTTCCGAGTAACACTCTGACTCGATCAGAATTGTAATTTTCAGTGCCAAAAATGTCACCCAGAATTTTGAGGTCAGGCCTAAGAATGTCTCTCCCAAAATAGCAGCAACATTAATTTTATACTTCCTGTGTATTTTTTCTTCTGTATTTATTTTAGTCACCATCTTCAATCCTCTAGCTTATCTGACATATTTTTTAAAAGACTTTATTTATTTATTTGACAGAGAGAGATCACATGTAGGCAGAGAGGCAGGCAGAAAGAGAGGGAAGCAGGCTCCTGCCAAGCAGAGAGCCCAATGCAGGGCTTGATCCCAGAACCCTGAGATCATGACGTGAGCTGAAGGTAGAGGCTTAACCCACTGAGCCACCCAGGTGCCCCTCATCTGACATATTAAACAGATTCTTACCAAGTTCCCTCCAGAGGTTATACAATGGTGTTCAGTTAATAACCTACATCTAAAGCACTTTGAATGTACCATGTTTTATCTCAATTGATTTCAGTTGACACAAAATGAGTGACTGAAAACGGAAAGGAGATATTAATACAGCCTTCTATGCAAGGTGAAGACCCCTCACATTTCAATCTGAGTAATGGAAATTGGAATTAAGAACCTAAGAAACAGAAGTTTGCCAAACTGCAAAGCAAACATGAATTAGTCTCATGGTCATAAGTGTTCTGGAATGCTAAGAACATAAAGTTTCAGGGTACCTGGGTGGCTCAGTGGGTTAAAGCCTCTGCCTTCAGCTCAGGTCATGATCTCAGGGTCCTGGGATCAAGCCCCACATTGGGCTCTCTGCTCAGCAGAGAGCCTGCTTCCCCCTCTCTCGCTGCCTACTTGTGATCTCTGTCTGTCAAATAAATAAATAAAATCTTTAAAAAAAAAAAAAAAGAACATAAAGTTTCGGTAAATAGTTCGCTTAAAAGCCCTGCTCTGCAGCCTCCAGACAATTAAAAGTGACTTCAGGGGAACCTAGGTGCTTTAGTTAAGTGTCTGCCTTCGGCTCAGGTCATGATCCTGGAGTCCTGGGATTAAATCCCACATGGGGCTCCTTGCTCAGCAGGGAGGCTGCTTCTCCCTCTTTTCCCTGCTTATGCACTCTCTCTCCCTCAAATATATATATAATTTTTTAAATGGTTTCAATCTGCTCATGTTATCCAGTCTGTACTTATTTCTTGCTTTAGAAAACCCATCTCAAAAATCACACATGTACCAGACCCAATCTTATAAACCTTTTTATATAACTTCCCTTTAAGGATCTTGTATTATTTGTTGGCAAGATTATTATTAAGAAAACAACCTGTTTTTTGGTAACAATTTTCCTGGTGATCTTTGTGAATGATTTTACAAGTTCATGAGAATCCACTGTGACCTATCCAAGACTCTTCTCTTACATAAACCAAGACGACTGATTTGGGACTCTCTCATACTTCCAACACCCTCCTGATTCACTTCTATCAGGGGGGGCCTATCTTTGGCTGCTGTGGTGGATAAGTTTCTAGCAATAGCTATGAATCTGATCTTTGTACAGTAAACTCTCTACTCCATTCATCTTGTATCCTTAGAATTGGTTCTTCAGAAATATTTTTAGATCTCATTAAAATGAACAACTTGTTTTCCTTGGTGAAAACTGCCTACTATCACTTTTGTTTCTTAATTTGTCATGTCCAAAAAATGTCATTTTCTGTTTTGCATTTATATGAGGAAACTCAAAGGATAGAACACAGACATACTTCCTACTAAGTCTCTTTCCCAAAACCGCCCTGAAGACAAATGAGGAGAAATTTCCCATTAGACTGTCATCCTTCCTACAACAGACTTTGCCATGAGTCACCCATCAAATCTATTATGAATCCATCTCTGTGTTGTCTTGTGTTTGAGGAACTTACTCTTGGGATGATTGCTTCCCAACAAATTCTGCCTGTCAGAGGCCACTAATTGGTTGGTTGGTGTCTAGAGACAGCCTGATCATCATGATGGGGTAAGGGAGACTCAAGACATGGAATATTTCTACCAGTTACTTTGAATCAACTGTATATATGTTCCCCATGGGTTTTTAGAGTAGTAAAAGTAAACCATCTCCTAGAATCATTTGTAGCTTTTTATATGTGTTCACGTCCCAATCTCATTTCATGTACCTATCCCTCTAAGTGGCATAACTTTTTTTTTTCTTACCAATGGCAATTTGGAATTAGTATCCATTCTGTAAAACATTTAATATATCTAACATTGTGTATCTTTGAGGTAAACAAGGAAATAAAGGTAATAAGATTCTAAACATCCAGTAACTATTTGTTTCTTTTTTCCCCAACTTTATTGGGGAATTAATTATATATTATGCACAAGTATATATTTATAGTATACAATGTAATGATTTGATATACATACACACTGTGGAATCATTACCAAGATCAAAATAATTAACACATCCATTGTTTCGTATAGTTAACTATTTTGTGTGTGTGGTAAGAATGCAAAAAGTAAAAAATAAACAAAGGCCAAAAAAATAAAATTAAGTTAAAAAAGAATGCTTAAGCAACTTGCAAGTATACAATACTGAATTTTTAACTACTCAATAATCATTTTTTAACTGGTATGCAGAGATCTTTAAAAGAAATACAGAGTTGACATTAGCATCTTAAAAAGTAATTTCGGCAAAAGTTAAAGAGAAAGTCCTTTCAATCTTAGGGATACTACTCTCCACAGACCCTTCTCTTTTACTTTATCTTGAACTACCTTCTCCTTATCCTTTTGCCACTCCTTCAACCTCTACAAGAATGATTCCTACAAGGATTCTCTCTTTGGGAATGCAAGTTGGTGCAGCCAATTTGGAAAACAGTGTGGAGGTTCCTCAAAAAATTAAAAATAGTGCTACCCTATGACCCAGCAATTGCACTAGGGGGTATTTATCCCAAAGATACAGATGTAGTGAAAAGAAGGGCCATCTGTATCCCAATGTTCATAGCAGCAATGGCCACAACAGCCAAACTATAGAAAGAGCCAAGATGCCCATCAATAGATGAATGGATAAAGATGTGGTCCATATATACAGTGGAATATTACTCAGCCATCAGAAAGGATGAATACCCAACTTTTGCATCAACATGGATGGAACTGGAAGAGATTATGCTGAGTGAAGTCAAGCAGAGAAAGTCAATTATCATATGGTTTTACTTAGTTGTGGAACATAAGGAATAGCATGGAGGACATTAGGAGAAGGAAAGGAAAAATGAAGGGGGGGTGGAATCAGAAGGGGAGATGAACCATGAGACTGTGGACTCCAAGAAACAAACTGAGGGTTTTGGAGGGGAGGAGGTTGGGAGCATGGGTGAGCCTGGTGGTGGGTATTAAGGAGGGCACATACTGCATGGAGCACTGGGTGTTATACATAAACAATGAATCTTAGAACACTACATCAAAAACTAATGATATACTGAATGATGACTAACACACACACACACACACACAAGAAGCCCCAGGAAATTCTCCTACCAATGAACCATATATTGGGGACTGAATCATCTTTATAACTCTACCAAGTAAGTTTCAAACCAAAATTGGAGTCGTGGCATTGGTTAAGAATACCTACAGGATAAAACCAACAGATAATCCATAAAATGTCCATTTCATTACTCACAAGCTTTGTCCAAATGACGGATTCCATTAAAGCAGAAGCCAGAAAAAAATCAACAGAAAGAATAAAAGGCATATAGATTAAAAATAAATAAATAAAACATTTCCCTTGTCAATTATATAGCCATTTATGGAGACTATTTCATGTAAACTATCCAAAAATTCTATTAGAACTAATAAGTGAGTTTAGCAATGTTATAAAACAAAAGGTCAGTATAAAAAAATTATACTTTCATATGTCAAGAATCATTAAAAATTAAAATAGAAAGCATGTCATAAAACAGCATCAAAAACAAAAAACATAAACATAAAATACTTTGGGATAAATTTAGTAATATATATTCTAGACCTATGCGATGAAAGCTATAAAATAATATAGAGAGAAATTAAAGAAAACAGGAAAATCGACAATTCCACCATTGTCAAGAGTCAGCATTATTATGATGCAACTTCTCCCTAATTCAATCTATGGATACAATGTGAACCCTATCAAAATACAAGGTTGTTTATTTGTTTGTTTTATGGAAACAAATCAGCTAATTTCTTTATATTTAATTCAAAGGATCTATAAAATTCAAAATAATTTTGAGAAGGAAAGTAAAACTGGAGGTCACTATTTGACTTTAAGTCTTACTATAAAGCTATAGCAATCATGTCAGTATGATACTGGAATAATGACAGGCATACAGATCAATGGAACTAAAGAGTCAAGAAATAAACCAAGATATATGTGGTCAATTGATTTTTATCATCACATTCACCAAGATAATTCAGTGGAGAAAGAACAGTCTTTTCAATACATGGTGCTAGGATAACTGGATAAATATGGGGAAAAATTAACTTTGAGCTTTTGCTCATCTTATATATGAAAGTTAACTCGAAATTAATCACAGATACAAATGTAGAAGTACAAACTATAAATGTCCCAAATTAAATGTAGTAGAAATATTTCTGCTAATATAGTTTACACAAGGGTTTCTTTTTTTAAATTTTATTTAAATTAATTAACATATAATATACTATTAGTTTCAGAGAGAGAGTTCAGTGATCCAGCAGTTGCCTATAACACCAAGTGCTCATGACATCACACACCCTCTTTAATGCTCACCACCAATTACCTCATCCCTGTACCCACCTCCCCATTTGTTTCCTATTGTTAAGAGTCTCTTATGGTTTCTCTCCCTCCCTGTTTTTGTCTTTTTTTTTCCTTCCTTTCCTCTAACATTCATCTGTTTTATTTCTTAAATTCTACATGAGTGAAATCATATGACCATTGTCTTTCTCTGATTGACTTAAGGATTTCTTAGATAGGACAAAACAGCATAAATACTAAAGAAAAAAATTAATAGCTTGTACTTTATCAAAATTTAAAACTTCTGCTTTTAGAAAGGCACTGTTAAAGAAATGAAAAGGCAATCCATAGGCTAGCATAAAATATTGCAAAACATTTATCTAATAAAGCACTTAATCTAGAATATGTATTTTTTAAATCTCGGTTCAATAATATGACAACCAACCTGATAAAAATGGGTAAAAGTTAAATAGCCACTTCATAAAAGAAGAGATATGAATGACAATTAAACAAGTTAAGATGTTCAACATCATAGGTCTCTAGGGAAATACAAATTCAAACCATGAGATATGGCTACATATCCACTAGACAAAAATTTTTTAAAGACTAAAAATGTAAAGTTTTGGCAGAGAAGTTAAGCAACTGGCACTCTTCTAGATTGCCGTTGGCACTACATAATGGCACAGCCATTTGAGAAAAGAGTTTGGCAGTTTTTTATAAAGATAAACATAACCCAGCAATCTCACTCTAGGCATTTTTCCATAAGGCATGGAAACACATTTACCTCAAAAGTTTGTACATCAATATTCATAGATACAATTCCTGACTTGGTTGTATAGGTGGCATTTACTTAAAGATTGCACAAAGAAAACACCAGGTTAGGTATGCAGTAACCATTTTTGTTTAGTCTTTAGAATTCAATCCCTTATCAGAGGCTTAGTACAAATTTTGAGAGGAAGGTCTTGGCTTTCTCTAGAGCTGGCCAAATTGCCAAAGAATGAGAGCTGTACAACTTAGCAATGCATGGTATAGAGCAGATATGTCTTGGGATCATACATGATTTTTGGCATGCTGTGGGAAAGGGAAGATTTCTAATGTCTGATGCTCTCACCAAAAATATGCAGTCAATACAAGAATAATTAGAATCTCTTCAACTGTTAAAATAAATGTATGACTTAATTGACAGCTCACAGTAGAAAGTACAACTTCTGGAAGCATGGCTATTCAGTGAAAATACAATCAAGCCACAGGTATTAGTCAAATACATATTTTTTTTAATTTTCTAGTTGCCATGATAAAAAAATTGAAAACAAATGTATGATGAATTCTAATATTTTATTTAAACAGATGTGTCCATAATACTACAATTTTAGCATTAATCAATATATTAATGCTATATTTTGCTTTTTTTCTTTTTTATTATTTAAAGACCAATGTGTATTTCACGCTTACATCTCCATCCAGACTAGCCAAAATCCAAGTGTTCAATAGTCACATATGGCAAATGCCTACTGTGTTACACAGCAAAACTCTAGATACTGCTACTAGAAGCGCCCTGGCTGATCATTATTCCAAACAAGCTCTCTTAACATAAATTGGCAGATAGGGGACATTCAATGATTAAAGGATAAATCTATGAATTCTTACAAAGAATCTTTGATAAAACCTGATAATTCAGTCCTAAGTTATGAGGAAAAATTGTGAATGATCTGGTTGAATAATCGATGAAGAGAAATTCTGTGATGCCAAAACAGCTGATTGTTGGCACCTGATACTACCCAATGGGCATTCATGAAAATTCTTTATGAAAATTCCCATTGTGAAAGAAAAAAAATTGGGTCACCATAAAAAACTAGTATTGGTAAGTCATAATGTGGCTAGTTCTCAACTAATAATCAATGTAATTCTAGAAAAAGCATGAATTGCTTGGAGATATCTCTATGTACCTTGGCCTTGAATCTTCTTTAAGCTGACTTGGTTAAATATTGTAAGGGGTTAATTCAGTATATTGTCCACATATTGAAGTTAAAGCTGCCTTTCCACAACATCTCTCTTGGCTATTGCACAATCCTCAATTTGAATGTTTGGTATTTTGTAAAATTTAGCAGAATGACTACCCTTGAACCTTGTTAGAAAGAATTTTATCAAGTACCATTGACTACACAGTAATCAAACTTCAGTGAGTTAGTATACAGGTCCATGTTCCGCAATCTAAAGTTTAATTCCATTTGGCAACCCAAACTCTTGCATGACCTCCCAGTAAGATCGCCCAACAGTCTCCAAAAGTATACAACATCATATAGCAGACAACTTCCACCAGAAATTTGGATCAAGTAGATGGCTTCTTGATGTCAATATTCTCTGTTCAAAACTCATTTGACACAATTCAGATGACCAGAGCACAGGTAATCATGTTTTAATCTGAGTGATCTTTTTTTCCTATTTTCTTTTCTCTTTGTTGGCTTAAGGTTCTTGATGGTTATGACTATTTGTAGCTCCTTCACTATTCCTTCCTAAATTTCCCTATTAATTATTACTGTTTTTATTATCCTTAATCCAATATCTTGCTATGATTTACTCGTGATTTGGCTAAGAGATACAATCAAATCAAAAATCGAATTATTCCCCATTTTCTTTGGGTATCATCCAGCATCCTTCAGTACTAGTCCCTTCTGAAGCATCAACAGGTTTCATGTACATCTGTTTTCAACCACTAGATGGCAAACACAACACTAACTCAGACAGCCAAGAGTAAAACTACCTATTACATTATACCTAGCATTGTCAGTTTCAGTCTCCATCAAAACAAACCTGAGGCCTTTTATCGGAACTTAACGTTTTAACTAAACAACCCCAAAAAGAGAACTTGGTAAAAACAGAAATGAATTGTGTGTATACAAATGTTTCTGTAACTTTCCTTTTTTAGGCATTATTGAAACTCTGTTCTTAATAGCAATTCTCCACCATCCCAGAAAGACTGTGAATAAACCCAACTTATTTTTTGACATAGGCTTTGCTGGTGACCTTTATGAGAATTTAGGTAAATTATACCTTTGATTTCCTTTTAGTTTATATAGCTGGTGTGTGCCTATTATTGGCAGTTTTAAAACAGAATAGCTTTATTTTCTAATTTTTAGAAGACAAAAAGTTAAATTTGCTGAAGTTGGTTGTCCTTTGGCCTAAACTATATCCATCACCATGTCCTCTAGAAATCTCACACAGACACACACAGAGTATTTTCCGGATTGGCAAATCATTCTTCTGCATAGTTAACCCACTTGTTACCAAAATAGTAACCATAGGAAAAAGAAACATTAGAAATCTGGGTAGTGAAAACTCTCTTCTGAGAACCCAACCTTGAGCGAACTGAATCCATGAAAGCATGAAAAGGCTGTAAGATCATAAAGACAGGGAGAAAGTAACGTTTAAGAAAGTTCTGTATATCTGATTCCTCTGTTAGGCAAGCCCTCCTTTGCTGCTCTGAGGCTACATAGTTTACCTAATTAACCCTCCAAAGCCATTTATAAATGGATCAAACACAAGCCACGAAAGGAAGCTAAGTCATCCACCATTCCTTTAGAGGCCTACACTACCTAAAAACAAACATCATTTAATTTCAGTTTAGTGTAGCAGAAAGTGGAAATAACAGAGAGTCATCATGAGCCTGGCACCGCCTCCTGACACAGAGATCTGGTGCCAAGTTGCTGAGTGATTTCAATATCAGGGTTGAATAATCATTTTCATCATTCATATTAAATGAACAGTGACATGTCATTAATTAGTATTAATCAGGAAATTGCCACATAAGCACAGAGAGAATGGTGGTCTACACATGGCTCATTAGGCTTATGTAGCTTAAGACATGAACTGGAATTTTAGACTCACTATTTACAGAATTTTATAGAAATAACTAGTTTTAAATATTTCTAGTGTAATAGGAAAGGTTAAAAATCACTTTAAGTAAATCTTCTTAAAGTAATGAAAAATTACTTTTGGCCAATAACCTTGATTATTTGTTCTTCTAAAGGAGAAAGAAATATACTTTTCTTAGCAAAAGGACTACAGATCAAAGCATAAATGTCAAATATGAAAAAGAAATCCTATCAATAAATATCTTTCTACATTATTTTATAAGCTATATTTCTCATATTTATAGGCAAAGGCAAAACAGGATAATATGTAATAAATAGTTAATTCAAAACTGCAATTTAACCATTAATTTGATCCTTTTAACTGATTTAAAAAGACATATTGCCAAATAAGAATAACAAAAGCATGTCTATTTCTATATTTTCTGTGTATCTGAGGTCTTTGGCAATATTTTCTTGAAAGTAAATGAAGGGAGCTTGCCATTTCAAGGAAAACAGCTGATACTTGTAAAAATTTAATCAACATGCATAGTAACATGCATGGGTAAAAGATCTATTCAAAGAGCAAGATGAGCCAACTGATTTTAATGTCTCAGGGTACACGGAGTTCCTTGATACGGTTTCTGATTCCATATTGCAACCAACTTTTAAGAAACTAGCAGTTCCAAGCAGTGGTTGCAGCACTAAGAAAAGGTGTTAAAAATAATCCCACCTTTTTCAACTATGAGTATAGACTTTGCTCATATAGTTCAATGGAAACAACATATTGAAACGGATTAATGAGACATGTCTTATTTTTCACCAGCCATTAAATAAATTTGCAAAACTGAAAAACAATATTAGTCTCCTTATGGCAGGCCAAATTCTCCAACAGTTCCCAAGATTCTTGTCCCGTGGTGTACATGCCCACTAGAGTCCCCTCCCCTTGAGTGTGGGCAGGACCCATGAATATACAGGCATAGTCACTCTTGATTAGATTATATCATATGAGAAAAGTGATGGGCTAGTGATGGCCCTGGTTGTTACATTATGTAAGACTCATGGTAGACTGAAGAGAGTCTCTCTGCTGACTTTGTAAAAGTCAACTGTTGTATTATGAGAGAATACACATACAATATGATTCCATTTCCACAAGTTCAAAAATAGGTGAAACCAACCAATAGTATTAAAAATTATAGTAATCATTATCCTTACAGGGGTAGGGAAAACAGTGAGGATAAGGGGGCATGAGAAAAACATCTGGGGTGGCTGGTAATGTTCCATTTCTTGTTCTGGACGCTGGTTCCCTTAGGTTGTTTAATTTATAAAACTTCAAGAAGCTATACTAACTGTGATTAGTGTCCTTTGATGTATGTATGTTTTATATCAATAAACAAGCATGCTTTACCACCCTCTTCAAAGAAAAATACTTCATGGGACAAGGTGTGTTTGATTTCTACTGCTACGTAATAAATCACCACAAATTTAGCATCTTAAAAAACATACACTCTCATCTCACAGTTTCTGTGGATCGGAAGTCCGGACACAGCTTAACAGAGTCCTGCACTCAAGGTCTACCAGGGCTGTCATCGAGGTGTGAGCTAAGGTGGGTTCTTTTCTGGAGCTCAGAATCCTCTTCCAGGCTTGAAGTATGTTGATAGTATTTATTTCCCTGTGGCTGGATGGCTGATGTTCTCAGCTCCTGGAGGCCAACCTCAGGGCCCTGCTATAGGGCTCTCTCCATAGATGGGATCACATTACTGGAGTTTGCTTCTTTGAGGCCAACAGGAAAGTCTCTTCTTCTAAAACTATGTCTTATATAATGTGACCAAATCACAGTATGACATATATCCCATCAATTTTTTCATATGGTTAGAAACAAAACACAGTTTCTGTCTGTACTCAAGGAGAAAAGAATATAATAAAGGAAGGGAAGGAATTCTTGAAGGTCACTCTAGAATCTGTCCACTACACAGAGTATCAATGACTACTGTTTTTTGGTTTTTTTTTTTACAGACAAGTCTTTATGTGCATTTCACCAAGCCCAGAAAATTTCACTTTGAAGATTTCCAAAAATTAATTTCTGTCTTGAAAAGCTTTAGGAAGTCCTTTAGAAAATTTCATTATAGCTGAGTATGTATCAAATGATGACTAGTTTTTAGAATAATAAGTATTGAAATCAGCATACCCCTGCTGTGTTAATCAGAGACTTCTGGGTTGTTAAATTAGCATAAATTATATGAGTAAGCATCTTTCCTTGTCTTTTTGATTCTCAACTTTAGAGATTCTGTAAATTTTTCTTTAACAGGTACTTACTTTAAAAGACAGAGTATGAACTGATGCTTCTGCATGTGGTATCACAGATAATATACTAATAAGACCATTAACTAAAGAGCTCCTAACAGTGTCTATTCAGTGTTTGGAAAGTAATCCAACAATAAATTATTTTTTAATGTCTGATTCAGTTAATTAAATTATTGAAACAGTTCAATTTAAATGTTAAATACATTTAAAACAATCATATGCAGACTTGAATTAATTTCAAAGCACTTGCCTTCTGAAATATAAGGCAACCAAACGTCTGCACGATGATATTTCCTGGGAACATACGGACTTCAGGATTTAAAAAAGAAGGTAACAATATGTGGCAATGACAAGCAATCAATGGAAGAGAAAATTGAGTTATTCAACAGAAATAAAGATAAGAGAAGTTTATTATATTCCCACTACTCCTAAAACTGTGCTGTTCTTATATCTTTCTCCCTCACTTTCTCATTAGTTTTTCAATATACTTTTTGTTTACTGCACTATCTTTGGAGCGTAGAAGAGTTAATATTTGTATATCCTAAGCACTCAAAAATTATTTGTTGAAGAGATGAACATATGAGTGAATAGATATAACCTCTTTCTACAAGTTTTAACTTTTTATTGCCTAATCCTTTCCAAGTTTTTTTTTTCTTTGTGCCCTCACATGGGCTGAGTTTAAACATGTGAAGAATAACTATGAAAAATGCAAAGAATCTTCCACTAATTTAATGAAGAAGGCAAGGAATGAAGCTGTGGATGGAGACAGAAACATCCACCCGCTCAGGCTGCCGGAGAAGAAAGCCCGGAATAAAGAGTAAAGCTCCGAAAGCACCAGGGAGAGATGAAATTCAATACTATTTTAGGTGGAACACAGGGTTTGAAAGAGCCTCTGTTTTTACCTTACTCTGGGCTGCTGGTTCGGTTGCTCCTGCTAATGCCGCGTGGCAGGTGTGCGAGCCCCACTTTCAAGTCCGATATTTCACAAGCTCAGCTGGCATTTAAGCTCCTCAGGCTCTCCTCGGGAGTCATTCAATGAACATACCAAAGAGCTTTTGGATCGCTACGATTCTTCAAAGGTCAAGTCGCAAACATTTAACAGATATGTGATGATTAAAAGGACTATTTACCATAGATGGTTTCGCCTAATTTTTTTTTGTTTTTTTCTGAGTTTGATTACAAACTCTTAAGAACAAAACAAGATAATGTTGCGACAATCTGCCCAGGCAGAATTATTTTAGAGTTTTGTGATAACGGCAGGCTCTTATTTTAAACACCTGTATTCATATGAGACACAACAATTGCTTTGATGTACTTTAAATATTTCTGTTTAAGTTCATATTTTCACTACGATATTTCGAGCATATGTTGGTAGTACTAAGTATGAGGGGCTGTTTCTACATTTATGTTTATAATGGCCTAGCTTTTTTGCCAGCAGCTTCATTAGTAAGTATTTTCTGAGATATTTGATTTTATTTCAACCACCTGAGCTAATAAATGTAAAGAGTTACTGAGGGGGCGCCTGGGTGGCTCAGTGGGTTAAAGCCTCTGCCTTCAGCTCAGGTCATGATCCCAGGCTCCTGGGATCGAGCCCCGCATGGGGCTCTTTGCTCAGCTGGGAGCCTGCTTCCCCCCTCTCTCTCTGCCTCTCTGCCTACTTGTGATCTCTGTCTGTCAAATAAATAAATAAAATCTTAAAAAAAAAAAAAAAAGAGTTACTGAGTTCAGTATGCTCAGAAGGAAAAAGTGATGATAAATACTGGTTAAAAGTGGATGTTAATGGTAAAGTAATCAGATGAAATGCCAGGACTGGGGTTCTCCAGCAGAACTGCCGCTCACAGGAGGACTTCCACAATCTGGGAAGATCAGCCCTAGAGAAAACTACTAATGGTCACTGGCTAGCAGAACCTTCTGACTGGATCTGAGCCCATAGCTACTTAGAAAGTATCATCTTGGATGTCCTAGGATAAACCCAAACAAAACTCAAGACTGCTGAATCACATGTAAACTTTAGGAAGCAGCTTCTGCTGTTGACTTTTGTTTTCAGTCATAAGCAATTTTGAGAAAAAAGAAAAAGAAAAAGAAAGCTTTGCCAGGAGAACGGTTTCTTGGTGAGATCATCAGGATTCATTCATTCGGCATGCATTCACCACACACTGCGCACCAGGAACTGAGAGGAATGTGGAGAAAGTATTCCTGAGTTCCTAGAGAGCTATAAATAAAATAATCAAGATAGAAGGCAAAATATACATATGATACACAGAAATGGCACAAAATACAAATTAAAGAAGATACCAAAGAACGAGAATAAGGAAATTTAAACAAGAAGACTGCAGGTGTGGGGAAAAAAAAGAGAGAGAGAGAGAGAGGGAGGGAGAAAATGTATCCAGATAAGAAAGCATCAGAAACAAAAAGTCTTACAAAAAGAGAAAAAACTGGGGTGCCTGCGTGGCTCAGTCATTGAGCCTTTGCCTCCAGTCATGATCCCAGTTTCCTGCGATCCAGCCCCGCATCTGGCTCCCTGCTCAGCGGGAAGCCTTCTTCTCCCTCTCCCACTCCCCTGCTTGTGTTCCCTCTCTCACCATCTATCTCTCTGTCAAATAAATAAATAAATAAAATATTAAAAAAAGAGAGAGAAAAAATATTGCAGAAAGGAGAAATAAAACCCCTGAACAAGATAACCATTTGCGTGTACAGAGATACTCAGTTACCCAACCAAGCATGTCAACTTTAGCAAAGGCCTGGCCTGGAAAAGTATTAATAAATAATAATCTGGGAATATGACCTTCTTACCCATTTAAGATGGCTTCACATTTTGACTGAATATATTCAGTCCAACAGCTGGCTAGCTAAGTCAAAGAGCTGATTTTCCCAGTTTCAGTGATTATTTTTTATAGTTAATGGATTAGGCATATTAAACCAGCCATATCAAAAACTGTATTATCTTAGTATAACAGAGACTTCTTTTATAGTCACTACATTAGTACATAATCAGAATAAATAATTATAAAACATAAACCACTTGACCCTTTTTGAACAAAAAAATAAGCAAATTTAGTGGTGGAATTTAAAATATCATATATAAAACATTTTTATTACTGTCTTTTACTGGCTTAAATTTGAGAATAAAAAAGTGTGTGTCAGTTGTTGTATGTAAAAACTTCAACCATTCAGTGGCACGCACAGATGTCTATTTTCATGCTCATACATTCTTCAGGTCATCGAAAGTTCCAACGAACGAGACAGGTCTCAGTTAGGGCAGGCGGGACTCCAGGCTCTCTGCGGGGCTTGAAGTCTGCTCTACATGTTTCACACCCTGAGGACCAGGCTGATGATATAGCAGCTACTTGCAGCATACAATCTTCATGGCAATTATAGGAGAGAAAAGGGTGCACGGAAAAATGTGACGCCTCTTGCTGTCTCAACTAAAATCCAGCACGCTATAACTTCTAGCCACATTCCATCCGCCAAGCAAACCACAAGGCAGAGAGCAAGGACAGTATATTCTGTGCACAGATGGAAGCATCGCAAAGCTATAGGAGGAAGGATACATAGAATTCTACGAAGAGATGGAGTAGAAGACTGAGAAACTCTAACCCAACCTATCACAAGGTGAATCATGTATAACACTTGTTAACTTACATTGTTTCTGTTTCTTTATGGGACTTAGAGGAAAACAGATTTGAGATGGTTACACTTGGACCAAACTCAGGATCAGAAGCACTCATAGTTAAGACTGTTAGGTGAATTTCAAGAAGATAAACCCTTTGGGATGTGGACAAACTCTGGCATTGGTATCAATTAGGAATACTGGGCATAATCACTGATGTCTCCTCCAAATATCTCCTCCAACAATATCGAATATTGTTGGTGCTGAAATGAGCTCAACCATCATAATCCAGTTTCTACGTGTCAGGAGAATGAATGAGATGAATTACACAAATGGCTGATGGGGTTTGGTTTTGCTAGAAAGGGTATGCATAAGAACACATAAATTGTTCTGGATTATATTATGATCTATAAATATTACTACTTTTAATTTTTGGGGGGTTGGTCTAAAGTGTGAAATACATATTTTTAACTAATTTAGGTATACTGTCAAATAACACTATACTGCTTGACATATAATGCAAGTACTTCATAACAAAGTATTTCTAATTCTCTTCCCCTCCCCCATCCCTTATGAATTCATTTCACTTATCCATATGCTATAATCTCCCAATGCATTGTTACTATTATTAAATAGTTATCTTTTAGGTCAATTAAGAATAAGGAAAGTACAGGATTTATTTTGCCTTTCTTTAAGAATTCTTTTTATTATGTAGATTTGAGTTTCTGACCTATATCACTTTCCTTTTCCCAAAATAACTTCTTTAAAAGTTCTTGCAGGGCATGTCTGCCGGTGATGAATTCCCTCAGTTTTGGTGTTTCTAAGAAAATGTTTCGGTTTCACTTTTCAAAGATAAGAAAATATAGAATCCTAAGCTGATGTTTTTTTTTTTTTTCCTTTCAACATTTTATTCATTCCACTATCTATGTGCTTTCATGACTTCTGATATAAGTCCGTCGTAATTCTTTTCTTTGTTCCTCTAGAGGTAAGGTGTTGTTTTTTTCTCTGGATGCTTGTAAAGTTCTCTCTTTGTCTTTGATTTTTCAGCAATTTGAATATGATCTGCCTAAGAGTAGATTTTTTTGTCCTTTAACCTGTTTGGCTAATTAGATCTGTATGCAGTATCTTCCTACCAATAAAATACATGAAAACCTATAGAAATTAACATCACAAAATGAGATTGTGACTTCCAAAATGTGTTGAACTTGATCCAACATCTCTCTGTTCTATATCTTTTGACCAAATAGTACAGTAATTTTTTCACTGAATCTCTGTAGTTGTGTTTCTGAGTGTGTAGTTCAGGACCAGTGGCATGATCAGGTGGGACATCTGGTACCTAGACATGCGAATCAGAATCTCTGAGGATAGGTCCATGTTTTAAAAACTCTGTGTGTAATGACTACAAACACTATAATCATTCTATACCATTGATTGTCAAGGAGTGGTCCTAAGCCAGCTTGTTTTAATAAGTCCTTCATGTGGTTCTTATTCATGCTGAAGATTCAGAACGATTACGCTGTACTATGAAAATGATAATAATAAATAAGTACATAGCTTTTACAAAGGTCACCTCCATTTCCCAAAGAATCTCAAAGCCATAATAGATCTTGTTATTTTTCTACAAAACATTTCAAATTATCAGAGTAGTAATTCAATAAGTTTGAGGTGAATAATAATATATTTAATTTGTTGCTCAACTGTTTTTCCTGTTTTCATCAAATAACTATTGGTATAAGGTGATACCTCTGTCTTTATGTTCTATATTTTAATACATTATTTACCTCTAATTTACAGAAATGTTAACTATTTGACAACATAGGAAAACAAATTTTCTCAAATACATTCTATATAAATTATCTTTGGAGGAGGAAATCCAAACAGAAGTAAGTGAGTATCAATTTTTTTTAGTCTCTTATTCTAAAATATAAATTTCAATATCTTCCAGTTTTTAAAGTGTTCAAGAAAATATTATGCATTGCAAAAGAGTTTCCCCATATCTCAACTTCCTTTTATCTCAGTATACTTATACCTATATAATATCAGTATCTACACATCTTTAAAAGGGCAAAGCACTTCTTTAGGTATTATGGATATTTCAGCTCTTAATTATTTAATAATCAGGCTCCATAGAAATAAAGTACTTAATGACATAAAAAGGAGTTTAAATGAACTATAAAAAATATATGGACTCTGAAAAACAATCTGAAGGGTTGGAAGAGGTGGGGGGGTGGGAGGTTGGGGGAACCAGGTGGTGGGTATTAGAGAGGGCACGGACTGCATGGAGCACTGGGTGTGGTACAAAAACAATGAATACTGTTATGCTGAAAATAAATTTAAAAAAATGATTTAAAAGAATATATATGTGACATACAGTTCTTAGTAATTTTGTTAAATCTAGGCTTCAGAGGTTTTCTTTTTAAAATTAATGAATGAGGAAATCATTTGAGGTAGTACAGTACTACATCAAACATGAAAAAACACAGAAATTATTGTTTTCTTTTCTGTAGTGCTCTCATTCAAAATTGGTATGTGAGATGCATGTATTATTCTCGAACTATTAAATAGTTCGTGTGAAATAGTCTGCCCTGACCTAGGTTTAAAGATAAAAAAACCATTATAAAATTGTAACTATCGTATTGGGTAACTTTTTGAAACAACACTATACCTTTATTAAGTAATTTATTCAGCTAGTAGTAATATACCTTTTTTAAACAAAAATCTGAATACACTGTGAACTTATGGCTTTATCATTTCAATGTATTTCATAGATCAAGGGCCATTTATTGAGCACATCACAAACTCAAAACGGTGAAACTGACCATTAAACAAGTTTGATAAACAAGAAGAATTAAATTTCAAATCTTAAACTTATAAGCTGACATATCCAAGGATGTCTATCTACCCTTTGAAATAGCAAAATTCTCTAAAATAAATTTAAATTACAACATATTAACAACAGAAAGAACACATGGAAAAACTGAGTTACATTAATGTAACAAAAACAATATGGATGTTTTCAGATTTTCAAATATATCAATACTTTAGGGTGAAACTTATGTATGTTAATCTGATCAAGTAATGTGAGCGCATAGTCTTTCTCATTTGAATTTCTCAATTACCATCTACTTGTTCTACTGCTATATATAAAACACACCCAGAACAGCCTGCAGTATAAACTAGGAGACATGAAAGTCCACACTATACACTGTAACATTACACTGATCACTCCTCTAGAGGAATTTTTCTGACTTCTATAAAATATCCCAGAGCCAAAATTCCAATATTATAAACAGGGCAAGAGATCTATGTTCTAGAAGCAATTCATAAGGAGGCACGTGGGTGGCTCAGTCAGTTAAGCCTCCAACTCTTGGTTTTGACTACTCAAGTCATGATCTCCAGGTTGTGAGATCAAGCCTTGCATTGGGCTCTGGGCTCAGCATGGAGTCTGCTTGCGATCCTCTCCCCACCCCTCCCATATTCGTTCCCCCTCTCTCTCCCCCACAAATTAAATAAATAAAATATTTCTTAAAAGCATTTAGAAGCAATTGGTACATTTCTAATGGTAGTTTTAGATAATAAAATCCCACGCAAGTTTTTAAATAATATTTTAAAAGTTGACATGCTTAATTTCATTTTTCAAAGCATATGCAAAATCTATCTTTAGATTATTTGCTGGGAGAAGAAAGAGTTGATATTTTTGACATCAGTCCTGAATTCACACGTAAGAATCCTGTACCTTCCATGTAAGTACTTCAGTATTAGAGGAAGACAGAAAGATGTATTATGGTTTCAATATTCTTTTCTCTTTTCTCCCCACTAACACCAGTCACAGAGATTCTATGCTAAGGGAGAGATGACCTCTGTTGAAGAGGCAGAAGACAAGGCCAAGCAAACCCTGAACAAGTTAGATAAATCCCTTGAGGATTATCATTCACTAAGGAAGCTTGCAGGAAAAAAAAAATTAAATAGATAAAAGTTACTGAAGATGAGATTTAAAAAAAAAAATCTAGTCTCTGTAATAGTCATTTTGCTTTCAAAGAAATCATGTCTTTGGCAGTCAAATTTTAATGAAAGACATACTCACGTTTTAAAAAAAAGTAAAATTTCCATTTTGCTATATTGTAAAGGAAACTAAGGCTGAATAAAAATCAGGGGAAGCCATATTTGATTAGTATGAAATAATATCTGTTAAATATCCTTCCATGAAAGATATAGATACATATTCCACTTCTAATTCCTGTTTTGTTAATCATATTACAATTTCTACATTGTCAAAATTTATAATTTTATACTTCTTGTTATGGTCAAAATTTCCCCAGTTTTATATATGTAAATGATGCAATTCTTACTACCAGTGTCCTTCTTTACATTTTTAAATTCCTCTCCTGGTATGCTAGATTTCTTTTGTTTGTTTGTTTTGAGAGAGAGAGAGAGCCCATGTTCACAAAATGGGGGAGGCGGGGCAGAGGGAGAGAAAAAACGTTAAACAGGCTCCAGGTGGATTTCACGACCCTGAGATCATGACGAGTTGAAATCAAGAGCTGGATGTTGAACCAAGCCACCCAGGTGCCCCTTGTTTTGTTTTTCTAAGAAGGACTTGTGTTGCTATAGTTTCTGAATTCTTATATTTTAAAAATGTTTGCCTGCTGTTTGAGCTCTGAAAAAAATACTTCATGGAAGAAGAAGTTCTTAGAGCACTTTCTTTTACTAAGGATTTTATAGCCATGCTCTGTTGATGGAATATAGAAAGTACACAGCCAGCTTCATTTATTTTACTAGCAATGGTAGCTAATTATTTTCCCTAAAGGTCTGGTATTTTTCCTCTATCTTTAACATCCAGTAACTTTACCCAGACATGGCTCAGTATAGAAAATGTTTAGTCAACTGACAAAATTTCAGATCAATTATTATCTGGAGAAAACTGCATATTACCAACTTTTTTTTTTTTTTTTATGAGTAAAGCTATACACTGGGCAAAATGCTATATGGGGTTTCACCAGTAAGTTACATCAACTAGGTGCTTTGAGACTGGCATATTCTTCTATTCTCAGCTATTTAGCAGATTGGATATGATCTTACAGTTCTATTCAGTTTCCCATAATATAGTAGCTCTCCTCACTGGACTAATAATCTATCTTTTAAAGAGTCCAATTGATATGGTTCAATCACAAGACGGAAACAAGGAAAAGTTTAGGCTTTTATTGCCATAAAGGAAAATAAAAAGAGTGGTGAATACTTTTAATTTGAATTTTTTTCTATTTTCCAAAGTTTTTGTACCAACCAAAATACTTACTTAAAAGTCAGTGTCTACGTGCTTATGGCATCACACCAAATATTCTGTAAAGTAATCTATACAAACTCAGCTGCTGTCCATGGTCTATGCACATCTATAAAACATTAATGAAACACGTGAGTTGCCCAAACTCTTATTTCCTAATTTTGGTACTTTTCTGTGTGTTGCTAGTGGTTTGCTTTCACTTTTCACTTTTCATTCTCTTTTTCTGTCTCACTGACTTTCTGTAGAAAACATAAATATTGGTGTCTTTTATTCCTTTAAAAGAACCACCATCTTCTTCCCTATGCATAATACTCACACCAAGCACGGCCTGCAAAATCACCACAGAATTTTAACTGCATTAAATTTTATTCCATGCAAGCATAAAATCATAACCTAATGGTAGCAAATTCTATTTGATTCAAACAGTGTCACCTTCAAAAGTTATTACGTGAGGCTGGCAGACAATGAAAGAATGCCTACATACAGGAAGAACATGCAGGGTGTGTGTAATTTCATTCATATGTACATAATTTTATATATATAAAAGGAATTCAGTGTCTTTTCTTCTACTTTTTCCCATATAAGGTGATATATGCTCTATAGCCCTGTACTATATAATGGAGAAAGAGAACACAGTTTCAGGAAGTTGTCCATATAGCGCTCTAGTTTATTTTGAGAAGTAAATATCTTAGAAATCTGCTTGCAGTTTTATCTCCCTCTGATTCTTATTTCCGACTCTTCACTCAGGAGGTCAGGGTATAGTCCAATCTCATTTGCTACGATCTGAGAGTAGTGTTTATTTTTTTTTTTAAGATTTTATTTATTTGACAGAGAGAGACACACAGAGAGAGGGAACACAAGCAGGAGAAGTGGGAGAGGGAGAAGCAGGCTTCCTGCTAAGCAGAGAGCCCTATGCGGGGCTCCATCCCAGAACCCTGGGATCATGACCTGAGCTGAAGGCAGATGCTTAACAACTGAGCCACCCAGGTGCCCCGAGAGTAGTGTTTCTTAAATAGGAAAAGTGCACATAGCAAAAAGAAAAAGTATGCAGAGAAAAAAATATGAAGGAAAAAAATATAAACTAAAAAATATTTTTACACAGTCTCTAGAATGCCTTCCAAAGAAATGTTCTTTCCCAAAGTTAGTTTGAAAATGAGAGGAAGAGGGGTGCCTGGGAGGCTCAGTCTGTTGAGCGTCTGCCTTCCGCTGGGGTCAGGGATCCAGCCCCATGTCTGGCTCCCTACTGAGCGGGGACTCTGCTTCTCGCTCTGACACCCCCCCCATGCTCTCTCTCTCTCTCTCTCTCTCTCTCTCTTATTCTCTCTTGAATAAATAAATAAAATCTTTTTTAAAAATGACATGAAGATATTTCTCTTAAACTGCAAATAATCAAACCACCACCGGACGGAGCTATCTTTTCTTGGAATAAAATTGTCAGGCTCTCGGCCACTTCTTGTGTGCAAGCTCTGTCCACTCTTTGTGCAGTTAGTTCTATAATCTACAATAAGACTCTTAGCAAGCACAATTTGAAAAAAAAATGGAAATTGTGAAAAATGAAATGCAGTTCTTTATACGAGAGCCACAGGGAACAGAAAGGTTTGGGGAAAAGGAAAAAAGACACAGTTGCAGGAAAATATGATTGGTAACAAACAGTCTTGGTGTATTCAAAAAATAGATTTTCTATTTTAACAGTGACACCAAATTGTGAGAAATTTTTTAGTTCTCAAGGAAAATGTCATGAAGTCTCATTCAAGTACAGAATAAGGGATGAGAGGAGAGAGAACAGAGACTGAGTTCAGTTGAAAAAGGAGCTTTATGTACCTTTGTGTTTCATTTATCACCTTAGAATATCTACTATTCTTTGGTATTTAAATTCTCATACTACATCACATTTTCATAATACGTCTTCTGGGTTTTCTGGATTAATATGCTTGAAGAAAGCAGTAAGACTCTAACTGTGCTAACTGAATACATTTGGTGTATTTCTCTTGGCTTGAGTAGGAGACAAACTCAGCTAAAGGGAGAGATAATTAGACACTTAGTCACCATTCAGTAACTCAACGTGTCCAATTAAATGGATTACCATTGAAGTAAAGCAGCTAATATCTTGTTTAACCAGCATTAAGGGAGCTCCTATTCCATAGGATGTTCTGGGACATCATGTCCCTTGTGGGAAAACAACCACAGATTTTGGATACATGGCTGCCTTTTGAATTTTGCAGTTAAAAGATTAATGCATATTTTGTCCCTCCTCTTAGTTTTCCTGGAAGTTACTCACTTTATCTTCCCCACATTTTTGTAAAATTAGGGTGGAATGTTTTCTGCTAGCCAGTTCCCTAGGTGTGATGTGTTTCATATGGTTTACATGGGGTTTAACTGGTGTCAGTTATTACTAAAAATATAAAATATCAACAATCATCAAATCCTAAAATTCACACTGGTTAAATAGTAATTTCAAGAAAAAAAAATGACCTAAAGGGAAAACCATAAATAAACACTAGAATTAAATATTCTCCTTTTCATATATTTCAATTGTTATCTATCACTACTTAATTTAGATCAGAAAATCCTTTAATCAGGTATAAAATGAAAAGTCACCCCAAATCTTTAATTGGAATCCAACATTTCTAAGCTTTATTCTTTCTGCCTCACTTCACCTCTAAGTATCTAAGTGGAAAAGTTTGCCACCTCAATCGTCCATTTTATTTGTTCTCTCTGATTAATCTGCTCATGGGGAGTTATCTAAAGTAAGGCATTTATCTGTGGTCTTATTGTTTCCATGTAGCTATAAAGTACTTCAGACTTTTTTACCCTTTTGATGAAGGGTAGTTGCTTCTTTCTTTTCTTTACTTGGTTCCTACTACCACAAAACACAAGAAGGACAAAGATCCTTACGGGTCGCATTTAATCTGGGCTGAGATTTATTCCCTTCGTGATCTTTTAGACATTCACACCCCCTTCATTTGGAGCTCATTGCTCACAGCGTGCACTAATTACTTTGTTCAAAATCGCTGATGATAGTAACTTAATGAACCCAGACATTCTTAACCACTTACAGGAGGTTTGCCTTTATCTTTTTACAAATATCTGAATAGTTCAGAAGAATTTAAATAAAATTATAAAATGTTACCCTTGCCTAATTTGTCAAATTAAAAGTCTACTGATAGCATTTAAACTCTTTGAAAATAATTTGTCTTTTCATAGATTTTCATTATTTGTAGGGAATAGGTAATGAGTAATACATTTATTTTTTAATTGACTGCTTGAAATTCAGCTTTTCAGGTAACCCCCTCCTGTCCATCCGCCCCCCCCCCCCGCCCCCGGGCCGCTTCCCCAAGTGCTTTTGATCTCCTGTAGGCACCAAGTCTTCCGACTCCACAGCTCTCATTCCCATGGTAAGGCTCAGCCGGCACCACATGCCAGTGTGCATGTTGACTGACAGATGAGGTCAAAACGATGCTCTCTATTTGGGAATTCTACCTCTTCCCAGTAAACTGCACAGTATTCTGATAGTCCTTTACACCATGAAGAATCCAAAAGGTCTCAGATGACCTTTTCTGTTTGCAAGGGGGGATCCTGCTTCCCCCTGAGTAGCAGATCATGCTCGCATCCTCTGCACGGGGCTAACTCCCACTAGAGCAAGGACAGTAGTCGTCACCTTCCAGAGAGAGTGCCCACCATCCAGAATGAGGAAAAACTGTTGCCTGAAAACACAGTCTCTCAAGTATCAGATGAAGATTATATCCCATAATCTCCTTGAAGACACCTTCTAGGTTTGATTCATCTTTACGTCTCCCATAGTATCAAATGTAATAATGACATGTAGAAGACACCCAGTAAATGCATGCTAAATATATAGATTGAATTACTGAAGAATCACAGTAAACGTTTTAGTCCTCAGAGGCAACAATGATGATAACCTTCCATGATTAAAACAAAACAAAAACCACATCATAAAAACAGTAAAAGAGCACAATTCAGTAAGTGAAAAAAACGTATTACTTTATTCGAAAAAAATGTGAAAGCAAAATATATTCGTGGCATTATTTTTATAGTTTGTTATTTTCAAAACACAAACACACACATATGAAACAATGGTGTTCGTGCAAAAGTGGCTTTATGCAGTACTCATATTGAATGTGCGCCCTCCCTGTTCTTGAAAACAATGCGTGCACACACGCATGCACACATACACACACTCATAACTTAACACCCATAGATCACAAATGCCATCGAGGTCACCATAGATTAAAGATGCAGCCAGAATCTCTGGCTCTTTTGCTGCCTTCTCATGAAGAAAAATAGTGTTTTTAAATTTTCTTAATCAAGTTACATTTATCATTTTCCTGCTCCCTTTCCTTTCTGTTCTCAATACAATACTGTCATCTTTAGAGTTGATGTCAATGAACTTGAATTTTTCTTAAGTCAGACTCCCAACTAAGTGAGATAAATGAAATCAATATTCTTCCCTTTACAGGTGAAATGAGTTTTGTAACATATGTAGTACTGCACCTTCCTCTCCGTTTTTCTCCTTTGTACTGCAATCCATCAACGTATTGCTCTTGGCACCTGAATGAACACATCTTAATATGAGATTTCAAGCAACAATTCTTCCTAAATATAATGAAATATTTCAGTCTTTGTTCTTAAAATCCCACACCTAGATCTATGTTCTTTGCTCCTGCACAAGAATTTATTTCTATTATTCTCACAGGATTCTTAGTATTCACAAGTGATTAGTCAGGTCCTTGAGTTCAAGAAATATCTGATTTCTTCATACAAAAGTCTAAATGCTATTCCATTCTCAGGGCTGACTGAAAAAAAAATAGGACTTTCAGAAAAGGGATTTCATATTCAAGGCCACCATGCTTCATGGTTTTGCTCTGTATCATGAAGCACCTGTTTGCCATTATTCATAAGGCTTCTTCTATTAATTCAAAAATTCCCTCTGCAGTAGTCCTTCTTATAGGAAAAAAGTAACTTTATCAGATTGCTTGGTGATGCACTTTTGCATTATAAAATGCTACGCAATTTTTTTTAAGCTTTTCCATTCTGTGAATCATTATTATGGACCTATTCTAATTTTACATACTAAGTACATGCTGATTCAAACAGGTAATAAAAAGAATTCAGTAAAGAAAATGTTAGTTCATACTGATTAAGGAGTAAGAATCATTTTTACTTCCATATACATTCTTTTTTTCATACTTTTGAATAATGATAAGAGTTAGTTTATATTGTTAAGTGTTTGCCATGAGGAAAATATGGAAGACTTATCAGCCAGAAATGCACTACACAACAAATGTATGTAGTGGAACTAAGGATTGAAAATATTCTGGATGTTAAATTAGTAAATTGGGGGAAACATTAAGAAGATCAAATTAGGGGTGGCTCGGTCAGTTAAGTGTCTGCCTTCAGCTCAGGTCATGATCCCGGGGTCCTAGGATTCAGCCCCATGTCAGGCTCCCTCCCTGGTCAGTAAGGGCTTCTGCTTTCCCCTTTCCCTCTGCCCCTCCCTCACACTCATGTGCACTGTCTTTCTCAAATAAATATAATTTTATAAAAAGAATCAAATTAGATAAAGTGACAGAGACTACAGAGTCTGTAAGTTATAGTTACTATGTGGGTGGAGGAGGCCAAGAGCACAGGGGAGTTTCAGTCAAATGGAGAAAAGGTCCTGGCTGAGACAGAATTTAAGTGGCACCATTCCTGGCTACGATTTATTCTCCCAATCCCATGCTCACTCCAGCTTTCTAATAATCATATTATATGTGAAAAGCAACAAGCAAAGGAAGTAAACAGTAATTAGTAAGTACTTAGTGAAATCCACGCTCTAACTGGCCTGGAGGGAAGTCTGGAGAGTGGCTGAGAAGGGTTTGGACCCTGGACAAAGATGCCATCTAAATGGGACAGATGCGTGAATCCCAGAGGATTCTATCAACCCTGATTAAATGTGAATTCGTGAGTATCCCAGATCTCTGTTTATGTCTCAATGTTATCAGTGTAGATAAATCTGTACCTACAAATCTTGCTTCACCTGTTGTCTATTACTGACTGGGGTGGATAAAAAAGGACTACGAGGTGGCATCTAGGTTTGATGGTTCTGGTGAACTAACCAGGGAGCCAAGGAATGCGATGGCCTACTGTGTGGATTATTTTCCACAACACCCACACCACCCATAAAGTTAGCACCCAAGGGGATAAGGTAGCATAGCAGGACGACAATAATAAGATTACAAGGCCTTCCCTCAAAAACTTAAAGGGACGGAAACTAACCAATGGCAATAGAACAGTAAAGCAAACTCAGAACCCTCAACACTCCCACTAAGAAAACAGCACAACCTTTTCTATCAGACCCTCTGATAACTGCAATTTCAAAAAGAGAGAAGACTCGGGAATTAATTCTACGCAAATACATATTAAAACCTGGTATAAATGGATTACTTTTGAAAAAGATATAAAATGGAATGCTTGCTAACTGCTTATAAACGTTAGCGTTTATAGATTTTGTTTGCTGATTGCAACAGCAACAGGAAGTTGGCTTCTACCTCCCTTCTTCCTTTACCATCTCTCATAAGCATATTCATTTTCCAGAAAATAATTTAAATCCAGACTCCTAGCTACAAGGGAGTCAGAAAAATAAAACTGGAGGCTTTCCAATCTCTTCATCTTGAAAAAAAAAGAGGCAGCCGGTCCGTGTGGCTCTAGAACCCAAGCTCTGCTGCCTCCGACGTTTTGGGGCTGTTATGAGCATTTAAAGAAAACAATTGTTTTCTTTCCTTGTCACCTTTAACCACATATACATGGTGTCAATTATATAAATTAAAAATGAGATATTCTATCAATAATATTAATTTTCAAATATCTGAAAACTAGGGAATACACACAAAAATACATGAAATATTTATTCGTTTTCTCCAGTGTACTAATGGTAGACAGAGGCATGCAGTAATATATTTTTAGTTATGGGATATTACTTCCTGGTCGTTTTTTTTTCTTTCTTTCTTTTTGGAAAAAATAAGCTCAGAGGTACCTTACTTCTGAAGCTAGAGAGAGAGGCTGCTGGGACACAGCATCTTGACCCTATCCTGCAGTACATACTGGAATTGTGTCAACAATTTTTTGCATCGTATAAGGTGGTGGGCACAGAACCAGATCCCTGCAACAGTCACGTGGCCCGGTTGCACAGCGGGGCTCTCGAGAATGGTATATTCCCCTTTGAAAGGGCTGGGACAACTTCCCTGGTGGAATTCCCACTCCACGCGCTGGTATCACGTCACCACCTGCTGCCACGTGTAACCTGGGCAGACCCGAGAACTCACAGAGCTCCACGCCACACTCTCCCACTTCTTGCTCTATTGCACAACCTAGGTTCTAGTCTCCCTTCAGTGAAAAAAGTCACAACCTTTTACTCTGATTATTGGTATCTTTTTGCGATGCATCCATTTTATTTGGGACAATGATGCAATCTGCAAAGGAAGAAATGAAGTCTCCTCAGACACTGAAAAGATACCGAATACAATTGGATTGAATTTTAATACAGTTTTCAGGGGATTCAAAACAATACTTTCAAACTAATGACATTATTATGAAGAAAATCCTACTTTTATTAAAGTAGTAAAGGCCAATGAATTAATTTTACAACCCATTTCGAGTCATCTGAAATACTTTATAATATTTAACATTTTGTTCTTCCCAGTATAATTTCATTCTTTTTTTTTTTTTTTTTTTTGCCTCTTCCTCAACTTCAGGCCAACTTTCTAATTTCTAATAGATAAACTTGATTCCAATTTTTGCTCCTTTTTTCATTCTATAACCCAGACAAAACAGGGGCCTATGTGGGTTGGAACTAGTTATGCATGATCTCACAGCAACTGTTAAATGAAGTCTATCTCTCTTTGGGGGACTTAATAATTCAACAGTTATTTCTCCAGATTACCAACCTGAGGGTACCAACAGATTGTGCGGAGAAAAAAAGCTGCATTAATTCTCTGAAATAAGCCTTCCAGCTTTCCCAGGATCAAAATGGAAAGAAAATAATCTGAATTTTCTCCCACTATCAACTTCATCCTGTTGCCGTATGACAGTAATGTTTCTGGTTGGCTGACTGCCCACGTCTCTCCCAAAGAATTCTTACAGCATTTCAGCGACTTGTTCACTATTCCTGCTGCTACCAAACAATTATAACTATAACCACTTAGGGTTACTCAACCCAAAGATCTCCTCCACCCTGAATAGGAAGCTGGGTGCCAAGTAATAGCCACAAACAGCAGCTTTAATCCTTAGGGGAGGTACAGAATGGAGGCACATAGTTCTCTTGGTTTGTTTCTCCAGATGCCAAGAGAACAGGTTGGAAAATGAGGATCTTGGGACGCCTGGGTGGCTCAGTGGGTTTAGCCGCTGCCTTCGGCTCAGGTCATGATCCCAGCGTCCTGGGATCGAGTCCCACATCGGGCTCCTTGCTCAGCAGGGAGCCTGCTTCTCCCTCTGCCTCTGCCTGCCACTCTATCTGCTTGTGCTCACTCTCGCGCTCTCTCTCTCTCTCTCTCTGACAAATAAATAAAAAAAAAATCTTTAAAAAAAAAAAAAAAAAAAAAGAAAATGAGGATCTTCCTAGATGCTAGAAAATCACAATAAATACCCTCCCTGGTACATGAATAAAGAAAGCACTCAGTCTCTGTAGTCTTAATTCTTTTTCCAAAACAAGGTATAAATAAGGATTTTTAGCCTTTTAGGGAGAACAACTGCACTGTGTGATGGGTCACTTGTTATGCATTGACCAGAAATTATTACCAGAAAATTATAAGGAATATAGAATGGTTTCCTTCAGAGCAAACAGGCCACACACACACACACACACACACAAATAACCAATCATATGTCAGTAATGCCCAAATCATAAATTGGGCCAATACTTTTTATAATCAGCTTTCACAACTCTGTAACTAAACTGTTAATAGTTGAGGTGGTTCCTTATGGACAACATAGATTCTCTAACAAATCCTTTCCATTTTAGGCTACCACCCATTTCTTACTTTTTTACTCGGAACGCTTTTCTCTAAAAGAGTACTGGCTGTCTCTTTTTCCTAAGCGTCCACTCACTGCTCAGCCCACGCCAATCTGCTCTGTGCCTCCGTTATTCCACCACTGACCTCCACACCACTCCCTCCACCAGGCATATTTTAGTCTTCATCTTATTGGGCTGTTCATTAGCATGTGGCACCCCTCCTTCTTTCTTAATCATCGCTTTGTCTGCATACATGTCACTTCACTCTTGTCTTCTCTCCTTTCTGGCTATTTCGCCCTAGTCCCCATAATCACATCTTCATCTGCTACCTGAACTCTAAATTCAAAATTACATTTGAGACTCTTCTCTCACTTTACACGATTTCCCAAGGAGACCTCATCTACAGTCTTTCCTTAGACTCTATTATCTTCTAAAATGCCATAACCAGCAATAAATATCTCCTACTCTGAATGTCCTCCAAAATCCTGGCCCATATACTCAACTAGACATCTTTGTTTGGATGTCTCAAAGTCTCAGCACATTTTTAGTAGAAGAATGGTGGCCTATTATCTCCCAAACCTTCCTCAGAGGTAGACTGTCTATAGTGGTGTAAGCCAATCACTTCCTACCCCCCTGAGCCTGAGAAAGTGTCTAAGAGTGAACCCCTTCAGAGAACCTTTTTTCTCCTCAAGGGTTCAACGTTATTTTCTCCAAATCACAAGATGAACAGTCTTGGTTCACTCTCTTGATATTTTCTTTGAGTCTTATGTATATGGCCAGTGTAGATACTGAGTTTAAAACCTGAATGCTATTTTGATCTATATTACCCATGCCTCCTATATATCATGCTCACTCTTTAGAATTACTCTGGTTTCCCCCTCCATCCTGCCCTTAAGAAAAAAGTGCCTAACCTCATTACAATTTTTTCACTAAAAATTTTTTACTGAAAAGTTTTACCAAAAAGTTTGAGCTCAAGCATAATGGTAGCATTAAAAGTTCTGTCAGATGTACAACAATTGCAAAGAATGCCATGATCTCAACAACTATCAGTAAAACTTTGTTTCTGACAGTATTCCTTTCAATATATATTTGTATTTACTTCTCAGTTAATTATATCCAGGCACTAACATATTGTATTATAGATTAAAAACACAAAAATACACATTTTTAAATTAGTTAGATTAAATAACAGCATTTTAAAATAATTTTATGTGTTTTTAGAATTTCCTAACAATACGGTAAGAATTTTGCTCTCAGTAGGATATGTTATTGATCATTTTCACTGAAGCAAGGCTATTGAATCTGCTTAATTATTTTTTGAAAATTTTGTTGTAATATTTAATGACAGAACAGTAGGAATGACTATTCCTATGTTCATGTTATTTCAATATCTGATTTAACAACTTCCATAGATGAACAATATATTCGGGGCGCCTGGGTGGCTCAGTGGGTTAAGCCTCTGCCTTCGGCTCAGGTCATGGTCTCAGGGTCCTGGGATCGAGCCCTGCATCGGGCCATCTGCTCAGCGGGAGCCTGCTTCCCTTCCTCTCTCTCTGCCTGCCTCTCTGCCTACTTGTGCTCTCTGTCAAATAAATAAATAAAAATTTTTTAAAAATTTAAAAAAAACAATATGTTCTTACAAATACACATAAAATCAAATGAAAGAAGCTCTTCATGTGCTGAACTTACTAAATCATGACATTTTTTAAATTCCATCCATAAATTATGCAATAGTTTTTTAATTGTTTGCTATATATCCCATATTAAGCAAAATAACAAAAAGCTCTAAAGCAAAACATTATGTCTCTTTGAGATAGGAAACAAAACAGAGACACCTATGTCCAGTCTTTTTCAATATTATATTAGCAATTTAATTAGTATAATAATACAAGAACAGCAATAGCAGCAACGAGACGTGATAAATGGGAAAGAAGAGACACAACTGGCCCTATTCACAAGTGATAAGATTGATATGATTATGTATTCAGGAAATGTAATAGATTCTATCTTCAGTGTCTATCATCTTACCTTTTTTTTTTCCTTGCCTGTTTTGGGGGGGAAGGGAGGAAAGAAAGCTATTGTATTATTTGGGGTTAGTCAGATAAAGAAAACCAACTGAAACCCATGGCTCAAAAAAATGGTGGGAAGGCAGAAAGTTTGAACACGTAGGGCAGGTCAGAAGGTTGGAAGCTCAGGCAAGAGTTGATGCTAGAGTTTTGAAGCAGAATTCCTTCCTTTCCTAGAAACCTCAGATTTTGTTCTTAAGGCCTTCAACTGATTGGATAAAGCCTATCACCACTAGCACTCTCCTGAAGTCAACTGACTACAAATGTTAATTACATCTACAAAATACCTTCACAGCAACCTCTAATCTAGTGTTTGGCCAAACAACGAGGCATCATAGTCTGCCGAAGTTGACACATACAATTAAAAATCACATTTACCAAATGCTTTTCTGCAAAGTCAGTATGACATTGACACCAAAATCTGACCACAATGTCAGGATAAAAACAAGGCCCTTATTTTAAATATGTTGCAAAAATCTGGACTTTGGGCAAATGGGATCAAGCAATCCATCAGAAGAACAACACACGGCCACAAGTGGAGTTAACTCCAAAATAAGAACAACCCCCAACTTACGATGGTTTGACTTACAGTTTTTCAACTTCATGATGGTGCAAAAGTGATACCCATTTAGTAGAAACTATACTTTGAATTTTGAATTGGCTCTTTTACGTGCCCAGCAGCGTGTAGTAAGATACTCTCTCGTGATGCTGGACAGCAGCCAGAAGCTGCAGCTCTTAGCCAGCCCACGGTCTTGATGGTTAACAACCGATACACCATAACCCTCTTGTATTCATACAACCGCTCTGTTTTTCACGTTTGGTAGAGTATTCAATAAATTATGAGATATCCACACTTTATTATAAAATGGGCTTTGTGTTAGATGATTTTGTCCAACTTCTGACCAACGTAAATGTTCTGAGCACATTTACAATACACTAGGCTAAGCTATGATATTCGGTAAGTTAGGTGTAATAAATTCATTTTTGACTTCACAATATTCTCCACTTAAAATGAATTAATCAGGAGGTAACCACATCATGAATCAAGGAAGATCTGTATAGGGATGGTTTAACATTAGAATATGTCCTAATATAATTGGTAACTGCTAATACCATTAATACTTAACACTGCTCTAAACTACCCAATGCAATTAGACAATAGAAAGAAATAAGAGATCAAAAATTGAGAGGAGGGGCGCCTGGGTGGCTCAATGGGTTAAGCCGCTGCCTTCGGCTCAGGTCATGATCTCAGGGTCCTGGGATCGAGTCCCCCATCGGGCTCTCTGCTCAGCAGGGAGCCTGCTTCTCTCTCTCTCTCTCTCTCTCTGCCTGCCTCTCTGTCTACTTGTGATCTCTCTCTGTCAAATATATAAATAAAATCTTTAAAAAAAATAGAGAAGAAAAATAGACATTAGTGGCATATGATATATGTTTAGAATACCAAGAGAATCAAATCTTATAAAGTATTAGAATAAAAAAAATAACTGTGGCTGATTACAAAAATCAGTGTGATTAAATAAAAGATACCATGCACAGAACAACAAAAGGGAGACACTTGGGAGTAAATTTAAAAATGGATAAAGGCGGCGGGGCCGGAGGTGCCTGGATGGCTCAGTCAGTTAAGTGTCTAATTCCTGATTTCAGCTCAGGTCTTGATCTCAGGGTCATGAGTTCAAGCCCTGCATGGAACTTACTATAAAAAAAAAAAACATACCACCCCACAAAATACACATTAGGGGCATCTAGATGGCTCAGTTGATTAAGCATCTGACTCTTGATTTCGGCTCAGGTCATGCTCTTAAGGTAATGAGATCAAGCCCTACCTAAGGCTCCATGCTGAACATGAAGCCTGCTTCAGAGCTCTTTCCGTCTGCCTCTCCAGCTCCGCACTACTCCCATGTGTGCAAGCGCTCTCTCTAAAAACTAAATAATAAAGGATAAAATCTAGATCATAATTAAATTCTACTGAAGAATTGAGTGAATTAAATAAAAGTTGTTATATTTGTTTACATTTAAGATGTTTTTCTCTCTCTTCCATCCAAAATTATCCAAAATTGATCCTATATTCATTGGCAAGAATTAGAAATGGGAAGGCCATGTTCTGATAAAGGGAGGTGTGTATGTGATAAACACACATGAACATAAAATGTCACGAGAAAGATTTGAGGTTCACAGTTTAAATTAGCTTGCTTTTTAAAATTTTTATTTATTTATTTATTTGACACAGAGAAGGAGAGAGCACAAGCGGGGGGGAGGGGCAGAGGAAGAGGGAGAAGCAGGCTCCCCACTGAGCAGGGAGCCCAATGTGAGGCTAGAACCCAGGACTGAGCCAAAGGCAGATGCTTAACCAACTGAGCCACTCAGGTGCCCCTATAATTAGATAATTAGCTTTCTTTCTTTTTTTTTTTTAATTTCTTTTCAGCGTAACAGAATTCATTGTTTTTGCACCACACCCAGTGCTCCATGCAATATGTGCCCTCCTTAATACCCAACACCTGGCTCCCACAACCTCCTACCACTCACCCCTTCAAAACCCTCGATTGTTTTTCAGAGTCCATAGTCTCTCATGGTTCACCTCCCCTTCCAATTTCCCTCAACTCCCTTCTCCTCTCCATCTCCCTATGTCCTCCATGCTATTTGTTATGCTCCACAAATAAGTGAAACCATATGATAATTGACTCTCTCTGCTTGACTTATTTCACTCAGCATCATCTCTTCCAGCCCCGTCCTTGTTGCTACAAAAGTTGGGTATTCATCCTTTCTGATGGAGGCATAATACTCCATAGTGTATATGGACCACATCTTCCTTATCCATTCGTCCGTTGAAGGGCATCTTGGTTCTTTCCACAGTTTGGCAACCGTGGCCATTGCTGCTATAAACATTAGGGTACAGATGGCCCTTCTTTTCACTACATCTGTATCTTTGGGGTAAATACCCAGTAGTGCAATTGCAGGGTCATAGGGAAGCTCTATTTTTAATTTCTTAAGGAATCTCCACACTGTTCTTCAAAGTGGCTGCACCAACTTGCATTCCCGCCAACAGTGTAAGAGGGTTCCCCTTTCTCCACATCCTCTCCAACACACGTTGTTTCCTGTCTTGCTAACTTTGGCCATTCTAACTGGTGTAAGGTGATATCTCAATGTGGTTTTAATTTGAATCTCCCTGATGGCTAGTGATGATGAACATTTTTTCATGTGTCTGATAGCATTTGCATGTCTTCATTGGAGAAGTGTCTGTTCATATCTTCTGCCCATTTTTTGATATGATTATCTGGTTTGTGTGTGTTGAGTTTGAGTTCTTTATAGATCCTGGATATCAACCTTTTGTCTGTACTGTCGTTTGCAAATATCTTCTCCCATTCCGTGGGTTGCCTCTTTGTTTTGTTGACTGTTTCCTTTGCTGTGCAGAAGCTTTTGATCTTGATGAAGTCCCAAAAGTTCATTTTCGCTTTTGTTTCCTTTGCCTTTGGAGACATATCTTGAAAGAAGTTGCTGTGGCTTATATCAAAGAGGTTACTGCCCATGTTCTCCTCTAGGATTCTGATGGATTCCTGTCTCACGTTGAGGTCTTTTATGCATTTTGAGTTTATCTTTGTGTGCGGTGTAAGAGAATGGTCGAGTATCATTCTTCTACATATAGCTGTCCAGTTTTCCCAGCACCATTTATTGAAGAGACTGTCTTTTTTCCACTGTTTATTTTTCCCCTGCTTTGTCGAAGATTATTTGACCATAGAGTTAAGGGTCCATATCTGGACTCTCTATTCTGTTCCACTGGTCTATGTGTCTGTTTTTATGCCAGTACCATGCTGTCTTGGTGATCACAGCTTTGTAGTAAAGCTTGAAATCAGGTAACGTGATGCCGCCAGTTTTATTTTTGTTTTTCAACATTTCCTTAGCAATTCGGGTTCTCTTCTGGGTCACAAATCAGGACTCAACCGATACCAGAAGACTGAGATTATTCCCTGCATATTTTCAGATCACAATGCTTTGAAACTGGAGCTCAATCACAAGGAAAAGTTTGGAAGGAACTCAAACACCTGGAAGCTAAAGACCACCTTGCTTAAGAATGCTTGGATCAACCAGGAGATCAAAGAAGAACTTAAACAATTCATGGAAACCAATGAGAATGAAGACACTTCAGTCCAAAACCTATGGGATACAGCAAAGGTGGTCCTAAGGGGAAAATACATAGCCATCCAAGCCTCCCTCAAAAAAATTGAAAAATCCAGAATACACCAGCTGTTTCTACACTTTAAAGAACTGGAGAATCAACAATAAATTAAACCAATTCCACACATAAGAGGGGAAATAATCAAGATTAGAGCAGAGATCAATGAGGTAGAAACTAGAGATACAGTAGAACGTATCAATGAAACTAGAAGCTGGTTTTTTGAAAGGATCAATAAGATCGATAAATCATTGGCCACACTAATCCAAAAGAAAAGAGAGAAAGCTCAAATTAATAAAATTATGAATGAAAAGGGAGAGATCACAACTAACACCAAGAAAGTAGAAACAATCATCAGAAGATATTATCAGCAGTTATATGCCAATAATTAAGCAGCCTAGATGAAATGGATGCATTCCTGGAAAACTATAAACTCCCAAAATTGAACCAGGAAGAAATTGACAACCTGAATAGACCAATATCTAGTAATGAGATTGAAGCAGTGATCAAAAACCTCCCAAAAAACAAGAGCCCAGGACCTGACGGATTCCCTGAAGAATTCTACCAAACTTTCAAAGAAGAAATAAAACCTATTCTCCTGGAGCTGTTTCAAAAAATTGAAGCAGAAGGAAAACTTCCAGACTCTTTTTATGAAGCCAGCATTACCCTGATCCCCAAACCAGGCAAAGACCACACCAAAAAGGAGAATTTCAGACCAGTATCACTGATGAATAGGATGCTAAGATTCTCAACAAGATCCTAGCAAACAGGATCCAACAGCACATTAAAAAGATTATCCACCATGACCAGGTGGGATTCATCCCTGGGTTACAAGGATGGTTCAACATTCGCAAATCAATCAATGTGATAGAACAAATCAATAAGAGAAGAGAGAAGAACCACATGGTCCTCTCAATTGATGCAGAAAAAGCATTTGACAAAATCCAGCATCCGTTCCTGATTAAAACGCTTCAAAGTATAGGGATAGAGGGAACATTCCTGAACTTTGTAAAATCTATGAAAGACCCACAGCAAATATCATCCTCAATGGGAAAAAGCTTGCAGCCTTCCTGTTGAGATCAGGAACACGACAAGGATGCCCACTCTCACCACTCTTGTTCAACATAGTATTAGAAGTTCTACAAACAACAATCAGACAACAAAGAGAAATAAAAGGTATCCAAATTGGCAATGAAGAAGTCAAACTCTCTCTCTTTGCAGATGATGTGATACTTTATATGGAAAACCCAAAGACTCCACCCCCAAACTACTAGAACTCATACAGCAATTCAGTAACGTGGCAGGATACAAAGTCAATGTACAGAAATCAGTGGCTTTCTTATACACTAACAATGAAAATACAGAAAAGGAAATTAGAGAATTGATTCCATTTACTATAGCACCAAGAACCATAAGACACCTGGGAATAAACCTAAGCAAAGAGGTCAAGGATCTGTACTCAAGGAACTACAGAACACTCATGAAAGAAATTGAAGAAGACACAAAAAGATGGAAGACCATTCCATGCTCTTGGATCGGAAGAATAAACATTGTTAAAATGTCTATACTGCCTAGAGCAATCTATACTTTTAATGCCATTCCGATCAAAATTCCACCGGTATTTTTCAAAGAGTTGGAGCAAATAATCCTAAAATTTGTATAATTAGCTTTCTTAACAAGAATACTAAATATTGTCATAATTTGAATACAAGTTGTTTTCTTAACCTTTTAAATTGAAGTCTATTATCACAAATCATAACCCAAAAGCACTGGGCTGCTTTTTTGAACAGTATTTTAAGCCAAATGTTAGACTTTAAAATAACCCTGGCAATAGGGTGGCTTGGTATTACTAGGAATATCAAAGAACCCAGAGAAAAGATGGATGGCAACCGAAAAGTCCTAGATATAGCAAACATAACCAGTATGAGAAAAGTTAAGTGCTCATGAAAAAAATGTCAAATAAAAAAACTTTGTACAAATGAAGGAGATTAGATTTCCTATCAATTCTAGCTAGAAGAAAGCGAAATTTAATTTGGGTAAATGAGATAAGTGGCTTTTCTTCCTGACTGTAAGTATAATGACAAGCTATTCCTTTTTTTTTTTTAGATTTTATTTATTTATTCACTCATTCATTTATTCTGAGAGGTAGCGTGTACATGCACAAACACCATCATTCGAGGGATGGTGGAGGAGCAGAGGGGCAGGGAAAAGAAGAGGGACTGAGATCGTCCAAGAGTCTGTCACTTAACCAACTGAGGTACCCAGGTGCCCTGATAATCTATTCTTATTATACAATAAGTACATATGAAAAATCCTAGAAGGAAATTTTTGAAAAATAACTAGTGAGCTTTAGGTGGTAAGATTATAGGTAATATTGCAGGTAGATTTTTTTTCTCTTTGAGCTTTTCATTTCTTCCAAGTTTTCACCATAAATATGTTATCTTTCTGAGATTTAACCAATACATCATTCAGTGCAATTCTAAGCAGCAATTCTAAGATTCATGTTAAAACTCACTGTAAAATTGCTAGCACACAGAATTGAGATTTTCATTATAGCCGCCCTCCAACTTAGTATGTCAACAATGGTAAGATTTATTCAATTACAGCTAATGAGGCAAGGTCTGATGGTAAAGTTCACACATGTTTACTTCTTTATGAGAAGAGATTATTAAGCCACAGCATTCAATTTTAGCCTGAACAGATGGGACTGAGTTGTATGGGAGGTTTTTCTCTCTATATACTCTACCTACATTACAAGGGACACCTTGTGTCATTTTCTTGAGAATTTTTTTCTTAACTGGCAAGAGAAATGGTATTGAAGCAGAATTCCATCAGTGTAATGATTGCCACAAATAGATAACACAATTCTGGGAAAGAATGATTCATGGTTTTCCTTCAATAGAGAACATTCTTCTGAGACATTTTTTCCTCCTTTTTTAGTATGAATCTACATAATCCCCCACATTAGCTTTCATAGTTATAACTAACCTCCTGATAGCAAAATATATAATGTACAATCAAACTTACCCAACAGTCACAAGATCTATTACTGTGGGTGTAAAGGGGATCTCAACTATTATCTTGCTAAATATTAAATCAAAAAAATTTGAGAGTATATTTAAAAGGCTTATTGAAGTTCTGTAAATTTCAAAAGGGTATCTTACAACAAGATATATTATTAAATTTATCACTCCTTAGCAGTGTTTTGTGAATTATTCTTAATAAATATTCACAGTACATAAATTTGAGAATGGTAAAGTGGATGCATATTTAAAAGTTCCAGAAAATCTGAAGGAATGTTAAAAGCATTCATCTCTGAAGCATTTATTATGATAAATTATGGGCCAAGACAAATTTGGGAAACTTTCCTTTCATTTTCCAGTCAAATGACAATCCTAGATTTTTTGAGGTTTTACTATCCACTTTATCTACAGCAAATGACCTTATAAAAAAAAGTCAATTCACATATGATCCAGTTCTTCCTGAGAGTATAGTGAGCAAGTTCTCAAAATGCAGGTCATCAACAAAACTTGATTCAAAAAAAAAAAAAAAAAAAAAAGTCTGAGTGTGGAGAGAGGGGCTGGGTCAATAAGAAAACTCAGATGCTGATACTGAAGATTGACAGCAGTGGTACATCTCTTTCTTTCTTTCTTTCTTTCTTTCTTTATTTGACAGACAGAGATCACAGGTAGGCAGAGAGGCAGGCAGAGAGAGAAAGGGCAGGACTCTGGGATCATGACCTGAGCCGAAGGCAGAGGCTTTAACCCACTGAGCCACCCAGGCGCCCCAGTGGTACATCTCTAGAGACATTAGAGACATGTGATTAGAGGAGGAACTTGCAATATTTCAGATGAGAGATGGCAAGAGCAGAAATTCAAAGTAGAAAAGAACCAGCATTTGAAGATTTTGTAGAGAAAAATAATAGCAAGACTTTAGAAAAGATAGGACTGAGAAAAAGATGCTTTCTTTATGGGCTTCTAAGATGGTAGTAGGCCCACTAGACAGTGAAGTTTGGAGAAGGAGGATAAAGAATATATATTTTATTTCATTGACAAAGAAAGATTGCCTATATAGCCAGGATGATATATGAAAATTTATCAAAGGTATATTACATATTAGAAGGTAGATCAAGTAAAAACCCCATTGTCAACAGTAATAGGAAGACTTAAAATTTCACACACACAAAACAGGAACTTCGTTTGGTTTAGTCAGATATGATTAAGAATTATGGTTAACCAATTCATCCTAAATGATGTATTGAACACCTTTCAGTCATTTGGCTGGGAACTTGGGTCACAGTGAGGAATAAGGTCATTCCTACCCACCAGATGCAGGTGTGGCGATTAGCAAGTGGTGGACAATTACAGTGCAGCGGGGTGAGTGCCAGTCGTGAGTAAGCACAGCAGCCAGCAGACACGAAGCAAGGAACCAGACTCATGCTGGAGATGTCAGGAAACTCAGAATGAGAAACCAGTAAGGCATAATGAAGACAAAGAAGAAAGGAGAAGTACTGCAAAAGAAGGGGAAGGACGCACCAAGAACAGAGGGTGAAGAGACCAGTGTGGTGAGCGTGATTGAAGCGTTAAGGAGGTGAAAATCTGACAGGGATAGAGAGAGGCAGGAAGAGAGAGTGAGAAAGAGCAGAGCTTGTAAACACGCTTAGAGAAGTCTGGGTTTTGTTCGTCCTGGTGAAGGATACCAGAGAGGAAAATGATGCCAGTATTAGGAGAAAGGACATAGAATAGGACATTGGGAGACACTGGAAGAAAGTCAAGGGAACAAGGGATTATGGAATCCAAGGGAAAAGAATTTTTCTTTTAGAAGGGGGAGTGATAAACATTAACAAATGCTAACATAAGGTAAATATGACACAAACGAAGATGTGTCTGCTGTATTTAACAACGGATACCATTAGCAGGTGTGGGTTCATTGAAGTGGGTGGGGCACAAGTGAAACTTCAAAAGTCTAGGTATGAATAGAAAGTGAAGAAGTGGAGAAAGGGAGAGAATAGCACTGAAGGAAGGAGACACAGTGGACACTTAGTCTGGCATGAGGTAAAGAAAGGGACTTAAGTGAATTTCCAATGGGAATAGCCTAGTAGAGAGGAAAACGTGAAGACACTGCAGAAAAAAAATATGATTACTGATGAGCCAGAGTCCTTTTAGTAAATGGAATTCACTCCTGTCTTAAACGGTAGTAAAAATGATTATTTGAGTAGAGGTAGAATTTAAGGAGAAATATATGGATATGAATTTCTGTCATTTTAAGGTGGGACGGCAGGAAGTGAAGAGGAGAGCACTCTAAGCTAAGTCATAATCTTTTTTTTTTAAAGATTTTATTTATTTATTTGACAGAGAGAGAGAGAGATCACAAGTAGGCAGAGAGGCAGGCAGAGAGAAGGGGAAGCAGGCTCCCCGCTGAGCAGAGAGCCGGATGCAGGGCTAGATCCCAGGACCCAGAGATCAAGACCTGAGCCAAAGGCAGAGGCTTAACCCACTGAGCCACCCAGGCACCCCCTAAGTCATATTCTGGAAGGGGGATGGAATAGTATAACAAAATAATAGGGATGGTTTCGGTTTTTTTTAATTGCTGCAGAAAATGGATAAACAGAATAACTAGCAAAATAGAAAATAACATTTTAAGTAGCCCAATGTTAATGCAAACCTAATGCCAGAGATGACACATTTATCATGGTGGAAATTTGCATTACTATGTGACTTTTCCAGCAGTCATTAGAAAGCCATAAGTAGAACCAGGAAACGTAGATAACTGATTGAGAGAGTATTTTACTTTGTCAGGAGAATGGGAGAAAAAGACAAGAAGGCAAGGATGCTGGTGGTTTTGCAAAGAGAATCATTGAGGTAATGAACCACAGGATCTGTGCTGAGAAGGAGGGGCAAGAACTGTAAGGATAGCCAGGAGAGAGGAGGGGGCCTAACATCTCAAGAGGTTGAGCAACCTTTGTAGTGTTTGAATATACAATAGTAATACATTTATTGGTCACCTAGTATATTCTAGGGACTTTGCACTTAATGATTGTCTAGTTCTTAAAATAATCCTGCTAGTGATGATTCTATACTGACCAAAAGAGGGAAAGTCAGTACCCTAGGCTTCTGCAACACATATGATTTCTTACCATGTGCTGGGTATCACACGTATGTAAGTTTTATGGCATGTGCTCCAGGTAAGAGCCTCCTGTCTTTTTCTTCTGAATCTGATGGAAAAAGAAAGTGAGTCTTAATGTTTAAAAGGTAGGAAGGGGTGCCTGGGTGGCTCAGTGGGTTAAAGCCTCTGCCTTCGGCTCAGGTCGTGATCCCAGAATCCTGGGATCGAGCCCCTCGTCGGGTTCTCTGCTCAGCGAGGAGCGTGGTTCCTCCTCTCTCTCTCTGCCTGCCTCTCTGCCTGCTTGTGGTCTCTGCCTATCAAATAAATAAATAAAATCTTTTAAAAAATAAATAAATAAAATAAAAGGTAGGAACATGTGTTCCTTTATAGTAGATACAATGAGGAGGTAAGGAATATGAAGCAACTGTGTAGCTAGGTTTAAAACTTCATTGGCATATCTTAACCAGATCTGATTAAATAAGCTACCAAGAATCACACTGTTAAAAACCCAAAACTGAAATCCAACTCAAGTCTGACTGACTTAAAAGTTTACGTTCTTCTAATATGACACATTCTCCTTCGAGGTGAGAGAGTTGAAAGCAGAGCTGCTTACATATGTAAAGAATATTTTAAGGTAAGAACTTAGAATTGACATAATTATGGGAAGGAAAATGCCCAGTGTGGATCTGGGGAGTATATAGCTTAAGTGGAGTGAAATATAGTCAAGAGGGGCTTGGGTGGCCCAGTCTGTTAAGCATCTGACTTCAGCTCAGGTCATGATCCCAAGGTCCTGGGATCAAGCCCCGTGTTGGGCTCTGTGCTCAGCGGGAAGCCTGCTTGTCTCCTCCTCCCACTCATGTTCATTCTCTCTCTCTCAAATAAATAAAAATCTTTTTTAAAAATTAAAAATAAAAAGATAGTCAACAGATATGGCTACAGTACTATAATTCTCTGGAGAAGTCCAAACATGGGATTGACCTCATGCTGGAGAATGACAGCTACCATTCAGAGAGAAACACTGTAGAGGGGACACCAAAGTCTTCAGAGTGACAGGGAGCGGTCTGGAGGTCAAAGGTGTGAGGAAAGGGAATGAGATGTATCCCTAACTGATGCTGATTCATCTTCAAAGAAATGTGGTTATTGCTGCAGTAGTGCACAAGAGGTTCAGAAAAAAGAGAAATCGGAGAAGCTGGGTGTTGAGGGAGGTGAGAAAACTACCCCCACTCCCAGTACTGAGGTATCTGGGCTTACAGGATAATGAGTGACACCAATTAAAAGACATAAAAAAATGAAGACTTTTGGAGCTATGTAAGATTCAGTTAAAGTAGAAAGAGTTAAGGAAGAATATAAAATTTTGGCCTCCAGAAAGAGGATTTCAAGAGACAAAAGAAAGGATTTTTAGAGGGAGGAAAGCTATGGAAGTTGGCTCAAGAGAAGAGTCATGAATAAAGCCAGGGTCAGTAAGTTAGAAATACCTGTACCGAAAGAATAAAAACACCCCTAATATTCCATTTAATGACCTTTAAATTCCATTAAATTCCATTAAATGACCCATAATCTTAAACTAATATCACCATTCTTGGTGTATTAAATGAGATACATATATGATAAGTTTAGCCCTTTTTGTAAAAGGAATTTAACTCATATCACCAAATAAAGCCCGTATGCCTCCCCGGAAATGTTTGAGCAGACTCTCTAGCTCCCTGGAGAGACCCACAGATTATCTACACACTATTCTAGAAGTCACACAGTGACTGTCAATTTAAATTAAGAATGACACATATTTATGTACTATTTTAAAAGCATAAAAAATACTGTGAAAAATAATTACCATTCTAAATCCATTTGAATTAACCCTCTATTTTTAACATGGAACAAAAATACAAAAAGCTTATTTTATGCTCTAATGAGCACAATTTTACATCCTGCTGTTTTGGAGAGTGATCTTACTGCATCCCAATAAGTAGATTCATCATACCCCTACTTCAAAAAGAGAGAAATAAATGCCCTTCTCCCACTCTTCAGAAATGAAGAAACAGGGGACCTGGGTGGCTCAGTTAGTTAAGCACCTGCCTTCAGCTCAGGTCATGATCCCAGGGTCCTGGGATCAACCCCCCCAGCGAGATTCCTGCTCCGCGGGGAGTCTGCTTCTCCCTCTCCCTCTTCCCTCTGCTCATTCCTTCTCTCTCTCTCTCTCTATTTCTCTCTTGCGCTTTCCCTAACAAATAAAATCTATTTAAAAAGTGAAACGAATAAAACAGAGACTTCTGCCACAATCAAGTCCCCAACCTGGTTTTAACAGACAGGTCCCAGGCCACTGCTGCAGACAAAATAGTTACCCCACTCTGTCCTTAGGTACAGGGCAGCCCAGAGTAAAGACTTTAGTTCTCAGGTAGATGTGGCTATCTGACTAAGTTCTGTCCCAAAGAATATGAAAGGAAATGATACAAACAAGTTCCAATGTGTCCTGAAAGGAAGGAAAGATGACCCTTTTATCTTCCTACTCCTAACTTGCTACTTAAACTTGGGCAAGGTGGAGAGTCATGCAAATAAGGGTAACATTCTCAGGATTGCAGAGCAACAACCCAAAGGAGACTGGGTCCCTCATTTATGAAACATACTATATCTGGACCTTCTACTTAGAGACTTTTGTGTGAGTGAAACAAATCTTCATATTGAAGATGAAACTATATCCTAACAAAAATTGCTAACACATTCTCTAAATTCACTGTAGCATGACATTGGTAACCTATGCACTTGGCATGAATGATGATTTTAGAAGGAGAGCTCCTTCTTTTCTCTGTAGTACTGGATGGCATGAAACATTTTTTTCTCCATCAGTAAGAAAGGAGTGATGTACAACGTGTCCCTTACCTCTTTAAAGTGTAATCCTAAAATAGAACAAATCCAAATAAATGACCCAGTCCCTAAATTTGGAGGAATGTTACATAAACTTTACCTCCCCAATAAACACCTTTCTTGGTGAAAACAAGTTCTTTCAAGTACCAAAAATTACCATCTAGTAAATCAGTCAGTGTGTCAGACACTATTAACACTCAGTAAATATCTATGAGGCCCACTGCTTCCCTGAAATTAGGTTAGAGCCATGAACTCATTATGAAACAATGAATTGTGGGTGAAGACCTCTAGCTCCTTTGTCCACTGCGGTGGTAGTTTTGGAAAGCACAAGTTATCAATGGTCCACCTATAAAATGGAGGAAGTCAGTCATCGTAGAGCCTGTGGTGAGTCGCCAAGATTCCCTCGTAGGTAGTGATGAAAGGTCTCAGCTGAGTTGTTCTCTGGAAGTTTTCTTCAGCCCAACAGAGCTTCTTTGTCAAGTCTATGACACGTTTCTTTTTTTTTTTTTAATCATTTTTTTAATTTATTTTCAGCATAACAGTATTCATTGTTTTTGTACCACACCCAGTGCTCCATGCAATCCGTGCCCTCTCTAATACCCACCACCTGGTTCCCCCAACCTTCCACCCCCCCCACCTCTTCAAACCCTTCAGATTGTTTTTCAGAGTCCATAGTCTCTCATTGTTCACCTCCCCTTCCAATTTCCCCCAACTCCCTTCTCCTAACTCCCCATGTCCTCCATGCTATTTGTTATGCTCCACAAATAAGTGAAACCATATGATAATTGACTCTCTCTGCTTGACTTATTTCACTCAGCATTATCTCTTCCAGTCCCGTCCATGTTGCTACAAAAGTTGGGTATTCATCCTTTCCGATGGAGGCATAATACTCCATAGTGTATATGGACCACATCTTCCTTATCCATTCGTCCGTTGAAGGGCATCTTGGTTCTTTCCACAGTTTGGCGACCGTGGCCATTGCTGCTATAAACATTGGGGTACAGATGGCCCTTCTTTTCACTACATCTGTATCTTTGGGGTAAATACCCAGTAGTGCAATTGCAGGGTCATAGGGAAGCTCTATTTTTAATTTCTTGAGGAATCTCTACACTGTTCTCCAAAGAGGCTGCACCAACTTGCATTCCCGCCAACAGTGTAAGAGGGTTCCCCTTTCTCCACAACCCCTCCAACACACGTTGTTTCCTGTCTTGCTAATTTTGGCCATTCTAACTGGTGTAAGGTGGTATCTCAATGTCGTTTTAATTTGAATCTCCCTGATGGCTAGTGATGATGAACATTTTTTCATGTGTCTGATAGCCATTTGTATGTCTTCATTGGAGAAGTGTCTGTTCATATCTTCTGCCCATTTTTTGATATGATTGTCTGTTTTGTGTGTGTTGAGTTTGAGGAGTTCTTTATAGATCCTGGATATCAATCTTTTGTCTGTACTGTCATTTGCAAATATCTTCTCCCATTCCATGGGTTTCCTCTTTGTTTTCTTGACTGTTTCCTTTGCTGTGCAGAAGCTTTTGATTTTGATGAAGTCCCAAAAGTTTATTTTGGCTTTTGTTTCCCATTTCTAAGGGTAGTACCTGTGTAATAACTGATCAGTACAGAAGTATAACAGCTGAGCTCCCTTCCCCAAGTAAGACAACACTGAAGGAAATAGCCCAGCACTAGATATTCTAGTAAGATTGACTGAGGTCTCTGGTAAGACTTCATTACAAAAATGAACTATTGCATCTTCATCAAAATAAAGAGTTCCTGCACAGCAAAGGAAACAACAAAACTAAAAGGCAACCTATGGAATGGAAGGAGATATTTGCAAACAGCATATCTGATAAAGGGTTAGCATCCAAAATATATTAAAAAATTTATAGGGGCACCGACTTGGTTGGTTAAGCATCCAACTAGGTTTCCACTCATGTGGCCATGATCTCATGTGTCTTGATCTCATGTGGTCATGATCTCATGTGTCTTGATCTCATGTGTCTTGAGATCAAGCCCTGCAACAGCCTCTGTACTCAGCAGGGAGTCTGCTTGAAGATTTTATCCCTTTGCCCACTTCATGCTTTCTCTCTCTCTCTAAAATAAATAAATCTTTTTAAGTAATTTCTGAAACTCAACACTCAAAAAATGAATTATCTAATCAAAAATGAGCAGAAGACATGAATAGACATTTTTCCAAAGAAGACCTACAGAGGGCCAACAGGCACATGAAAAGATGCTCAACATCAATGAGCTTTTGAGCATCTTTTGATAAAATGAGACATCAAAACTACAATGAGATATCCCCTCACACTCTCAGAATGGCTAAAATCAACAACACAAGAAACAACAGGTACTCCTAAGGATGCAGAGAAAGGGGAACCCTTTTACACTGCTGGAGGGAATGCAAACTGGTGCAAGCACCCTGGAAGACATTATGGAATTTCCTCAAAAAAGTTAAAATAGAGCTACCCTATGACCCAGCAATTACGCTACTGGTATTTACCCAAAGGATAAAAACAATACTGACTCAAAGGGGCACATACACCCCAAAATTTATGATAGCATTATCAACAGTAGCCAAATTATGGAAAGAGCCCAAATGTCTATCACCTGATGTATGGATAAAGAAGATGTGTGTGTGTGTGTGTGTGTGTGTGTGTGTGTGTGTGTGTATACAGATAGAAACACACACACAAATATATACATACACATATACATACACATACATACACACATATACATATACATACAATGGAATATTACTCAGCCATAAAAAAGAATGAAATCTTGCCATTTGCAACCATGGGGATGGAACTACAGAGTATTATGCTAAGTGGGATAAGTCAGTCACAGAAAGACAATTATCATATGATCTCACTAATATGTGGAATTTAAGAAACAAATGAGCAAAGGGGGGAAAAAAGAAAGAGAGAGAGAGAGAGGCAAACCAAGAAACAGCCTCTTAACTACAGAAAATAAACTGATGGTTACCAGAGGGGAGGTGAGTGGGGATGGGTCAAATAGGAGATAGGGGTTAAGGAGAGCACTTGGGATGAGCAGCATGTATTGTGTGAAAGTGCTGAGTCACTATATTGTATTCCTGAAACTAATATTACACTGTATATGAACTAACTGGAATTTAAATAAAAACTTAAAAAAAAAAAAAAAGACTGCATCGCAGTTCAACTCTTCCCTCTGCCCAATTCTACTTTCTTACTTCAGCCCCGTGTGATGATTTCAACGGTTCTCTCCGCCAAGCTCCATGGACACAAATCCTCTCAGTTTGCTTTCTGGGTTAACCAGCCTAAGACAGACATTCTCAGTGCATCACATTTGGTCTGAACATGAAACAAATCTTTACGGTGTTAAGTCTTGAGATTTTAGGGTTTATTTGCTCCTCTAGCAAAGCTGAATGACACTGTCATTCAGATTAGTTCTATTTCCAAGGTCAAAAGAGGGAGAATTTCCAAATCTCCACCCACTACCACTGAAAGTTTATGAAAGTTATGGAGAGGACACAATGGGCAGGAACAATGCATTTGTATTACAGCATAAATCTCTCCTGATGTCTGAAAATGGGTTCGACTATGAGTTAGTTAGGCAGCTAAAGAGCTCTGATGCTCCTTCCACCCACCCCCCTTACTGGCCTAAAATAGATACCTATTTATCTATAAGAGAAACAGAATTTTCCTTAAAGGGAAAATTCCCAAGCCCTCTATTCTAATTTTGCCTCTGGATGAAAAAACAAAACAAAACAAAAACAAAAACAAACACCGTAGATTATATTTTGATCAGATATTCTTCATTGCCCTTACTGGGGGATTATGACAACTCTCCACACCAGTTAAGTCAAGCCTGGCCATATGACTTCCTTAGGACAATGAAACATCACTCAAGTGATGGGTAACATTTCTGAGCAGAAGCTGTAAGAACCAATGCGCTATATTCTTTTTCCCCCTCTACCATAAGAATGAGCAATGTGTCAGATAGTCGCTGATCTTTAATGGGACCAGAGTGTAGGCAATGTGGAACAGGGTCAGAGCCTTCCCTCAATGATCATGCAATGCAAATAAAAAAATAAACATTTATGTCAAAAGTCCCTGAGGTTTTGCAGTAGTTTGTTGCTAGAGTAAAGCTTATCTGATGATTGGAGATCTAAGAAATAAAGGCTCAAACTTAAATAAAAAATAAATAAATAAATTAGGTAAATAAAATCCAAATATGCTGCACCACACAGAAGAAAAAGATTTAATTCTTTACTTATGTCCCAGTGAAAATTCCAACCAGTCCCAACTGTATCCAAATTAACACTGCAGACTTCAAATATATCAAAGCCACTATGGTTAGTTAAGGTAATTAGATTTCTTTCTTTCTTGTCTTCTTTCCTTCCTTCCTTTTCTCTTTTCTTTCTTTCTTTCTCTCTCTCTCTCTTTCAGAATTTTTTGATAAATTTCTTCATCAGGGTTTCCAATAATATTAATTTCAAACCAACATACAAATAAATGTGTTGGTAATATAAAACACATTGTGAGTTGTCACAGGTGATACACACTTAAAATTTCCACCTGTGTTTCTAAGGCAATAAAAACACATTATGGCCATAATCATTAAATAATCATGTAGAAAAATGAGAATGATAATTCATCAAATCTTTTTTTTTTTAATTTTTATTTATTTGACAGAGCAATACAGAGACAGCACAAGTAAAGTAGTAGGCAGAGGGAGAGTGAGAAGTCGGCTCTCGGCTGAGCTGGAAGCCAGATGCTGGACTCAATCCCAGAATCCTGAGATCATGACTTGAGCCAAAGGCACACGCTTAACCGACTGAGCCACCCAGGTTCCCCTCTTTGTTTTTGTTTTTGTTTTTTTTTAAGACAGAAATTAGTTTCCCCTTAACCCTTGCAAGCTCTCTCTTCTCCCATAACTACACATACAAATATGCACAGACACATATATGTGTACATACATATAATATGTATGATATATATTTATATGTACATACAGAAAAGTATGACTATTCAAAAACTTAAAAATCCAATTTTCTATGTCAAATACATATATTTGTATGTTATATATAAGTATATCTACATAAGGTGTCATGTACTTGTTGATAGGAAGTTAGATAATTTTCTTAGGCCTGAAATGCCAAGTTCTCCCTGTGTATACTTTATATGAAGAAATTGAAATGGGGCTTGAATAGAGGGGAGAAGAATAGAAAGCAGGATATAAAGAAAATACTAAAAGATACAGAGACATGTCAAAAACACATCCTCAATTAGGGAAACTGCAAAAGAGGTTGTCAAGTAGGTATACACATTTCCATAAGAACTTTTCCTTTGTTAAACCAAAATAATTGGAAATGATTGGCATTAAACATCAATCAAGATTATAGTGGACATCAGTTACAATTGATAGCTGCCAGAAATCAACATAATTATCAGTACTATAAAAAGCTCTCTCTGTTATTTGCTTTCAGAATATCTTATGAGTTTTTCCTCAGTTGAAATGTATGCGTTTATACAAATATAGCAAAGGTGACTTTAAGTTATTTTTATAATATCTTTAGTCTTATTTTATGGTTCTTGCTTAAAACTCTATTTCATATTTCTTCAAAGATGGAAAAATGATTATGAAAGGCAACCAGCGAACTTTAAGATAATCTATGTTCTTGCTGTACAGGATAGTGTCGTTTTTTACAGAATAATAATGTGTGAACTTGACATTATTCCTCTTCGCATCGCAAGTTTGTAATTGTTTCTCCTGAAAATAAGAGCACAACTTATATTTTGATGCTAATGCTATGAATATGTAGAGTGACTGAAATAAACGTTTTTGTAAAAAATAAAGTTTCCAGCATCCATGTACTCAACCAGTATTAAAACAATGTGAGGGATAAATAAAGGTCTGAGTAGGTAAATACACTATACATGTTTGATTCCAGGCTTCCAACATACAGGGCTCTGAGTGAGCTCTAAATCCCAGGGGAGCTACAGGAGTTGCTCAGGCTAGGTGCTTAAACTTAAATGATGTATTTATGACCGTATAAATTGCTTTTACGAGGAGCAACTCCAGTGAGGCTTACTCAAAGTAATCATATTTCATGTAAGACAATATAATGTGTTGGAAAGGAGTCTGGAACAAAAGCTGAGCCAGAGGAAGTGTTCCTGAATAATCAGAAAAGCAGAATACAAAATAAAGGGGAATAAGTATTAAAAATGAAGATAAAGAAAAAAAACCACTTTATGTCAAATAGGAGCTCAACAGGCATAGGGTTAATTCAGATGACTGAAAAATGAGGCATATGAGTACATCATATATTTTGACTTATGAAACATTATCATGTAAACATTACATGTTTACCAGTTTTCAAAGAAAGACAATGATACATGTTTAGTACTTAAAGCTCACTTAAGTAAATGTTATGCTACTTTAGTAACTAAGTATCATCCTGAGTACAGATAATAGTCAACCCATGACAGGAGTAGTCATAAACTTTCGTTTTGGTGAATCAAGTTGGTGTCACGTACTAAAAATTAGTAATGGATAGAATTTAAGCAAACCAGCTTTTACTATTACTATGGAAACAGTGACTATGACTAATTTTTAAAATAGGTATGTTTAAATGAATAAACTTGGGAGGGAAAATAACCTAGGGGGAAAACCTTGTGAAGGTTCAACATATCTGTGCTGATCTCATAATATAAACAACTCCAGAACAGGGGGTTTTGTCCCTCTAACTTACTGTTTAGAGCAGTACCTGACAGCAGTAGGTGCCTGACAAATATTAATTGAATAAATGATTAATGGAGTATACTAACATCTTAGCATATTTCCAAATTGATCTCATCTTATACAAGAACACCCAAGAATACATTTCATCTAGTCCTGGTGTACTTGCATTGCGCATTTTCCAACACGTGTTGTATTTATGCATGTTTACATAAGCTACAATACTTATTATCTCAAATTAGTTATTGTTTCACAGTCTGTAGCAGTATGAAATGGAAGATGATCTCTTTTATAAATTTCTGGATGTGTTCCAAGAAAATGCTTAGAAAATTACAGCAGACAAATTAACAAGCTCATAATGGGAGGTAATTCCGATCATCTTCATCACATTCCTCTTTATCACAACAGAATGAAAATGAAATACCTACAATCTTGAAAACAGACAGCTTTGGGAGATTGCCATCTTGAGTTAATTAGAAGAATCCACTTCTTCAACATCGCACATTGACAAGAAGCATTCATGCCTTGCTTTTGAACCCTAGGGCTGTGGAGAAATGTTATTGAGGAACGATTGGACCCCAATTAGAAAACCACTTCTCCATTCTTCATCTAAAAGCTTTAGGTATGGACTATGTCGTTTCATAAGATGAGTTCTTTTATATAAAGTATCATTTTTTACATAATAAATTTGATGTTTTTTAATCTCCATCTGGGGGATAAAGAAACTGAGGCTTAGGGAGAAAGAAAATAAATTCCCTAGGACTATACCGCTAGTAAGTGGTAGATCTGGAATTCAAAACAGGTCTGCTGCCTCTAAAACCCAATGCGCCTAACCTCACATTATTCAGCCTCCTGTTTAGGAATTCAATAAAATATATTGTTGCATTTCCATATTTTGATTGCATGTTCCAATCCACCATATCTAAGTGCTTCCTAGGAGTATGTCCAAGAAGCAGTGGGAATTCCCACTCCTTCCGAAAGTATAGCCTCCATCCCATTATACTTCTCAATGGAAATAATTAATCACCTAACTGGCAAGCTTGTGAGAAAAAGCTGAACAGCGCTGGTCAGCCTCGGTCTCTCATTTGGACCACCCTGCCCTCCCCCTGGTTGTCTTGTCTATTCATACCCATGCAGGACAATTTGGGGGACAAGTCAAGCTTCTGGGAACAAGGCTGTGTCTGTTCAACTTGGCCAATGTCAGGATGGGTAAGTTCAATTTACGAAGTATGTACTAGGAAGCTAATTTTGACGAGTGATCTAGCTAGGTTTTCTAACTCTGCTTCTTTATTATGAAAACTACCTTGATTTCTGATGTAGCACAGTGATTAACAATACCAGCTCCGAAGCCATTCTGCCTCAGGACAAACTTACACATAGAAAAAGTTCACTTTACATTTCTCGGCCTCCATTTCCTCATCTGCAAAATGGACATGATAATACCCACAGCACAGTTACTAATCCGCCGGTCAGACGTGCTTCAGCTACATCGGAGGAGCAGCTAAGCCCCAGCTGCCCTGTTTTGCTACAGAAAGAATGTTTCCTCACTCCTTTCAGACTTCTGACTCCCTCCTTTTCATCTGCAGACATGCTCTAATGATCTCCTCCATAAAGCCCATCTCCAATTCTGCGGGGAGAGACACAAGCTTGTCATGCAGACTCTTTGGCCTCCTGTTTTTCCTCCCTCCTCTTTTTGTTCTCTAACATGGTACTTTACTTTTCATTTTCTTCTTCCTCTACCAGACCCTGCGATACCTTGAACTTCACATGCACAAGCTGCAAGGTGGGTCGATGGGCATGCCCTTTCTTGATAGAGGGGGAACGTCATCCGGTCAAAGCTTTATGAGCAGCTGCGCTCCCTGGCTAGAGCTTCCAAACAAGCTTACATTTGCACGATGAGCCCGTAGTTTCTACAAATTCCTGGAACAGTTTCCACAAGTTTCATTCTTCCTTCTATACGAGATTTAGGATTAAGGTTTAAGAGTAAGGTCTTTTGCCTTTGCTGTACAACGTCCCTTGATTAGTCCTTTCTGCAAACACCTGCAGGAACACAAGTGTGCCTATTAACTGTGCCTTACTGCCAGCCATAAGCACCACACTTATAAGCAGTTCTAATCCCACACTCTTTCAAAGGCGCCAGGTCTCTCCCTCTATTATCCTTTCATGAGCAAAAAGCACTACAACTTGTCTAATAACTCTAATACCAGTTAACTGCTATGCAAGAATTGAAAACATCCAGAGGACCTTTTGAGATTTTTCAAAGTCCAACCACCATCTTTCCTAGAGAAATACAAACAAGTTATTTGACAACTATTGTGTATCATATTGGGCATTTTTCTGAGTGCTGAAAATGCATTTAAAAAGACACATTTCAGGGCACCTGGGTGGCTCAGTGGGTTAAAGCCTCTGCTTTCAGCTCAGATCATGATCCCAGGCTCCTGGAAACAAGCCCCGCATCGGGCTCTCTGCTTGGCAGGGAGCCTGCTTCCTCCTCTCTCTCTCTCTGCCTGCCCCTCTGCCTACTTGTGATCTCTGTCTGTCAAATAAATAAATAAAATATTGAGAAAAAGACACATTTCCCGTGATCTCAAGACAGAGATGGCTAAATAAATTAATAACTCTAAAACATTCTAGTAAGGTTAGAAATAGTGGTTTGTGCCAAGTGCAGTGGGAATACAGAAGAGAAATGCGAGTCAAGGCAGAGAATGAGAGTATGTAACTTCAGCTGAGTTTTGATGGATAAACAAGAGTTTGCCACGGAGACAAGGAGACAAAAGCATTTCAGACAAAATAAAAAGAGCCCTGCCCTCCCTAACCTTTTCCCTTCCATTTCTCTGTCGGATTTCCCCCGCCTGAGCTCTCTTTGGGCTTCCCCACAGTTCCATCTCTGCCTTGCAGATTTAGCCTCTTTATCTCGACTAACTCTCATCTCTGCCATCATCTGGAATGAAAGTCGAACTATTAATACAACACAACTGACTTCTCAACCAGTGCATCAGATTCAACTAACCTCAAGGAGATCACCTTGATTAAATGGTGCCTGCTATACTTACCGCCCTGATAGCTTCCCCCGCCCCAAACAAACTTTTCCTTTTTAGAAATTATGTTAATATATTCTTTTTTTTCTCAAACTCAAACACATCAAACACAGGGATGTACCAAATCAAATGTCTGAGGTATCTAAACCATCTTCTTATTCTTTCAAGATCTTTGTTGTTTCCCTATATAGGGAAGTCAAAGTTATATTTGTGACCAAAAACAAGTTGCTGGCTTTGAAGTGTCACAGCTTCCCTAACCAACAAAGCAGAAATACTATTACCGGTGAATGTGACAGTCTCCATTATATAAAGCCAGACTGTGAGGGTTTACAATAGCTATTCAGCTAGAACAGGCTGACTTGGGAGCAATTTGTCTGCCAGGAGTAATAAAATGTACAGAATAATTAGCTTGAGCCTCTAATTAATCTGTGAATGATTTTTGTTTTTAAATTATTTAGTGTTAAACATATTTTATTAGATTTCAGAACCTGAAGCCCCAGGCATACATGTATAATTTTAAAAGTATCATTTTTCTCAAGTCTTAAAAAGGGCTTAATACTAAATAAATTAAATTGTAATATTTCCAGTAATTTTTAAAGAAGATATTACATCGAAAAGTAGAAAGCATCTTAAGAGTACAGAAGACCATCATCATTTGTAACTGGACAGTTAAATATAGGAGATCTAGATCATAGTTAAACAATACCCCAAATCATAGATAACAAGTCTATCAGTTTATCATACTCGTGTTTTTACGACATAAAGCTAGGAAGACAGTGGCTTAAAGAATCTTTTTTTCCCTCGGACCCTGACAGTGTTATCAATAAATGTCTATCACATAGACAGTATTACTGATATCTATGAAATGGAGTCGATTACAAGTCAAGAATCCAATCTGTGTGCCATAGTCTTATGTTGCCACTTTTCCCTAACACTTCAGTAAGTGGATCTCCTATAAATTAGACAAAAAGCAAATTATCCAAAATTGAAAAAACATTTCACTTTGGGAGAGTTATTTACAAAATATATCACTAAATTCAAAGACAACATTTTGTGTTCCATCAGCACAGATTAGAACCAGAGAGCTAATTTATATTTGTCAAAAATCGTTTGGACTTACAGATAAAAGAACACATCCTAGGATCACACAACTCAGCATGAAGCAATTTCTCAGAAATGAAATCAAAGTACGATGGACTTTACGACACTAACAAATGTTCTTGTCATTTATGGTTTGATTTGTCCTTTAAAATATTTCTCTATTTTTTCATTGTGATCAAAGTTCAATATTATATCAATAAATTAATATTCCATGATATAACAGACTGATTTTATTTTTATTTTGTTACTGGTATCAGTCACAGGTGTCAAGATAAATACAAGATAGATACACATGGACAGACGTAAATGATTCATTAACGGTAACTAAGACAAATATGTAGTAGCAACAAAGACATGGTAACAAGTGAATTAGATCAAGTGTGAAAAATATAGATAATTTTGATAATTTCATCTTAATTATTGAAAAAATTTGACCATATGATTTATCTTTGAAAAACTATACAGACACACACACACACACACACACACACACACACACACACACAAATATGCAGGATGTTTTTCAATGATGACCTCATCAGATCCAAGAAAATGTGAAGCATTACTGCATCTTACTTTCAGTCCAGATCTGCCAAACATGCCTTTTAAATCTTACTTTTTCTATTTCTTATTAAGGAAATGTAGTTTCTAATAAACAATTGATACAGGGGAGGAGAACCTTCAGTGCACACTGCACTGCCATTCGTGGCTCCTGTGGATTACAACGCTACCTGTGCAGTGGGCTCTCAAAGGATTCTGGCTTGGCTAAGTCCTTAATGAAGAACTGCATAGCCAGCGGCTACTTCTCTGGTTAGGATCGGATGAAGTGTCAGAGAGAGGAAAATGACACTGAAAGAAGTAGGGACCCAAAATGAGGGCGTCACTTTACAGTTCCAACACCAAGCCTAGCAAGAACACAAAATCTGAACCTACAGCATCTACCTAGCTTCACTATATCCTGTTTCTCAAAGGATACATCTCAACTGGAAATCCTTTAAAAGATACACATCATACTTTAAAAAAGAAATAACAGCTTTCCTGTATCTTGAGTAAACCTTCTAACGGAACCAAGCTCAAAATTTTAGAAAATTTTTATAGCCGGTTTTGAACAAGAAAGGTAACATCTGCTCAGCCAACCAGATCAACTGAATAAACCCTAGAAAACAACAAGCGGCCAAACATATGATGTCAGACTAAGGAAAAGAAGAAATGTTACACCTGTATACGTGTCACACTCATTCTCCCAACCCAGAGCAAAGAGGCCAGGCCTACGCTACAGAACTTCTTCCTCTCCCAAATGCACGTGGCAAGCCCATGCTCAGGAGGAGTGAAACGACACTTACATCCACAAAAACAGAGACATCCCCGGTATTTAGCCTTATGAAATACAAGCAATAAGCAGAACTATACCGAAGGAAGCAGGGCTAATGACGCAGCAAGATCCAGAATTGAAAGCACAATTACGATCCTAGGAGAGAAAATAGAGAATCTTACAAATGTGAAGCAAGGGCATGTGCTTTTAATGAAAAATGACTTAAGGATATTAGACATGAATGATGCATGAGACGAAATACAGACTCATTGGCTTCGTGGACCAGCAGAAGGAAAACAGACAGAAGAGCCACACCACACTGAAATCCCTCTTGGGTACCCCAGCAGCAACTGAAGTGCACTTTGTCTAAAACTGATACTATCTTTCATCTCCCAGAAAGGAAGGTCTTTCCAGTTCCTATGTTATGCTTGAGTCCAGTATGCATCTTAAGCCCACAAAATTTGCCACCTAGAAGCTGTCTAAGCCATTCCGTGGCTTGCATTATACTGAACACTCTGTAGGCAACTCTTTCCTTTTACTTCTTCTGCAGCTTCTCTACTTTCCAGAAGCTTGTAACACATACTCTCTGCAAATACTTCTGCAATTCACTGTAATTATATCTCATGTGGAGGCAAATTAAACAAAACCTCAGGCCTGGAGCATCTTTTAAAACCAATAAACAGTTTTTAAAAAAAATCAAAAATGACAAAAGCATCAATAGTATCAATATGGAAACCAGTCAACCTCTCCAACTTGTTTGGAATAAAAAAGTTTTAAGTAGTATATAAATCAGATTTTACACAAAGCAGTGTTTGTTATTAAAGAAGCTAATTCGTACATTTTGGCACATATTCATCCTACTGCTCATTGCTAATGCTGATATTGCAATCCAGAGTGATCTTAAAGAATAAACTGGGATTTGACATTTAATTATTATTGCATATGCCAAATAATTCTCAATGCTCAAATTTTCCTCACCCAAGAAAATGTGATTTTTGATTATTTAATTTCCTTTGTGTCCTAAATGTTAGTGCCAGTTCAGAATGCATAAAAGAAAGCCCACAGTGAATAAATCCATCCACTGTCTTTATTGAAATAGAACTGCAGCTGTTTTGCACCTGTTGCTAAAATCTTTTTAGACATTCTCAATTGAGACCTTAATAGTTCTGTAGATATGCAGCTCTGGATCCCTGTGTGACTAGAACTATGTAAATATTATGCACAGTTGTAAAGAAATGCTTTATGAGGTTTTTTATAAAAGTTTACACCAAAGTTCTTGTATTAAGATTAAATACTATGCTATAGTGGTTTACTTGGTCAGTAACAGTGACATTAGGAATTGAGAGTTAGAAAATCAGCTGTTTATATGCCCTGCAATGATGTTTAAGGAAATGTTACATTTGATTTTTCATAAAAATCACTAACATTTACTGAATAATTGAGCACATAGTTATCAGGAATCTCATTTCACAGAAAATAAACTGAGTACTTTAGAAAAGGCAAGTCAGTTCCTTGGTGAAGGTCATGGAGCTAGAAAGTGACTGACCCTAAATCTCGTGTTTTTAATCATTACACAAATTTCCTCCATTTTGGGATAATAGCAGTTGATTACCATTAACCTATTTTATATAAGAGGCACAGGTGTGAATGTCCTGCTAAGAGGTAAGACATAAATTAATGCAAAACAATTACATATCTCAGAAGCAGATACAATTCAGAAAAACTCATTTTAAAATCACAATGGACATTGTCCTATTTTTAGGAAAACAACATGTATTAATATAAATATGCTTTAGAATTACATCTATGTATTGCCTAGCATTCTTCAATCAAGTAATTTCTTGGTTAATATATTTATCATCTTCAAAAGAAATGTTTAAAGGCATACAACAAAAAAGCTTAATGGTACTAAATTCTACCTGGAACTAAATGAAAAAAGACAGTACTTCAGGAAGTTGTGTTTTCTAATCTTTTTTGAGTCCTGACAGAAATATCAATTAGAACATCTTCGAGAAAAAAAAAAAAAATCACTGCATAAGAGAAATACTTAAAATATCCTTAGAATATCATTCTATGAATGATCTGTTACAGACATAAGCCTATAAATTCACCAGGTAGATCTCCTGAAAAATCCTTGAATTGAGAAGGGAAGACCCTTTAAGGAATGACATACTATTTTACAAATAATTTAGATGACATTTTTTATTTGCTTAACCCATAGAATTGCAAACACATTAATAAACTGTCCCTTAGTAACAAGTAATTCATGTAGAATGGCCTATTTCTTCTTCACCAGATGTTGTTAAAGCACTCTTCAAGCATTCCTAAATGATCTAATGCATTCAATCATTGTAATATAGATTTAAAATATAAAATAGCTATCAAAGATTGACTCAGAAACCTTATAACCTCACCAAGATTATTAATAAACAGTAAAACACTATCAGCTGTTATTTATTGAGGTCATTTGCTATTTATTTTAGATTGATTTTTGAGTCATTTAACATAAATACAAACTCTAACATTCTTGACATTTTGGTTTTACCACACTAAGTCATCCTTAGTTATAGCACACATCACTGGCCTAAATTCACCATCTATGAACAATACGGTATTTTGGGGGAAAAGCAGGGGTTTCAGTGTAGAGAAACCTGTGTTATCATATATTATTTAACCTTATCTAGTTCATGCTCCTACTTCCTCTATTATAATAAAATCATATGAAAACCACACCAACCTTTTCAGAGGATTTAAATTATAGATAAATAGATAGATAGCAATAGTTCAAACTATGTATAGACATAGAGAGAGTCCTAATCATATAATAGAGATATATTAGATATATTTAATTATATATAACACAATATATTTAGAATATATGTACATGTATTTACCCTGCATATAACTGTTTCATTGTGGATACTCTATAATAATAAATAAATGAAAATAAATGAATATTTGTATATATAAAGCTCTTGATAGAAAGTGCTTTCTTCCCTTTTGTACTCCCAATCATGAAATGGTATTTTACAAAGGAATACCTGACTGATTCAAAGTCATTGTGGGGGAAAAAAGAACCATCCAAAGTCGTGAAAGATCTAAGACTACAAATTTTTATAAGATTTTATCAAAATTGGTATTTCTGAAAATGTTACCAAGTAGAGAACACTACTTAAAAAATAAATTCACCTAAAATAAATAGTATCTACTTACACATAAACCGTAAATAATATCAACTACTATGGAGCGTTAACCATGTGCCAGGTCCTATTCTACATTCTTTACATGTTAAAAAAAAAAAAAAAAAAAAAACTAAACTGTCATCTTTTCAGTATCTACTTGTTCCTGAAGAGGAAATGAATGTTCCCAAGTGACCTGCCCAAGTCTACAATACGTACTAATGACAGAGTAGTCCAACTTTAGGGTTCATGCTCCTTCTTCTCCACTACCCCTCTATTAAATGTGAAAAGCAAGTTTCTCTTAAATAGGTAAAGTATGTCATCTTGTAATGTTGATTACATTATGTTATTTCATCAAAATTATTTCTTTATAAAATCTAACTTGTGCCACTTGTAATTAGTCAGTTATAAATTATGATGGTCAAAGAGATTCATCTCTGTTGATCATTTTAAACAAATTTAAAAATAAATTTTATCAACTGAATTTGAATTTTTCAGTGCATATTTTCATATAAACGTAATCATTATCTATACTTCAAACTACACATTAGTTCTGAAACTTAATAAGGTATAATTGTGATAACTAAATCTTATCTCTTTTTTCATTCTTATTTGAAAAGAAAAGTCAAAATAAGTAAAAACACAATATTCACCTTCTTTGGAAGATATCTAAAAATAAAAATTTATTTTAACTCAACAAAATACAAAAAAAATAGATCTTCAGTTATACTTTTGATTTTTTTTAAACTTCTCAATAATCTTAATAGGGGGCTTCATATTTAAGTAGCTCATCTTTAATACTCTTTTGAAGCTCTCAAAAATAAATTTAGAAATTAGAAAGTAGCAAATGAGAATTGATCTACATGATAGCAGAAGTAAATTATGAAGTATATATAGCAGAAGTACACAGTTTATGAAAAGAGAAAAAAAAGTTATTTTAAAAGGCTGTATAATTTTATCTGATTTTAAGATTTTTTTACTGAAACATGTCTACAATATGTCTCTATTGTTTTGCCCCACTTAGAAGCAGGCGACAGAACTGAATGAGTTCAAGTTCCCTTTTCCAATGTTTAAGTCTGTGAATCTACAACTCAATGTATATTATAAACCTGAGATGCAAGAATTACACAATTCAGCCTTTGCGATTGATTTTCTATTTCTCAGTTGAGAGTATCTGTACCCATTTGAGAGTATCTGTGATGTGAGTGGTAAAATTAAGAAATATCTTATATTGCAGACAAAGTAGACAAAATTTGGAGGAAGAAAGCTATAGATACTAGATTATAAGAATAAAAATAAATCTCAAAGTTTCTAGCAACAAATGATTTTTGTGAACATGCTTGGTCTCCAAAGAGAGCTAAAACTGTTTTAATTTTGATCAAACTAATCAAAGTCTTTTTAAATAAATGTCTTCATTGAGTTCAGAAGAAATAAAAGTAATTCATAACCAATTGACAAATGTTTAAGTAAAGAAAATTCACCCTCTAAAATGGTCCACCCTTCAGTAGCGTTTTTCAACTTTTGAAGAAAGCAAAAACTTAACATCACATTACAAAATTAATTTGAATTGACTGGCAAAATACTAAGATTAATAGTATTAATTGCTTAGAAAATGCTGTGAAATGAAATTTTTGCATATTTGTGAAAGTAAAACTACTACATTATTTCTTTTTGAGTCAAACTTCCATCATGTAAAAACTCTTAACCCTTTCATTAAATTCAGAAAATAGAATGTATTTGATGCTGTGTTACACAGGGTTAATCCATTCTCCACAGTGAAGTGCACAAATTTCAGCAATAACATATTCTGTTCCACTGTCATCCGTATAAAATATTGTTTACACTCCAGGACTATCGCTTCGGGAAATTATTGATGAGAGCAGCTGCTCCTTCGGAATAAAAGTAAAAAAGTCCTTTCTGTCCAACCAGGGGCACTTCAGTCCCTTGCTTTATCTCTATGGCACAGACACAAGCAAGATTGGGTTTTAGACTTTGACTGTTTAAAAAAAAAATCATAAAATGAAATAAAAATCTTTAGAAAGACACTCTTTAAAACTTCACTTGGGAACTTTTGTCAAGCTCTGAACCATACCCCCTTACTCAGAATCCTTTGTTAAAAATGAAATGAAAAGCAGAACCTAAGCTATACACTGTAATCGGCACCAACTTCAAATGCGGCTCGTTGCTACTGAACTGAACATTATAATTGCAATTATAACTCGACACTGGTTCATGCATAAATTATTCAAATTTGGGCAATAGATTATTCAAACATTATCTCCAAGAAACACTTCTGAAAGCTCACTAACAATTATGCTCCAATCCTTTACTGACAAATGCCATGCAATTAAGAGCTTAATGTATTTTTTTAGACCCTGAAATGGTCAACAAAAATTGTTTTAACACAAATCTATTTTTAGCTACAATTCACTATTAAAAATGTCTTTCTTGTCAAATCTCAAAAAACTTCACCACTCTCTCTGAAAAGGCTGAGAATTCATCTACATTGTTCAAATTGAGTGTATATACTTCAAAAGACTAACTTCTTTTAATAAAAACATGGAAACCCAAATATTTTTTAAAAAGGAGATTCTCGATTTCTTTCTGTTAAAATGTCAGTACAATGTCATTTCATATGACCTGACTTTCCCCACCAAGTCGTATTTTCACGTAAAAAATTGAATCAATCATTAGAGTAAGTTTTATTTAAGTTTTAAAGTAAATCATTTGGACCTGGCTTTTGTGCAAGTCATAAAATTCACAAATCCTGGGGCATGTTGTTGTTCATTTTGTAGACTGCGTAAATTGCCTCTTTAAAGGTTATGTAATCCATGATTTACATGGACATGCCTGAGGTCTCTGATTACTTTCCCCAAACATTGCATCAAGTAGGTAGTAGAGAATGCTTTACTGAATTACTAAGTCATCGTGAGTATCACAGTGACCCTGATCTGATGCATTTTCTCTTTTTAAACAGAAAGTCAATAAATGTTTACTGCTCAAACTCTGGACAAGGAAATTATTACTCATTTTACTGAATTGTGCAGAGGCGGGTCTTGCTTCTGCCAATACTGGGTCTCCTACACAAATTGATTCTCATTGGTTCTGGATAGGTCATGTACCCATTCCTGAGCCAAGCACCAGGGCAGCTGAAATGTAATTCTCAAACTGCCTAGGCCTGAGCCACAGGACCAGGAATAATTCACATAAGTGTTACAATCACACTATCGTCTCTTCTTGTCATTTGTATGTTTAAAGTATAAAGACTTCCTTGCCTTGACTATACACAGATGACAAAATATCAAGAAGTACTCTTGTTACTCATTACCTGTGTCGCTTCACCTTTAAATGACATTTTCTCTCCCACATCTGAATAATGCATATTCTCTATATGTGAGAAGTAGAGGAATTTGTTTTGTCTCACTTACACTTAACTCACTTTTTCCTCCTACTGAATGGAAAAATCTACAAGCTGGCCCTAAGAGTTATCACTCTGCCGGCACAGCAGAGGGTCACAGTATATGCGACATACGAATTTCCGCCTATATGTTTTCATTTATACTCCACAACCTTCCATAAACGATTTCAAGTCTATAGGAAAATATGCTATAGGACAAGACAAAACTGCATGAATTTTGGCATCATAATTAAAGGAAAACAAAAGCAGTAAGACAGCAGGAAGAAGATTTGACAAAAAAGAATAATCATAAAAACTGCCAAAAATCTGTATGCAATTAGCACAGAAACACTCCAAAACTGCTTTTAAGCTTCAGACCAAGAAGACCAAGGTGAACATGATCAGCTTTCTAAACAGACTTTTTATAAGACTTTCAAAACACACACACACACACACACACACACACACACACACGCAGTTTTTAGAGTCAAAACCATCATCAGTGTCTGATTTTTCTTCCTCCCCGAAGGAAACCCATGACCCAAAAAGGTATGGCACCGGCCAGAAGGTAAGCTTGGAGAAAGTGCCCTAAGTTGGTAGTTGTATTTCTAAAGTAAGAAGTAGAGACCTGCAGCCTTATTTCTATTCTGTTTAGGAAGCTCTGTGGCACGGAAAGAAGAGACGTGCAGGTTAAACATACGCCATAAACCATTCAGTGTACAAGTGTGGGATAGATATGAAACTATTAGCAGCATTTTTGCCGCCAGCAAAGACAAATTCGTATATACAAGAGGTGCAGTTTGTCAGTTCAAGGTGTTCTGAAAAGTAAAAGAACCCAGTGAAAATCCTGTCTTCATCTTTCTTTCGTTGTTCAAAAAACCAAATTGCAATAGAAACCTTGCATGTCAAAATTATATTTATCATTATTCAAACACATTAAGAGCAAAAGAACTAGAGACTTTTTTTAAATAAATATCATTAATTTTCTTCTTTCAACGTTGCTGGAGAATAAAGTGATTAGATTTTGGATTTGCATTAATGAATAATTTAGGAGTTATGAAGAAGACACTAATTGTTGATGGAGCAACCTTTGCTGAAGAACACTATTTAAATGAGCAGAGTGCCTCGGGGTATTTTTGTCAGTCTAAGAAGAGCCATTTTATTTCACTCTAGGAACTTCTACAGTTCAATGTTGCATTAACTGAAAGAAATAGTTTCAAGCAACACAGTTGCTTATGCATACCAATGGCAAATCTCAGTAGAAATACTCTCTCTGATTTTTGGATGAGGAATATAAAGGTAACAGACCACATGGAACACAGTCATAAATAAAAATGGGGGAAATTCGTAAAGAATGTCCTAAAGTAGCCATAGCTACAACAGTGTTACATACTCAGCGGATCTGCATCACACAGTCTGCAGTACCTCAACTGGTGATGAACTCGTGGCCCATAAAAGACACCAACGATCACTCTACCTATATCCCAACAAGGTGATGCATCAATTTATATTTAGTAAGTGCCACTGTATGTGGGGTGCTTTTCTTGACACAGAAGTCAGAGAAACCTCTAGGTATTTACAAATCACAAAAGCTTACCAATGTTACGTGTGCTATAAGAAGCAAACATCAGACTGGAGAGAGAAAAACACCGCTATGGATCTATTTCTGGGATTTAGGTTTTGTAATGCTGCATTCATTTTTTTTTTATTTTTTTAAAGATTTAATTTATTTGAGAGAGAAATAGCATGCAAGAGACAGACTGCACAAGCAGGGGGTAGGGGCCGAGGGAGAGGGAGAAGCAGACTCCCCACTGAGCGGGGAGCCCCACAGAGGAACAGGAAGGTACTACTCTGTACTGGGATCATGACCCGAGCCAAAGGCAGACACTTAACTGACTCAGCCACCCAGGTGCCCACTGCATTCGTTTTTAAGAAAAACAGGTGAGTGCTCTATCAAAACAAAATCCATATATATAGTAACTGTACATAAAACCACACTACGTAAGTATAATAATTTCTGAGGCAGATTTACTTGCATAGAAGGTTTGAATGTGGAGTGAGATATGAGGGAAAATGGAGGCTAGTAAAGGACCAATTAGTTTTGAAGACAAACTCATTCCTTGCATTATGTGGGCTAGAGCTTAAACAAAGTAGAAAAATGAAATTTTGAAGGGTTTTGTCTACATCCAACTCTGGCCAGATCAATGTTTCTGCATTGAAAATAGACCATAAGAAATACAACAAAGCATTTGGATTATGAGATTATGGTTATTTGTATCTTATATATTTCTCCACTTTTCCAATTCTCCTGCAATAAATACTAATTCTAAAACCAGAAAAAACATCAAAATGTATATCTTTAAATTAAATATAATGTGAAAACTAATAAAAATAAATCTGTATTTGCTTTCACACGTTCCAAAGTACACTTAAATAATATTCCATATTTATGTAAATATGCCTACACTTGAATGCACACTTACATATATAAATCGCCCATATATTATAGCCTCAGCACAGAGTTATTGGTTTCCACTTCACTGTGCAAGTCAAGGCTCCATTAGCATGGTATCATGCTGCGAAAACTACCAACTGTTAAGAATGAAGACATCAATTTTCACATCTCTGGTCAATTGTAGAATGCTTAAAATAATCATATATTTCCAAATGTAACGCTGAACTATATATTCAAATGTTTTATACTCTGAAAGTTTGTGTATTTTCAATATGTGGCTATGGAGCCAGGTTAATATGCCTGCCTTAGTCATTAAATGTTAACTAAAAATTGTTAATTTTATATTTTTAAAGAAATTTCTATTCATTTTTATACATTGAAAAAAATTCCAAGTAACTAGAGGTTTTCAACTCAGCAGGGTTTTCAAGGGAAAATATGATGTGCACTAAAAAATAATGGACTAGGTTTAGTGAGGGTGCAAGTTTAGGGATGAGAAAGGTAGTTTCTTCCACTTAGAATAAAAAGGACCTATGCACCCCACTAAGTACAGGGATTCCATAACTTTCTACTATTTTTTAGCAAGTATGGTCGCCTAAAGTGGATGGCAGAAAATATAGGTCTTCATTCACTTATTGAGTACTTATTACCAGTCACCAAAAAACAATGCCAGAACTCAAAATCAAATGATATATAGGGAAAAGATACTATTATCTTTTTTATCTAGATATTATTTATCTAGATATTATTTTTCTAGTACAGCCATACCTTTCTAGTATAGCCATACCTCCTTTGATGAGATTCTTAGTCTATATTAACAGATCCATAATTTCACCTCACAATTTTCGACCTCTTGCATCACACACACAGACACACACACACAATTTGTTGCATTTGCATGCAAGACGAAGAAAATATAAGCACAGCAGAAGTGTCCAGAGTAGGAAATGCCCATCTGGTCCTTGATCATCATCTCACCTCACATGGTACCTTATCCTCAGGCATTTCTGTTGCTGCTATGTCATTTCTTTTCGCAATGCAGAACTCCTTGCCACAATTAATTCCCTGCTTCTCTGAGGTATATAGGAGTTTTGTTCTCTTACTTCAAACCAAGCTGAACTGCAGGTAACTGGAGGAAACTGTCTAAGATCCTTATCTTCACAGACGCACCACATAGTTACTTATTCTTTCGAACCCTCCCTGCCAGAAGATCTCTACCAAGGAAGTAGGTCACAGGTATCTGCTACTCTCATATTCCAGAAACCAATTTAGGGAATGTTACCACATGAAAGGAACTTGGCTCGAGAAAATGGCCGCAGAGCCTCTTCCGCAATGTAATTCAACGAACTTCTTTTTACTTTCCCTCCAAATTTTTGCTCCTCCATAGCCCAAGTAACATTTTAGTGTCTTGAGAAAACTCGCTTTTCAGTATTCATTCTTCTTAAGCTGTGTGTGTATACAGTATGTCTGTCCTAAATACCTTGTATTTCCAATCAGTCATGGAGTATCCTGCCAGAATTTTTTTTTTAATTTTATTTATTTGAGAGAGAGAGAGTGTGCACATGCAGGGAAGAGGGAAAGGGGGAAGCAGACTCTCCACGGAGCAGGAAGCCTGATGTGGGGCTCAATGCTGGGACTCTGGGATCATGACCTGAGCCAAAGACAGACGCTTAACCAAAAGCCACCCAGACAGCCCCCTGCCAGATTCTTTCGCTTTGACCTAATACTCTGGGACAGTCAATAACTGCTTATTGCCACTTAAAAGAAATTTACCTTTCTTATCTTGCTATTCGAGCCTCCTGAGAAGTCTGAATCCATCCTGACTTTTCTCTCACTACCACCTACAAAAGGTGTATCACTGGGGAGACTAGTCTCATCCCAATCCCCATAAGCACCACCCCAGCTCCAGTCCTGTTGCTGTTGCTCACTGTGCTGTACACATGCTTTATTTCAGTCCCGTCTGGAAACTTCCACGACTCCACTCCCTAAAGGTTTCCCCAGTACTCTCCCGTCGGATCACTCTGGTCAAAAACTGTTAACAATGTATACCATCATCTTTTGTCATCTGCAGTACTTTCTATTGTTTTTATACTTTGTCACACATACTCATGTATTACTGGATTGGAATTTTCTCACAAATAGAGTTCATGGCAGGCGGGCAGTATGCAGCTGGACAAAATGCAACGAGTAAATACTTAGAAAGATGAATTCTATATGTACGTGGAGTCTTAGAGAGAGCATGCGACTCAATTTCAGACATTTATTTACGATCCAAGTAAATATAAAATACACCAGTAAATAAATATTGAATTATCTGCCATGTGGTCATTCTAGAGAATTTTATTATAGAAACTCACTATATTAATACAAAACTAATGTTAATTCTGCCTTTATCATCTGATTTTTAATATTTTGATAATTCCTGATCCATATTCTTTTATTGGTCCAATGCTCAAATCCCATTTCTTAAGAAGACATGTTTATTCCTCAGTCTTTTAGAAATAAAAATCTCAGTTTGCCTTGGCTGTTTCTTCATAAGTGCTTTCTACTCTAATGCATTATTTAAAGCAAAAATGTGTATGAGCCTGTTTCTATCAGATATTTGATGTTCATCTGTTTGCAGAGATAGAAAAACAAGAATACAATCAACACCTTTGCATATTTAAATAATTCACATTGCCAGAGGTCCTTCATGCTTACTAAAACAGGGGTGGCTTTGAATAATCTGTGAGAGATTATATTAAAGGATGGATCTCTAGATACAGTTTCCTCCCTCCGTTCTATTACACTTTCCTTTCTGATATTAGGTATCTAAGGCATTGGTGACAATGAAACCTCAGTGTCGCATTATTTTATTGGGAAGTCTTTATTTCCCATGGGGTACTATCCTTTCTGGAAGCACATTCAAGATAATTTCTGAGGGCTGTTTTCATTCTTTACCTGGGGAGATCTCAACTAACAAATAAGCTCCAGGGACATTTTCTCTTTTACCTCAGCTGAATCTCCAGCACCTGGAAGAACTCCCTGGCATTCAATAAATATTTGTTAATAAGTAAAGGACTAAATCTCAAAATATATATATTTTTTTCCTTTTTGTGCCTTTTTTAAAAGTACCTATCTCCTACCTCCTTATTCTTCCCCTAGCTGCCCATCCCATAGACATCTTCAGTAACCAATTGACAGAAACGGTTTTAAACTGTACTTAGTAACAGCAGTAGAAAACTAGTTGATTTGCACAGGGTAAATATTTAGCAATATCATGTAAATGTTTATAGGTATTATGTAAACTTGCTTCCCCTCCCCCAAAAATTGAAGCTTGATTTTCTCAAGGTTAGTAAGTTTGCCTAAGCAAAACAGAAATTAAGTCTTTAAAGCTATTTTTCTATAGGAACCTAGGAGGGAAGCAAATACTACCCCTTCTCAGTTAATGTTTATACAACTTTTGATGGTAGAATGAAAAGAAGGAAGGAGAAGGAAGAAAAGAGGGCAGAGGAAGGATGGAAGGAAGGGAGGGAGGGAAGAAAAGAAAAAAGGAAGAAGGGGGTTAGGAAGGAAGGCACAAAGAGAAAGAAAGCCTAACACGCACTGCATCAAAATAGACAATTTATTGGAAAAAATCGGCTAGCTGTTTTAGATTACATCAATTTAAAAAACTAATTAGCTTACAGATACAAATATTTTCACTTTTAGAAGAATTTCACTGTCAACATAAACACTTGTTCCTAAGGGCTGTCATCATGTAAAGGTGATAACATCTGAGTAAATCTCCAAGATCTTGAGCTCTTAGAAGCTCTGACTTCTTTAATTATACTATGCATTACTAAGTTCCTTTTACATATGATTGAATTATTAATACTTAAGAAGCAAAGCCATTTCATATTTAACTCTTGTTGCAGGAGCTCACCATGTAGAAGTAATTCCTTCAGAAGAACAAGGAAACCACGCACTTCCAGCTGTGACAGAAATAGGATTGGAGAAGAGTCCCCCGTCAGCTCACCTTCTCATGGCTAGCATGTCACTTACTATGATAAATCATTAAGAGGCATGTTTTACAGTACGGCTTCTGCTTACTTTACTTGATCCTCAATTTTAGATACATGTTGATATGTTGAGATGTACTTCATGTTTCTATAGAAACCTTCACTTAAAGATAAACTTGTTTTTTAATGCTGAATCACAGAATTTACATTCTGTCTTGAAGTATTAAAATTGTTCATATTTTAAATCTTGGGAAATGGAGACATCAAACAGTCACATAAATGGTTTTGTAATTGTACTATCTAACTATTATTCTGAAGGCCAGGCCCTTCGAAGTTTTGGTTTTTGGTTTGGATTTGGGTTGGGGTTAGGGTTGGGTTGGGTTTCGTTTTGTTTTAGATTTTAGTTGTTTATTTGTCAGAGAGAGAGAGAACACAAGCAGAGGGAGCGGCAAGCAGAAGGAGAAGCAGGCTCTCTGCTGAGCAAGGAACCTGGTGCAGGACTCGATCCGAGAACCCTAAGATCATGATCTGAGCCAAAGGCAGACGCTTTGCGGACTGGGTCACCCAGGCATCCCTTGTTCTTGTTTTCTTTGCTGTTACTTTTTATATTGTTGTTTATAAACAAGTATACAGACACATTATACATTAAAAGCTACCATATATTCTCAGATAAAAGAGCTGAGTTGTGTATCCACATGGAAAGAAAGCATTTTATTTGGATACAAAGAAAGAAAACAATATTTAGAGTAAAGATATATTTCAACTTGTTTTTCATTGACTATTAAGAAGATATTTAAAATACAGGATACAATATATGTACATAACCATACACACATGTGGCTACCTGCTTTTCTATTAATTAAGGTTACATCCATAACCTTTCTGCACCTCATTTTTGTCATCCAAAACACATGCTGGAACTCTCTCCAGGTTAATTAATGGAGAACTAACTCACTGCTTTTGCTGACAGCATAATATTCCATGATGAGACACTCCGTCATTTGTAAAGCCACCCCCTTTTATAGGCATTCTCTTTGTCCCAACCACTTTCCTTTCCTTCTTCTTTACTCAAGATACTTTCATATCTTTTATTAAGTAATTATACTCTTATTTATCTGTATGTTGGATTCAATGAAATTTCAACTGTTAAACAAAAGTATGTGTATCTTTATTTTAATAGATATAGCCAGAAGGCGATGTTGTCCAACTGCAGTGCAACACTCACTTTTCCTAGTGTGTGCAAGAGTGACTTCTTTTACGTATCACCATCAGTGGTGGGAAACGGAGTGCTTTTATTTCCTGACAAGCCTAGGAATATAATGGTATAGGTTGCGCTCTGTGTTTGGGTGTGTGTGCACATTTTTCTGACTACCACATTTGAAGGTTTTTTTTCTTACTTTTTTTTTTTTTGCCATTTAGCCAAGATCTTTGCTATTTCCCTAGAGACTGAATATGTTCTAAAAGCTCTCTGGTAACATACACAACATGCTGCACAAGATATTAGTGAGTACAATCCAGAAACAAATCAAAATGAAACTATAGGACTAAGGGTTTATTCCAGGAATGCAAAAGGATGCATCATCAAGAAGTCTATCAGGAAGTCCATTACTTCTGCATATTAACAGAAGAAAAATAAATAACCATATTGATAGATGATTACAAGATATTTGGTGAAATTCAGCAGTCATTTCCAGTAAAAGCACTAAACAAAATATTAACAAAAGCAAACTACGTAGATATAATATAGACTATCTTACCACAACCCAACAGTACATATTATATTAAAGAAACACTAAAATCTTTCCAGTTAAAAACAGAGATGAATGTTTTCACTATTAATATTAAATGGTGCCTTGAAAGTTTTAACAAAAGCAAAAGCAAATATCTAAGAAAATTAAATAACCAGCATAAGTAGTGAAAGAGACAAAATTATCCTGTTAAGAGGATAGAAAATCCAAGATATGAAATTTTCAAAAGCAAAACTAATGAAAGACTTTACTGAGTTAGAAAACATGACATAAATGCACAACACCCAAGAGTTTTCTTTATTTGAGCAATCAATACTGGTGAATAAAAATAAGGAATAAAATCTTTTTCTTGATACTGACAAAACCCAAAAGATATTTAGTAATAAATATATCAATAAAGAACAATATTTTAAAACTATAAAATGTTACTAAAATAGGTATAACAACATGGAACAAATGGAAAGTCTTACCATGTTCCTGATGAGAAAGAGAAAAGCAGTCCTGGATAAGCTGACCTGACCATCACACGTTCTCGTTCTCCTGTTGAAGATACAGAATTTTATAGAATTACACCAGCAAACAAGGCTACCTATGACCGTGATGAATAAATAAAAAAATAAGATTACTACCATCATGACCTAATCATGTCTGAACACAGACAAAACATGAATATGTCCAAATAACAAAACTGACTAAACATCCTCCATTCTGGTTAATATGAGTGTCTGCTGCTTCTTTGCCAATTAGCTCTAGACTCCCTTCCTTCTTCCTTCCTTATGGATGAGATCTACTATTACTCCCCAGTTATAGAATTGCCCCTACTTCCTTAGAGCACCCAATGCGGAGCAAAGTCCTATTTCCTTGAATCTTCTTCAAAACCACTAACACAAGCCTAAATCCTATAATAGATTATTTTTAACAACCTGAGACACCCTGTCATTCCCCAGTATGTGTGTTCTTCTTTGCTGCCAAGAAGAATAAACCCAACTTGCTCAACTATAGGTTGTTGCTGGTGGTCTTTGACTGGAAGGCATGGACACAGATGGAAAGATTAAGAATGCAGACCTATCGATTCTCCAAAAATTAGTATTTTAATGTTTAAAGCAATTACAATCAGAGTTCCCACTTTTTGTTTTGTGATTTGCTCAAAACAATCTTCAACTTCACTAGAAATATAAATGCCTCAGAATATATAAATATATAAATTATCTACAGAACATATAAATATATATATAATATGTATATAGAGAGACAGCGAATTGGAGGGAGATGGGTGTGTTTACAAAAAAAGCAACATGAAGGGTCCTTGCGGAGATGAAACTGCTCAGTGTCCTTACTGCACTGGTGGATACACAAACCTACACATGTGATAAAACTGTTTAGACACACACATGAGCACAAATAAAACTAGAGAAATCTGAATAAGATTGATGAATTATATCAATGTCAATATCCTAGTATGATATACTCTGAATTGGGAAATAATTACCATTGGGAAAAGTAGACAGGCACCTCCTGATATTCTTACATGTGAATTGAGTATTATCTCAAAATTTTCAGTTAAAAAGAATAGCAAAGTTTATGGGGAAGGGAATGTGCATTATCAGAATGCATATTTTATTCTAAAAATCAGTGAATACAAATAAACAATATTGGTAAAAATAGTTTAGTCAGTGGACTAGAGTGTAAAATCTAAAAATATGTTCATAAATTTATTATTATATATTATATTGATTTCCAAGTCAAATATTATTTACATCAGACAAAAAGTCTTTCAGACATCTGGAAACTAATATGTAACACTATGTAAGTTATCACATATACTTAGTCAAGTTATTTGATATATTAAATATAATAATTCAATGAAAAGTAAGCAATACTGTTGTTCTATCAGAAGAATGGAAATTCTTTTTTTTTTAATTATTTTTATTAACATATAATGTATTATTTGCCCCAGGGGTACAGGTTTGTGAATCGTCAGGCTTACACAATTCACAGCACTTACCATATCACATACCCTTCCCAATGTCCATAACTCAACCTCCATTTCCATACACCCCCTCCCCCCAGCAACCCTCAGTTTGTTTTGTGAGATTAAGAGTCTCTTATGGTTTGTTCACCTCCCAATCCTATCTTGTTTCATTTTTTCCTTCCCTACTTCCAAACTCCCCACTCTGCCTCTCAAATTCCTCATATCAGGGAAATCATAGGATAATTGTTTTCTCTGACTGAATTATTTCACTCAGCATAATACCCTCTAGTTCCATCCACATCATTGCAAATGGCAAGATTTCCTTTCTTTTGATGGCTGCATAGTATTCCATTGTATATATATACCATTTCTTCTTTATCCATTCATCTGTTGATAGACATGTAGCTCTTTCCATAGTTTGGCTATTGTGGACATTGCTGCTGTAAACATTCAGGTGCACATGCCCCTTTGGATCACTACATTTGTATCTTTAGGGTAAATACCCAGTAGTGCGATTGCTGGGTCATAGAGTAGCTCTGTTTTCAACTTTTTGAGGAACCTCCATGCTGTTTTCCAGAGTGGCTGCACCAGCTTGCACTCCCACCAACAGGGAAAGAGGGTTCCCCTTTCTCTGCATCCTCTCCAATATCTGTCGTTTCCTGTTAATTTTAGCCATCCTGACTGGTGTGAGGTGGTATCTCATTGTGGTTTTGACTTGTATTTCCCTGATGCTAAGTGGTGTTGAGCATTTTTTCATGTGTCTCTTGGCCATCTGGATGTCTTTGCAGAAATGTGTGTTCATGTCCTCTGCTAATTTCTTGACTGGATTAATTGTTCCTTGGGTGTTGAGTTTGATAAGTTCTTTATACATTTTGGATACTAGCCCTATATCTGATATGTCATTTGCAAATATCTTCTCTGTCAGTTGTCTTTTGGTTTTGTTGACTGTTTCCTTTGCTGTGCAAAACTTTTGATCTTGATGAAGTCCCAATACTTCATTTTTGCCCTTGATTCCCTTGTCTTTGGCTATGTCTATAGGAAGAAGTTGCTGCGGCTGAGGTCGAAGAGGTTGCTGCTTGTGTTCTCCTCAAGGATTTGGATGGATTCCTGTCTCACGTGGAGGTCTTTCATCCATTTTGAGTCTATTTTTGTGTGTGGTATAAGGAAATGGGCCAGTTTCTTTTTTCTGCATGCAGCTGTTCAATTTTCCCAACACCATTTGTTGAAGAGACTTTTTTCCATTGGATATTCTGTCCTGCTTTGTCGAAGATTAGTTGACCATAGAGTTGAAGGTCTATTTCTGGGCTCTCTATTCTGTTCCATTGATCTAGGTGTCTGTTTTTGTGCCAGTACCATGCTGTCTTGATGACGACAGCTTTGTAATAGAGCTTAAAGTCTGAAATTGTGATGCCACCAACGTTGGCTTTCTTTTTCAACATAAAAGAATGGAAATTCTATTTAAAGTTGCATATTACATTTAAATTGTATTTTGCATAAGAAATTACAATTCAGATGTATTTAGTAGAAGTGCTACCAAGGTTTTTTTAGTTCAACACTTGAAAATAATCTCTAGCATGACAATGTATATTTACTGTTACTGTATAAAGCAAGAGAGGACCCCTCAAGTCCAGGTAACACATAAACCTCCCAAGAAAGACTTCATCTATGTTTCATCTAGGTTTCTGTGTAAGGCTGAAGTGTCATTATTCCAATCTCAATTACAGATTTTCAGATAAATATAGTACCTAATGCCCCTCTTTTAAAACTGCCTTATCTCCAGAAGTATATTTCTTGTTCCTGCTCAGTTATAATTTATCTTGATTTCTTTAATTCTTTTTCAGCTGGTCTCCTTAATCCTCTTAATTATAGCTTCTTCAAAACTCACCCTTATGTACTCTACTTGCACTATTATCAGATCATTTCATTATCAATTATCTGTAAAATTAGTTCTTAAATTATTCTTGGTTTTTAATAACTTATTGTTCTCACCCATCAACCTTTCCAATTCTAAGGTAGTATTTTTAGATATGTTTCTCATTCTCTTTCCCAGAGCCATTAATCAAAGACCTCACTTTGATTACTTTCTTCCCCACAAATACTGTGAAACACCCTACCTCTCTTTAAGAGCCAGGGCTAAAACAGTGTTTCTCAAGTTAGTAAAAATCACTTACAGTGCATGTCAGAGATGCAAATTTCCACCTCCATAAATTCTAACCAGGAGGTCTGTAGTGGGACCCCAAAATCTGTATTTTATTATTTTTCCAAAACCCATTTTTTTCTTCACTACCCCCCCCAGTTTCATTGAGATATAATTAACCTGTAATTAGGAATCTGTACTTTAAACGAGTACCCTACATGATTCATGATTCTGACCTGGGACATGTAAGGACAATTCTTAAGAAACCCAGAAGGAAGTAGACATGGTGCCCATATAAAAGTCCCTCTCCAGTTCACCTTGTGACAGACTCTAAAACATCACTCAGTGTTTTGGCCAATAGTTGGGAAAATCTGGAGCTACTTCTGTTAAATCCCCTCATGGTAAATCATGGATAGGGTTTGTTCATTTTGTTTTTTGGGTTTTTTTTTTATTATGTTATGTTAGTCACCATACAGTACATCATTAGTTTTTGATGCAGTGTTCCATGATTCATTGTTTGCATACAACACCCAGTGCTCCATGGATAGGATTTTAACCTACGATCTGAAGTAAGTAAAGACAGTATACTTAGCGATAAGGAGAAGTGGAGGTCAAATGAGCTCAAACAATTGCTTTCATATCACTGAGCCTCAGTGTTTTCCTCTGTAATGTCAGGATAACATCTACCCCAGAGGGTAATTGTGAGTACTTTCTTCTGGGAAGTTTTCACACTTTTCTCAGATGGTTTTATTCTTAATAACTTTTTACATTTCTAAAAGAACATGGCCTGAGTGAAACATCTTGCATTGTGTTGGGACCCTGCAGGTGTTGAAATGATTATTAGATCAGAAACTCAACAACAAGATACTGTTTTCCTCATGTGTTTAATTTCCTTTGTTTGAGGTGATGAAAATTCTCAGGAAGTAGAGAGGAAAATATTGAGTATATGTTTTTTGAGAACAATGACCCCTCCCTCATGTCACCATATTATACTGGTTTATATTATACATATTATATTATACATATTATACATATCATATTATACAAAACCATATTATACTGACCCTTCCTCATGTCCTAATACAGTGCCCCAAAGTCCCAGAGAAAAACATTTTCCTCTTTTGGAAACATAATAGCATCACAAATTATAGGCACGGATGTTTGCTCTGCAATATAAACATTTCACATTTTCCATCAAATTTGAAAAGGGAAACAAAAAAGAGCTATGAACAGTATCTCACAGAGCATCTTATCAGAAAATACTACCTTGTGCCCCCCTCCCTAAAAAAATCACTGGTCATTTGTGCCTTTAAAAGAAGAAAAGGAAAGGCAGGCCACCCTCCTAGTTTTAATTAGTGTCTCACCAAAAAGATTTTATAAATCACTTTCTAATTAGACAGCAGTTGAGTGTTTAGAAAGCATACACCTTGTAAATCCTAAAAATCTCCTCTCCAGCCCCAGGAAACTGTGTGGTTATTTTTTCAATAATAAGCAAGTGCCAGATACCATGTCCACTATTGTCAGGGAATTCCTGATGAATTCCTGATCTGATAACAGGAGGTCCTTGACCAAAATCTCTGCCTTCCTTGGGGATAGAGATTTCCCACTGGCATCTGTATGTTTACGCCAGAGTATTTCTACTAGAACCATGCTTCCTTGTATATTCTTTTTCCCCCCTTTTACTTTGTCAAAACTGCCCTATTAACTCAGGTGCCTGAAAACGTATTATGATTAATTTCTCCTGGCTTACATGATAAGATACTACATGGATCAAATATACTTACTGCACTCCTTGTAAATCTTTTTCATTTCAACAAGTACCTCTCTGAGAGGAGAGATGTTTCAGGAGAGGCAATGCCATCAGGGTCTTTAAGTCATGTTGCATAATGTACTCATTCTACAAAATGAGAATAAAATACCAAATAAGTGCCACACAGTCTTTCAGATTCTAGGCATCTAAAAGTAAATTTTAGCTAACATAATTGAGCGTTGTGCCATGCACAAAAAACAAACAAACAACTTTACTACTTTTACATAGATTAACTCACAATCACTGAGTAGTGGAGTATTACCTCCATTTCACATTCAACTTCTTTTTCATAGAACTGGAATAAATAATCCTAAAATTTGTACAGAACCAGAAAAGACCACAAATAGTCAAAGGAATGTTGAAAAAGAAAGCCAAAGTTGGTGGCATCACAATTCCTGACTTCAAGCTCTATTACAAAGCTGTCATCATCAAGACAGTATGGCACTGGCACAGAAACAGACACATAAATCAGTGGAACAGAATAGAGAGTGCAGAAATGGACCCTCAACTCTACGGTCAACTAATCTTTGACAAAGCAGGAAAGAATGTCCAATGGAAAAAAGACAGCCTCTTCAACAAATGGTGTTGGGAAAATTGGACAGCCACATGCAGAAGAATGAAACTGGACTACTCCTTACACCAGACACAAAAATAGACTCAAAATGGATGAAAGACCTAAATGTGAAACAGAAATCCATCCAAATCCCAGAGGAGAACACAGGCAACAACTTCTGTAGCCTCAGAGGCAGCACATCTCCAAAGATAAGGGAATCAAAGGGTGTGCTGTGGTGAGTGCTGGGTATTGTGTAAGACTAATGAATCACAGACCTGTACCCCTGAAGCAAATAATACATTATATTTTAATAAAAAATGAAATAAAATAAAATAAAAACAAAAATAAAGACTGATGAATCATAGACCTGTACCCCTGAAACAAATAATTTTTAAAATAATAATAATTTAAATAAATAAATAATCAATAAGTGGAAATTCAATGAAAAAAATTATATAAGAAACAGAGCTATAATACCAAGTAGGAATTAAAGCCATGACTGAAACCCAGGCAGCCCAGCATCAGAGCTCAAGTGCTTAAGTATTATAAGCTTTACCACTATGAGAATTCTTCCATGAAACAGAGTCCTCAGTCTTAAGGGACAATAGCTGTGGAAAGAAATAATAATAAAAACATATGAGCTACATAGCAAACACTCTATCCTGAAGGATGTATGCTTCCAACTGCTGGAATTCCTTTCTTTTTTTTTTTTTTTAAATTGTGGAATTCCTCAGCCATCAATCCTTGTTATAATTGCTCTACATAAAAGGAACCTTGCCCAAGGTCAGCCCCCTTCCCAGAGCAGCTCACTCCCCAGGGCTGATCAACATGGAAGACCGTTCTGAGAACCATTCAAGTTTCCCATCTTTACATGGGGCTCATTGGAGTCTTCTTTGAAACTGTACCCCAGCCAAGGTCTCTCTGCCCAATCTTGTTTCCTTCCCTTTCTTTCCACAGCTATTAATCCTCAAAGTGTCCCCTACTGAATATCCTACGTCCGCATCTCCATTTCAGAAAGTAAAGTCTAGTCTCTATCCTACCTGCTCATCTCCATCTCAGAGTCTGCTTCCCAGGAATCCTGGCCTAAGACATGCTGGTAGAAGCAATATTTGAGAGGATGAGAAGTGAGAAAGGAATTCATTAGGTTCCAGGGCAAGTTCTATTAGTAGTGGGTAGAGTTGAGGGAAGTGAATCAATTCTACTTCTTATTTATCAAAAAGAAAACCTAATATGGCTAGTTCCCATTCAAAAAAAAAAAAACAAAAACCCTTACTAAATGACATTAGGTAGCTCAGGGACTCTCTGGGAGGACTGGTGAACAGTTCTGAGATTATCCCTACACATGGGCATGCCATAAACATTTACAACAGCTCTGCCTGAAACATCCATGCCTCAGTCAGCATCACTACATCTGGGATTGGAGTTCAAATCATCTGTCACTGCCGTTCAGGGAACTGTGATACCTTCATCATTATGCTTGCCACCTCCCCATGCAAGGCCATATCCTAATGTTGCCAATCTCTGATTCCACATCCAATTTATAAAACACGGTCAGCTGCTAGATCCTCACAGCAATGGTATCCGAGGGTGGGCATTTTCAGAGCATAGAACTCAGGTAAAAAAGTCACAAGAAATAAGGATAATGTTCAAAGATGGAGGCTAGATGCATCAATCCAGTAGGATTACCTGGATTTTCCTCTTTATATAGCAAGGGTTCTATGCAGTCGTTCTGGGCTATGTAGTGTTCCACAGCAACTGGAATAGGAAATTAATAGACAACCTCCCTTTCTTAACCTCCCTTTCTGAAACAAACGTTTACTGCTTTTTCTCCTCTCTATGCCCACAAAAAGCAGTATAGGTTAATTATGTATATTTATGTTTTAAAAGCATTTTTCATTCCTTGTTTTCCATTTTTTAATGATTTCGATTAATTTTTACACTTTAAATTCACTGAAGATTTTATATTGGACAACATGGACCAAAAGCAGTTACTGAATAAAATAGGATAGTCCTAAAAATAACCATCTAAATGGTTTCTGCTCATTGAAAAGAATTGTGGAATTGTGGTACATATTTCCATATCTTACTCATAGTCACAATACAATTCTATCCTTCATAAGATTAGGTCTATTCTGCATTATTTCTGATTTAAATCATACAACCTTCACTGAAAGTCACATTTGTCACAATTACTATTATAGTTAGTTTATAAAAGCCAACCTCTGCTGCCATATTATTCGGCAAATTATAATTCAGTCTTATACCCTCAAATTACTCTTCTGAACTTAATAGTTAAAACATTCAATTTCTAACATTCTCTTAAGATTACTCTGGTTTAGATAAACATAGGGGGTTATTTGTAAAGCTATGATCTCAGGTACAGGATCAGTAATGGGGGTTAACATCTCATCAAGTCAGTGTGATGTTTTGTACCCTTTGTCTATGAACTGTTGAGGCAAACAAGAACAAAGAAAGCAGGAGAATCTGGATTAATCACTGGTTTGGCCAAAAATTTTTCCCTGCCAAGACAACCTACACACAGACACACACACACACACACACACACACACACACACACACACGTGCATGAACACACACACACGTGCATGAACACACACACACACACCACACACACTGGTTAATTTAAAAGGTCTTTCGATGAACTATTTTACTGGACTGCTGATTGTTAAAAGCTATCATAACATTAGGTTTGCACCCATTCCTAGCGCCTCTTTGCCAGGATTTTCGAGGCTCCACTCAAAAGCAAAATTATATATATAATAACAATGGCATTAACAGTATTTATACCAATAAGAATTTTTTTTTTAAAAAAGGAAGATAATTCCATGACTTCCCAAAATTCTACTTATAAAGTAATTTTTAATGTGTAGGGCATTTGACTTAATGCATGAGACAAAACCTGTGTAGCTGTCTTCTGAGCCTAAACTTTTCCTTAGATGTAAAATACTGAGGTGCTTGTTAGGACTCAAAGGGATTAAATGTAATTTGCATCTGATAGCAGCTTTGTTTCTCAGGGTAATTACGTATCTAGAAAAATGAAACCATGCAGTTTCTGACAAACTAGGTACTGGTTTCAAAAAAGAAAGAGCCATTTTTTAATTAATAAGTGATATGAAAAGGAAAACAATATTTGACTGTTGAACTGCCTATATAAAGAAATATCAACACATAGATTAATTGAGAAAGTTGTTCCAGACAGTTTGGGGATCTCATTTGGGGGAAGAAAGAAAGGCATGATTGGCATTGTAGCTCTTAGTTAATTGCTTTGGCACCATATTCACACAAACATGGCTTCATTGTTTTGCGGCCACGCTTGAGGAATTCTTCACCACCCTGTTACCCAGGTGGAAAACACTGTAAAATAAACGAAGAAATAATGAAAAATATTTCATATCATTGTAATAAAGGTATTAGGTTACTTGATGTAAGGATTGTTTATATGCTGATTTCCTCTAACACTGCTGAGCAAGAGGAAATTACAATCAAATAGATACACTGAAAAACTTAAACTTTTGTGGAAACGAGGCTGGACAGAAGCAGATCAGATGACAACAAAGAGTAAGTACAAAGCGAAGATCTGTCTCTGCTGTCTTACCTGAAAGATTAATAGCTAATGATTTATTTGGATAAGATGCTAGAAGACTTAAGCCAAAAAAATCAAATCCTAATTATTAGTCAACAACATGGTATAGAGTTAGTCAGACCAAGGCTCGACGCCCCATCCCTGCCACCCCCCAGCTAAATAACTCTGAGCAAGTGGCACTCATTTCACTTCAGTGTCTTCATCAATAAAATGAGGAAATTGCTGACATCTACCTCATGGACAGGTATTACGGTTAAATTTCCTTCAATAGAAATACCCAGTAATTCTTCCCCACAAGCATAACTTACCCTAATACTGAATTCATGGCAAAGACAATAAAAATGAAAGTGAAGTGTCAAAGAACTGGTAGACCAATTAATAAACTAGAATGTGTATATAACAACATAGAACACACCCTGGCAGAAATAGCCTATGTAAAAGGGATTTAGGGGCGCCTGGGTGGCTTAGTCAGTTAAGCATCTGCCTTCGGCTCAGATCATGATAGTCCTGGGACTGAGCCCCTCATCAAGTTCCCAGTTCAGGGGGGAGTCTGTTTCTCTCTCACCCTCTAATAAATAAAATCATTTAACTAATTAATTACTTAAAGGGAATTATATAGGGACGCCTGGGTGGTTCAGATGGTTGAGCACCCAACTCTTACTTCTCTTGCTAGAGTGGTTTCCAACTTTGATTTTTGAAGAGAACAAAGGTTTTTGTTTTTTTTAAAGAATAAAAAAAGTAAGTTAAATAGATACATTTAATTGTATAGTGGTAGAAGGTCTTTAAAATGATTAGAGATGCAGAAAGTTCTAAGAAAAACTTTGTTTAGCTTCCAACTTGAATGCTGTCCAATAATTTTAAATTAAGGCATAGTTTAATATAAACCCTGAATATCTGGCAGCAAATAATATCCAACAGGTCTATTTGACAGTCATCCCACATGCAGCCAGCCATCTTCCTGGTAATAATTTAGAAATAGCCTAGCAGTTACTCTTGTTATTTTATTTTTGCTTAGTGATTCGGATTTTAAAGGGTTCAGTAACTAGCTGAAGCCTGGGCCAGATTTAATAAAACAACAGGGAAGTGTGTATTATACAGAATATATACAGGCTCATCCTTCTTCCCACCCCTTCTTCATCTCTAGTTTCTAACAACTTTGCTCCTTGGTACCTTGGTCTATCAAATTTTTGATAATTTCAGTGCCTTTGCAATTTACAGAACACTGTTCATCTTCAGTGAACTTCCAACCAGGATAGGTAAAGGACTCAGGAATCTGACCATGAATAACTACCTGGTAGGCCCAGGTTCATGGGTACCTAGCAAATGGGATCATGGTAACATACAGAGAAAAGGACTGGATGAGAACAGAATCAGTATTAAGAAAGTCTCCAAGCAAAAGTTCCAGGCCAAGAAGTGAAAATTTACTCCAGGCAAAAGCCCTGAGACCAGGGGGACAAAATGGAAGAGAAGTGCTTATCCAAGACATCATTTCATCTAAGGAAAAGCCTTAAGAGTTCTGTGTGAGCTTTCCTTTGGGTGAGTACTAGGATAATTTGGTCCAGTAAATCTTGGCATTTGCAACTACATCAAGTCTTTTTTTTTTTTTTTTTTTTTTTTGTTTTAGATTTTTTTTTTTTGAGAAAGAGTGAGAGAGTGAGAGGGTAGCACAGGGAGAAGAGGACTCCCGGCTGAGCAGAGAGCGTGTCATGGGGCTCAAACCCAGGAGCCTGGGATCATGACCCAAGCTGAATGCAGATGCTTAACCAACTGAGCTACCCAGGTGCCCCATAAAGTCTTTCCTTTATGGTGGCTGTTACTTTGGAGAACAGTGTGGAGATTCCTCAAGAAATTAAAAATAGAGCTTCCCTATGACCCTGCAATTGCACTACTGGGTATTTACCCCAAAGATACAGATGTAGTGAAAAGAAGGGCCATCTGTACCCCAATGTTTATAGCAGCAATGGCCACGGTCGCCAAACTGTGGAAAGAACCAAGATGCCCTTCAACGGACGAATGGATAAGGAAGATGTGGTCCATATACACTATGGAGTATTATGCCTCCATCAGAAAGGATGAATACCCAACTTTTGTAGCAACATGGACGGGACTGGAAGAGATTATGCTGAGTGAAGTAAGTCAAGCAGAGAGAGTCAATTATCATATGGTTTCACTTATTTGTGGAGCATAACAAATAGCATGGAGGACAAGAGAGGAGAAGGGAGTTGAGGGAAATTGGAGGGGGAGGTGAACCATGAGAGACTATGGACTCTGAAAAACAATCTGAGGGTTTTGAAGGGGCGGGGGGTGGGAGGTTGGGGGAACCAGGTGGTGGGTATTGGAGAGGGCACGTATTGCATGGAGCACTGGGTGTGGTGCAAAAACAATGAATACCATTACGCTGAAAATAAATTTAAAAAATTAAAAAAAAATGGTGGCTATTATCTTTACTTGTAACCTTCAGTTGTTTGTATTCTGCTGAGCTCTGTCCAACATGATAATTACTTACATGCTGCCTGACATGATGGAGTGATTGAAATGGCAATACTCTACTCCCTTTATCTGAAAGAATCTTTTAACATAAGCAAAACAAAACAAAACAAATAAACAAAGATTCACAATTAGAACAGAGATTTTTGTTTTAATATTTCTCTGTAACACCATTAAATAGTTCCGATGATAGAGCTCACAGATAATTCCTCTTTTGATATTTCAAACCCAAGAGAGACAAGACTTACACACTGGGGACTCAGAGTGTTAATCGTAAGAAAAATAATATTCTGCACCTCTAAATGATTGATTAATGCCTTTATTTTTCCACAAAACAATGCATGGTTCTATTTTTAATAATACTTATTCCTGCTATGTGGTTATTTATAATAACAAATAATTACATTTATTTAGACACCTATAGGAAAAAAACTGTATTCTCTGGACACCAAATTTAAGTTCTAATTTTTAGACTTGATAGCTCTAAGATTTTTCCACAAAGTTAGCACAATATCTAAAGTCTTCTAAAATGACTTCCACTCTCACCTCTATGTAGCTAACTCTCTGACCAGCTCTATTCCAGCCCCATTTTCACAAGCTTCAGTATTGCACCCCCAATGTAAGTGAACATCCCCACTTGGGCACCAACAACCAACACCTCAAATTTAGATCCAAAACTAATTATCTCCTCCATAAAATCCATCCCTTCTCTTCTGTTCCTTATTTCTGCTTTGAATAACTATTAACTTATTCTCCTTGTTCAAAATGGCATTTCATTATTGTACAAATACTTCTCTCTCAATATTAAATGGATAGTCTAATTCTGTAGATTTTTTCAATAGTATCTTTTACATGTGTTCCCTTTTCCCTTCTTTATTTATTTTTATTAACATATAACATATTATTTGCTTTTTCCCTTTTCCCTTATTTATTTTTATTAACATATATTATTTGCTTTTTCCCTTTTCCCATTCTTAACACACTTTTCAAATTATTTTGTACCTAGAATTATAACACAGTCCTTAAAAAGCCCTTTTTCTTCTTCTTGTTAATCTATTTTGAGCACAATGCCTCATCCTCCTTCCTACTGATGACGTCATTCCACTCATTCTACTCAAAAACTTTTCCCATCCATCTTCCTACTACCAACTAGATTAAGTTCAAATGTCTTGCTTAACCTGTTCATCATAACCCTCTATCATCAAACCAAATCTATCTTTCTAGTCTTGAAATGTATACATACTTCCCATCAGCCTATCAGAATGATTTACTGGACTGCATTTCACTGCTTCAGCTGTCTGAACATGGTTGAGGATTACTTAGACCTTTCTACAAAGCTGCATAAAAAACTTTAGACTTTGTGTTAAAAGTATTACTTCAGGTAATTTTCCTTGGTTTTTAACTGAAGAATCATCCAAATGACTCTATCCATTTTAAGTAGTATTATGACTGTTATGCTGCTCAGAAAACTTCTAGTTCAATTCCCTATGCCCTATTTCTTTTTTCCTGCTCTTTGAAAAAATTATTTATACTTTCTATGGTGCTCTTTATCATCTCTAATCTATCAATTGTTTATTCCATGAAAGTCCTTTAAAAGATATTTCTGAAAAGAAGCAGGGCAAACTTCTCCTTTTATAAGCCCTATATAATATTCCATCTGAACTAAACTTACTTTGTTGGCCCCATAGAATGCACACTGCTATGCTTTCAGTTATGCAGTTTATACCTGACCTATCTCAGCATCTTTAAAGGGACCTGACCTATTGAATGTTAACAAGTTTCCATGAGCTCTCCAGGCTCTTACCTCTTGTCCTTGCCTTTCTCAAGGATCAGCAGCCATCTCTCTGAAATGTAAAAATCAAGGGATGCTTGATCCTATCTCCCAGTTTCTGGGTAAGGGTAGGAGCCTAACTTCAGTGGGTACCTTGTCCCAAGTTGTAAAAGAAACAGGTTTCCTTTCCTTTCAATAAAGCCAATTAGCTAACAGATGATTACCCTAATTACCAGGCAAGGTTGGATGAACTGTGTGACAAACGGTGCCATGAAACCATCTCATATGAAGACTAGTTATTGTTTATCTTTAGAAAATGGATGTAACTGAACTTACTTGGCTCTATGAAAAAATGAGATTCTCTTCTGTCTTAGCCGATTGTGATGGATATCACATTCTGGTTTAATACTTTTTCAATAATAAAAGTGGTTTCTTTCTTCACTATCCTTATGGAAGGGATTTCTGGGTTGGGAGAAGACTTTGTTTTTAATTGTATTTCCCAACCCTCTACACCATAGATATTCTGGTTGTTTCATTCTTCTTATAAATACTGTAATAAGTTTGAATCACTACCACACGATGTTCAAGTAATGTCATATTACAAAGTAACCTACAACAATTATATGCTGTTATAATTATTAAGTTCTTTTGATAGATATTAATATAGTCTCTGTCAGAAGTGGTTGAGGGTACATGCCCGTGCACACACACACACACACACACACACACACTCACCCCTTGCTACCAGGCCATATAATGTAATGAAAGCCAGTATCTGACTACATTCTGCCACCTATACAGTTATTTCTTCTCAAGCAAACACAAAAGGTTATAAAATGTACTCAATAACTCATGTGCTCTGAAAAGTACCTGCATGAAAATTCACTCAAGGCAGTTGCAACACTAATTCTTGCAGGAAGATTCAGCTAAACTATCAACTAACTGTCAAATGACAGAATTCTCCCTAAGTCTTGAACACAAATTATATGGAAATCTTGAGCCCAGGGTACATTTCTGAAGGGGAGAGCCTATTCACTCATTAGAATTTTTTTTGAGGGGGCACCTGGATGGTTCAGTGGGTTAAGCCTCTGCCTTCGGCTCAGGTCATGATCTCAGGGTCCTGGGATAGAGTCCTGCATCGGGCTCTCTGCTCAGCAGGGAGCCTGCTTCCCTTCCTCTCTCTGCCTGCTGCTCTGCCTACTTGTGATCTCTCTCTCTCTGTGTCAAATAAATAAATTAAATAGTAAATAAATAAATAAATAAAGTCTTTTAAAAAAGAATTTATTTTTTCTGATTCATAAAGAGTGGGATCGCTTGTGCATTGCTAGTGAATGCATGTCTCTGAACAGTACTCATTCCATGAGCAAAACCTTGGTAATGGAAAACTTCAGTTCCCCATAACCAACGGGGCACACCCTGTGGGGCTCATGGAAAACTCAGACAGCCAAATCACTATTATAGTGCATGCTTTTCAGGAATCTTGCCAATGCTGATCGCTCCTAAGGTGTATATTCCTGACCACTGCAGTGCGAGAATAACGGACCATCCTCAGCTGTCCGTCAAAACTAAGCCACAGGTGCATATTTTACCACGTTTCTGCTAATATTTTACAGTCAATTACAGATAATACAACACTTCTGCTTTCATATTTAATGTGATCTGCCTTGATATGGTCCATGGACACTGGCACAGGAGTCCCTTCCTTTGGACTGTGTAAGAATTTTGTATCCTAACATCACAGAATTCCAGAACCCAGGCTTACATGATTTTTCTTTGTGATCTGTGCTCTCTCCCTTTGTGAGCTCATTAAATCCCAAAGGCTTTAAATGTCATCTGTAAGCCAACACTTCTAAATGCATCTCCCCAGCCTAGGCCTTGCTCACATAACTGTCTACTTGACATCTTCCATCTCTACTTGGGTGTTCAATGACATCTTTTTTTTTTTCTTTTAAGTTTTATTTTCGTGAGAGAGAGAGAGGGAGAGAGAGAAACTTAAGCAGTCTTGGCAATGAGCAAGAAGCCTGAAGCAGGGCTCGATCTCATGACACTGAGATCACGACCTGAGCAAAAACCAAGAGTCAGATGCTTAACCATCTCTGCCACCTACGCACCACATGGGTGTTCAATGGCATCTTAAAACTTATTGTGCCAATAATTAGGCCCATATGTTGTCTTTTTTGTTCTAGGAGTATTTAGCTTAATGTCTAAAATGTAGTAAATGGTCACTTAACATTTTTTACTGATGGAACTTGCAAATTTCTAACTTCATATGAAACCAAATAGTCTAGGAAAATAAAGTAATTTGATCCAAATTGCATTTAGTGCCATGTTTACACAATAACATTTTCTGGGGTTATAAATATTACAGTTAAAACTTCCACTGAAAATTTTGGCTAAACTCACTTTTATCTTTGACAAAAGAAAAATGAAGGCAGTGTACAAAGCTATCCGGCATTAATTTCACTAACAATACATTGCCACAGGTCATGGGAAACTATCTAACAACACTAAAAACATCATTATACCATCAGAAACCATGTAATTACCTCTTTTCAAAGGAAAATATTGTGGAATTTGCTAATTCTATTTCTAAGACATATTTCGGGAAATTTAAAAATGCAGTTTAATTCAACAAACATTCGCTGAGTACCTCCAGTACCCCCACGTGTTGCTGCTGCTGCTGTTTTCTTTCTCTTGTATCCCTTAGAGATAAAAAGAAAAGTGGTATGACCATCAGCTGTGGAAAGAGCAAGTCACTGTAATGAATTTGGGTGCTTCTCGCAGGCTTCCCTAAGGTTGTGGTGCTTGTGAACTTGAGGCAGGAAGAGACAAATAAGAAACACATCTCAACAATAATCTAGAAAATGGTATATTCAGCGAAAAATTACTGTAACTCAGAAGATCTGATGGTGTAAACAAATAAGAATCATTTCAGATCTCCTAAGTAGATCTGGGGAAAGAACACAGACTCGAGGACCCTGAAGGAGACAAAGAGGAACTGGATAAGAATAATCGTTCCTGGGGCACCTGGGTGGCTCAGTTGGTTAAGCATCTGCCTTCGGCTCAGGTCATGATCCCAGGGTCTGGGATCAAGTCCCACATCGGGCTCCCTGCTCAGCGGGAGGTCTGCCTTTCCCTCTCCCTCTGCTGCTCCCCCTGCTCCTGTGTGCTGTCCCACTCGCTCTCCCTCTCTCACGCAAAAATGAACAAAAAATAATAAATAAAAATGGCCCTGGAGGGAAAAGCAAAAGTAAAAAGCAAAATATACATGCATACACATGCAAGCACACGCACACATAAAAGCATATAAATGAAGCATATATTGCTGAGAGTAACATGTACTAATCAAAGAAATAGGCCTTACAACTCATCATCAAGACATTATGGAACAATGATAAGGAACAAAGCAGCTGTGCATCTGCTAGATCTAGTATTGCCTACTAGAAACTCCAAACCTAGGGCATAGAGTACTTTGGTTTATGAAGTTCTTATTAAAGTGAGAGAGTGTATTAGTATAAAATATGCAAATAAGTACCTTTAAGTAAACAAATGAACGCTTCAGGAAGTGGGTAATAGAAGCATGGTAGCAGTTCTAGGTTTCAATAAGGCACAGCTCAACTGTGTCTCCCTCTTAGATGTATGCGTCTCAAGACCAATTCATTCCCCTGTACCCGTAACAGAGCTCTGTTTAGTACTCACACCCCAAAAGAAATAACCAACTTAGCATGTCTTTCTAAAGCCTATGTGCTGCTTAATGTATTACTTTGGTGGTGTCAGATTCAATTGTAAACATCTCAATTGGAATTTTTTGATATTTCAGTTTTCTTTTGTAAAATGTCATGTTGTTTAGTGTTATAAGTAAAGGCACTATTTTGAGAGAGGCAAAGACAATGAGGTTTTAAAAGAGGGGAAAAATGAAGGCTCCTCTGTGTTCTGTCTCTGCTCATATTTCTGGCCCTGCATTGCCTTCCAGCTACCAACCTCATCCTAGGGATTTAAACCTTCCCTGCCCTTTCACCCTGCTCCCCAAAATACCTTGACAAAACTTTCCAAACATTTCTATAAAACACACTTGTAAGCAATCTGAAGACTGAGAATCTGCTTCTTCCTCTCTCTCCGCAGCACAGATCGTATTACCAAGCAGGAAGCAGTTTTTAATGAATATCTATAGCATAAATAAGTGAAAAGTTATGCTCACTGTTTTCATTTAAAATGCACAACCTCATAATCTTGCTAACAGGGCCCATTCCTTATTCTCCAAAACTATCTTTTAAATCTTTTAACAAGGCTTGTTACAAACAGGATCTTGCACAAGCACGTGCTTGCATGGAAACACACACACACACACACACACACAGGCACACTTACTTTTTTTTCTTTTTTTCCCTTATTCTCCCCCCACAGAGCGAGATGTGGCTATTAGTCAATCAGTCAACCTGTGAAATGCAAACAGCAGCTCACCGTGATTTCTCCAGGCTTCCCAGCTCAGGCAGCAAAAATAAACTATATTTCTTAGAGAAAATCAAATGAACCTCATGTGAATGCATTGTTTTCTTTACCATTTTTTTTTTTTTTTAAAAAGCAGAAATGCTTTTACCTGGAAAGTACTTTCTTTGACTAAGTTAGCATCATGCCGACTGACCTTTACTTTATTGTTCCACCAACTCTCTGGCATTTTAATGTTTTGGTCCGTAATAATAGCCTTGAAGAATGAAATGGGCTTTTTGAAGCAATTTTCTCCCTAAGGATTTAAAAATCAGTCTTATTTTTCACGTACTCAAAACAAAGCACTTTTAAAAAAATGAAAATGCAGTTCAGGCAGATGTGGGTTCATTTATGCTTTAATATCTTTAAATGCTGGATGAAAAAGCATATTGTGTATAGACATTTTTAAATATCTTTTTAAGCTTGAATGATTTCTGGGTTCAGGACCAAATGCAGTAAAATATAAGACTATGATCCTTCCTTTGCAGAGCTTCCTGGGATGAAGAATCCTAGGACAGCCCAATAAGGGGGTCAGAATTTTCTGTGTATGTACACAGTGTGCTCTGCTGGAAATGTCCTTGTACCTGGCTCCAACCTGGTTGTGTTTCTCATCTACCTTTAAAATCTTGACTTTCTCTGGTTCCACAATTTCTGCTAGTATAGTCTTTCAGCTGTTTCCCAAATTAAAAAAAAAATGAAAAAATAAAAGAGAATCAAAAGCTATTCGAGTTGCAAAACAACCTTCCCCTGCTGAGCTAACAGATTTCTCTCCCTTTTGTTTCCGAGAGGAAACAGAATATACTCTTAAACCCTTCCACCATCCCCTAACACTTGCAGCTGTTTCCTTCTCAAAGATTCATGACTATCAGAACAACAACAAAAAAATTCTTATCAAAATTTTGGTGACAATTCAAACAAAACTTATAAATGTGAAATTTAAAACAGATTTTCTCAATTATTTTAACTCACCAATATGTATCAATTAATAGCTTACTTGAGAAAGATTTTGTTCAATTAGCATCACTGATAAAAATGACTTAAATTTGTTAGACCAAGGAGATGGCATTGCTCTTAAGTAAATACTTTGTCATAAACATTTCCTAAATAATCAAGAAAGTACTACTCAAAGATAAGATTATTTAAGTATATGATCTTTAATGAAATGGTCAACAAATATTTAAAGGAAAACAAAACACAGTGATCAGTATACTGTCCTAGGCACATAGAGTTTGAAAAAAAAATCATAATATACCAATTTCTCACCTAAATAAAAGATGGCAGTCTTTTTTTTTTTTTAATATCTTACATTTATTTTCGAGAGAGAGACAGTGAGCACAAGTGGTAGGGAGGGCAGAGAGAGAGGGAGAAGCAGACTCCCCACTGAGCAGAGAGCCCCACACAGGGCTCAATCCCAGGACCCATGGGATCATGACCTAAGCCGAAGGCAGACACTTAACTGACTCCGTGTATTTGTAAGATGAAATAACAAGCTTACAGGAAAGAGGTATCAAGTAAGAGTACTGTGGACAGCTGCTCAACGAATCACGTAGGGGAAAATGTCAGTAAAAAAGAGTGAAGAACTCATTCTGAGTTAGTGGCAAGAAAGAAATTTCATCATGAATCCTGCAATTCTTCTCAAATTCTTCTAGTGTTTGACAGGCTTCTAGATTTTAGTTGCTCCACGTTTCTCATGTTTGTTTCCCATCACCAAAGACTAATACGAAGTCTTCATGTTCTACCCATTCAACACCTAAATGCATAATTCCACATTTTTTCATTGTTTCAAACCAAAACTCTTCACCTTAATTTCCACCAAATCCCCTGGTACCAAGTCTAGCATTTATCATTACCCAGAACTGCTTCTTGGTACATTTGTAAACCTACAGTAAAATTCCTCTCTGCTGCCATAGTTCTCCATGTCAGTGCATCTTTTCTTCCATGAAAAGCAGCCGGACCAGTTCCTCACTCCCATCCCTCTCACACAACCTAATTTCTCCAACTTTTTTCAGTGTCCCCTGTTCTCATTTTTTCCCCCAGCCAGCCTTTTGAACCCCATGGCTGCTGAGATAAACTACTTTCCCACCAGTACCTTCAACTCCCCACAGGCTCATCCTTTCTTTGTACCTAAAAATTGTCTTTATTCACCAGTCCAGTGTTCCAGTGTTTAGATACCTAAGCACTGTTCTAAAAAAAAAAAAAAACAAAAAAAAAACAAAAAAAAAACCACAAACCTCAAAATCTTATTTGTGATATTGAAGATGCTGTTTAATGAAAGAAGATAGACTATGAAGAAGAGAGTAAGACAGCTGTTCATTCAAGGTGTTGCGTGGGGTGCCATGAGACCGATGTGCTGGTTGAAGTCACAGACCAGAATTCAACCAGGAGCTCTAGCAAAACAGATTCAGTGAAATAGTTGTTGCCAAATTGGGACAGATAAGTGTATCAATTTGAGGTGACAAACGGGTGGCAATGAAAATAATAGACCTTTTCAAGAAGATTAGCACTAGAGGAAGTGAAAGATAAAAATGAAAGCTAAAGAGAGAGGTGGGGTCTGTCGAATCCTTTTTAACAATTTAAAAATGGTTAATTTTTAAACATGGCTAATGAGAAGAAGATAATATGGAGGTAAATGCTGACATAAAGGAGAGGAAAAAAATCATCCGTTGATGGATCAAAGTATCAGAAAAATGGCAAGAAATGAGATCAGATGTGCCAGTCAAGGAGGAACACCTCTTCTAGACTAGAGGAAAAGACAACATAAAAAAATTAGATAAGCTTTCAAGTAAGAGAGTTGAATAAATTCCAAGTTGATGTCTGCTTTGTTTGTGTGTGTGCGGAGTTTGAAGAACATATCCCCTGGTAAAAAGACTGAAGATCACAGATGAAGTAGGGAGTCTGAAGAGAATAGTGAAGTTTTAGAATAGTCTTACAAGTAGCTGTCCAAGAGAGACATCAAAGGACTGTCAAACACATTTCAGGATCCAGGCAAGTTCAAAACCCACACATTTATGGCATCAAGAATACACATAATTGTGTGTTTTTATAGTAGCTTTCTAGGATGCTTCACAAATGATGTACCAATTTCTATGTTCAGGTCACTTCAACCTGCTTATACCCTCTAATCCCTGTTCTCTCAGTTCCTGCCTTGTTTCCTGTGAAAAAATCCACAAGGCCCCCTCTCGTCTAATGCTTTGTACCATTCCTATAATCATGACTGCAGGCTCCATTCATGTGCACCTTTTGACTGCCTCGCTCAGTTTTGTTAACCCACCACCTGTACCAGCTTAATTCCTTGAATCTGCTGTGACATGAGCTCACCAGATCCTCTGTATCCCTATGAACACAAAACAGATGAGCAATAAACACTCCACAGGCTTTGTTTGATTTGACTCTCCATAGCATTTCACTCTCTTATGTTCTACCTCTAGGCTTTGTTCACCTTTCTATAGTGTCTCCTAATGCTGGTGATTTCCGAGATTTCATCCTCATTACTGGAGACCTGGACAGAAGAAAACCAGATGGGCAGCCTTGGAAGTTGCCATCCAAGAGTATCTGAAAAGACGGATGTCTTGATGGGTCTCCCTTTGGCAAAGAAAACAAAACAAAACCATCAGCATAGCATTATATATATATGATATATATATCATGCTGATCAGTCTCCTCAGGGAAGATAGACTTATGTTCTCCCGTCCTCTGAATTTCTGTTAGGTTTGACCAATGAGAGGAGCAGAAAGAAGAGGGCAGGACAAAATAGAGGCCAAGCGCTGCTTCCTGAAAGTGGGACCGCAGTTTTAGCAAGGGTTGCATTCCTCTCCCGGGGCCATAGCGTTTCTCAGGACATCCGTCTGTCCTAGCTTCAGTTCCCTCCAGGTTCCAGTCACCACTCTTCCCCAAACATTCAGGCTGAGAGGTGGTGAATTTCTTGCTGTTGCCAGTCCCTGGATATATCAACATGCCTTTAAAAAAAAAAAAAAAATTCCCTTACTCCCACCCACACCACTGTAAATAGTTTATTCACTTAATCTCTTCAATTAACTGTTCGAGTATGCCACCTGTTTCCTGCCTGGACCCTTACTGACACTGAACTGCTTTTTCCAAACGATGACAGAATATCCCAAGACTGAGATGGCAGCATTTCATTGGAGATACTGCACAGAAACAAAGGAGTGAATTCAGAACTAAAGATGTATGCTTGGGAAAGGATCTGCACAAATCTGGTAATTAAATCCCCAGCAGAGGATGAAATCTCTGAAGAATGGCATGGCCAGGAAGTACAAACTAAAGAACGAAATACAAATGACGGATACACTCATTTGGGATAATTGGGAAGAAATGAGTGAAAGGAAGAGCAAAAGGTAGAAAAAAAAATTAAAGTATCAAACAAGTAAATCTGGGGTTCAGCATATCTTAACATTTTTATTTTACAATAACATAAGAAATTTTAAGAAATCTGGGGACTCTGGCTTCCCAAAACTATTAAACTTTATTGTCCTGTCATCTAAGTGTAGACCATTCATATCTGATTGTGTATCGGTGTGTGTAATTATCTTTTCTAAAAATATTCCAAATGTTTGCTTCTATCCTCATGGGCACAGATATCCTTACATGTGCGTTGATAAAACTTCACATCATACAGTTTAGTATATCCTTTAACGTAAACAGTCCCGTATCATGCAAAATAACTTACCTAACCACGGAAATTTATGAAATTACCTATGATCAACTACGGGTTTGAGTGTGTGTGCTTTACAATTTGTTGTTTTGTTTTGAAGAGAAGCAATTCCTGAAATTGCAAACTACTTTTACTAACGTAAACAAATTGTTGTGGTATGTGGGTCTGCGGAAAGGGATAGAGACCGAATTCACAAGCCAACATCTTATAGCAGTTTTATCTATTTTCAAACTTTCCCTTTCCAACGAAGTGGAAATTGATCGTGGCATTTGGCGATGCAGTTCCAATACAGAACAGAGCCAACCTGGGCACGTGAAAAAAACTTTGCAGTGATCTCGTCTCAACTATCCCTCTGCCGAAACTTCTGTAGCATTCAGTATCAGTCCTGGGTCAGCTCACCTTCGGATCCCTACCCTGCCTTTCTCTTGCTCTCTGTCCTAAAGAGAGGCCATCCTTGCAGTGTGCATTCACCAGGCTTTCTGGCAGAAGACCCTCAGCTGGGTTGGGGCAGTTGAAAGCAATGGTGAGAAACTGGGGCCGGGGAGGAAAAGAAAAGCCAGAGGCGTGCCCCTCCTTCTATGCTGCTGCTGTCTCTGACAGCTGCTGTCTCTTTCCCTTGGCTTTAGCACCTGCCACACAGGCTCTCCTGGATTTTATCTTCCACTCAGTGACCCAATGATCGGAGTCTCCAGGCTCCAATAATACTGCCTCTTGCTTCTGTCTCTCCAGCCCCGGGCTGGCAACACCCTTTGTTTTTCCCAATTTCTGGGCTGCTTCCTTGTCCTCTCTTTCCTTAACTGGAAACCAATTTCCTGTATTAAATCCCCTATCTTAAATACGTTGAGTGTTTTCTATTTTCCTCATTGGTCCCTGACTAATTAATACTCTATATTCTGCTGTTATGCTTATTTGCATATTTGTTTCATTCTATTACTCTTTGAAATTAGTGCCTGTAACACCTGGCACCGTGCCTAGCACCAAGTAAATGTCTCACAAATTTGTGGAATCCCATTTCTAAAGGGAGTTTTGTGAGGTTTAATATTTAATGGGAAATTAGAATGGAATCAAGAATCTTAATTAGGGACATAGTCATTCACAGTGACCTTAAAAGCAGCTATTAAAACTATCCAATAATGACTTATCTCACTGTGACACTGACTGAGGGGAAGACCACAGCATTCCTGACCTACTCTCACACAAACTACCAAAAATCCTCTTAGAATTAATAGCAGTCATAACCCTTTTCATAGGTGAAAATGCAGCCCTCTTACCAGAACAGTAACATAACAATTGTAATGGCCTGTAATTTATACCATGATTGGTAAAACGCAGGCATTCTGTGATGGTTTCCATGGCTACGTGCATAGAGAGAGGAGCGAGATTAGAGATGAAAATAAGCTATGACTGAACTGTAAGAAGTATCAAGAGTAACTCCGAGAATGAGGGGGAAGTGTTTTTAAAAAATGAAGTGTTACGATTGAAACCACATAATAAAATATGTGGTTGCTATTACAACCTGACAGTGATGTGATTAACTGAGAAATACTATCAAAGTAAAAAGAAATGAGTTACTTTAATGCAAGGGAACGATAACTCCACACAGAAAGCCACCAGAGCCCGATACTCAGCAGCACTCCCATGTGGAAAGACGAGCTTCCCTGCTCTCAAGACCCCACAAACGCACTCTGATGCTGTTGATTCAGCAAGCGATGACCCCAGAACATTCTGTGGCGATTGTTGTAAACCTGAGAAACTGAAGGTCAATTTCCACAAGCAAATGATGATGAACTCTAAATAAGGACACAGCTGTGGTGTCAAAGAAGGAGCGGGGGATGGTCGAATTTAGCCGCCTCCCGCATTTTCACCAACAATCCACAATTCACACAACATTAAAAAATTCCATGTGGGGCACCTGGGTGGCTCAGTGCGTTAAGCCTCTGCTTTTGGCTCAGGTCATGATCTCAGGGTCCTGGGATCAAGCCCTGCATCGGGTGCTCTGCTCAACGGGGAGCTTGCTTCCTCCTCTCCCTCCCTGCCTACTTGTGATCTCTCTGTCAAATAAATAAACCATTCCCTAGTTCACTTCCTTCCCCATTTTCTAAGGAATTTGACACAAAACTATGGCAAATGATACTGAATTTGACCTTTCACCTTAGTATCTAAGATGCTATCAGTAAGGACACTCCAAGGCCAGGCGCCTAACCAGCACTTTAAAAACAATCACATGATTCAAATCCCACATCCACTTCCAGGTTGTGGCAGATGGAGAAAGGATAGTAAAAGAACTCTAACCTACAAGCTAATAGAGGGCAAAGGGGATCATAGAAAATGCTGGTTAATCCAAAAGAAAGTTAAAAAAAAAAAAAAAAAGAACACATGAGAGAAACAGAAAATAAACACTAAAATAAGTAATGTAAACTCAAATATATGCTGTTCTTACAAAAGAACTTAAATATAAGAACACAAAGAGGTTGAAAATAAGGGAAATGCCATACAATCATAAACAAAATGATACCTGGGGTTCTCATATTAATGGGAAACAAAATAGATAGGCACTATTAGAGATTTTTTAAAAAGGACATTTCATAATGATAAAGTTGTTAATCCATAAGAAATAAATCCATTCCAAACCTGTAAGTACCTTGTAATGTTATCTCAAAATACATGAAGCCAATATTGACAAAAATACAAGGAGAAATGGAAAGAACAGTTGTGGTAGGAGTTTCAGTCATTTCTCCCAGTAACTGCTAGAACCAGCAAACAAAATATCAAGAGAAATACAGGTTTTAAGAACGCAATTAATAAAATTGACCATAGAACCCTAAAATAACACTGCAGAATATATATTCTTTTCAGATACTTGTAGAGCGTTTATAAAACTTGACCTTATGCTAGGCCATAAAGGAAGTCTCCACAAATTTTAAGGATTAAAAACACATTCTGTGTGTTGGCACCAAAACTTGTGAAGTGCTTGAAAAGAAAGGAACATTACAGAACAAACTCTTTCATCATGAATCAGTTTAACACTATCTTCAGCGCTTTGAAAGCCAGCCCACGACTTTCCCTTCAGCAAGGCTTGGGAAATCTGAACACTGTTGAGACTGAGGAGGTCACTTGCAGCTCCACATCTAAGACACCAGCTTCCATATTGTGGTATTTGTCTCCTTCACAGCCTGTCTTCCAACCTTTACATCAGTGTTTTTTTCTTTTCTCTACGTCCACACCCCTGGTTTTCTGCATCTGGAGAGATTTCTCTCTGCTCTGCCATCCTGTCTCTAGCCTTGGAAATGGGGATGCTTTACCTTCAGTGAAGACCCCGATGGCCTCAAGTGCAGTTTCCCTCATTTCTCCTTCCTCACTTTTAGTCTTTCATAGCTGAAAACCTGAGCGCCTCACATGGATTTCTCTCCACTCTCTTGACATGCCGTCAGTCTAAGAGCCCAGGCTTCCTTGGGTGAATTTCTCTCTGCATTCCTGCTGGGCCCTCACCTTCAAAGGGGAGCTGCTTTGAATCTCAGAGAATCTCTGCATGGCTGAGAACATAGATCTCAGCACTCTTCCTTGGTTCCCAGCCTTTGGTGTATTACTCCCGAGTCTCTGGGAGAATTTATAGGAAAAAGTTGGGAGGTGGGTACAGATTTAGTCTGTGGCTGGACTCCCCATAATTCTAATCTGTCATGTAGCTCTCATGTGGTCTTTAAAACTTGTTTTAAGATTTGGCAGATTTCTCTTTAACCCTATCTAGGACAGATTCTTTTCAGTCCATCATTCCACATGAAATGAGAACAGTGGTCCTTACCATTCTCTCTCATGTGGTCCTTACCATTTTCTGGAATTCTGACCAGCTAAGTTTCTTTGTGTTTTCAACTCTCAGAAGAATTTTTTAATGATTTCATAGTTTGTTTAGCTTGTTTAGCTCTCACTGACAGAATCTTGAGAATTTTGAAAACAGCCAGAAGTGGAAGTAACCTCATATCTCTTTTTCATCTTTCAGTTCAAATTATTTGCTTAACGTCCTTCCATTGGATGTCTTCTTTAATAAACTTGGTGATTAGGAGAATTTAGAATATTATTTAATTTCCAAAATTAAGTGCATTATCTGGTATTAAAATATATAGAATATGGACTCATTTCACAAAAATACATGTAAGGAATGTTGAAGGACAGAAATAATGAAGATAAAAACAGAATTTAATAAAATAAAAAACAAACACAATAGGGAAACAAAAAGGCAAAATTTGGTTCTCTGAAGAGACTAATAAATCTGTCAAGTCATCTAGTTAAACTAAAGAGGAAATAAAGCAGGAATATCAGGAGTGAGAAAGGAGACAAGCCAAGAAACAGTAAAAAAAAAAATTATAATTTGACATTTGAAGGACTTATACCAAAATTTACAAAATTTAGATGAACTGACCATATTTTAGAAAAACAAAACCTACCAAAACTGAAACAAAAAGAAAAATAGAAATCTGAAGTCTTATATCTATCATATCTTACTCTGTAAGTAGTTCTCCCACAAAAACACTTTAACCAAGATTGTTTCAGTGGTGAATTTTTTAAGTGACTGAAGGGGGATAAAATAGTTTAATATAAAATATTCCAAAGACAAAACAAGAAAAAAATTACAAGTTGTTCTGTGAATCCAGAACAACGTTAACATCCAAACTTGAAAAGAGCATTAGAAGAAAGAAAAATTAGAGGACAATCTCTCTCATGAATAAAATTGAGAAAAAAAATACTAAATAAAATATTAGCAAATAAGAAATAGTGGATCCCAAGATCATGGTCTCAGAATGTTATCAGCCAAGAATACATGGCTTCCCCCGTTCCCCCCTCAGGCTAGAGATCACAAGATTCTTCTTTGGAAAAAGCATAAACCAAAATATGCCAAAAATTTAGTATTCCCACCCAAAAGGCTGACTTAATCACACAATCATACAGTGAAACCCATGAGCAGATAAGCTCTGCCAGGCACATGAAACTTTTATGCAGTTTTTTAAAAATCTCACTGTTAAATTTAAATGAACAACAAAGAAATCACTAGGTACAGGAAGAAAGCCACAAAAGCAAATAGAGGAAAAGCAAAGAGAAATAAGAGGAAATAAGGATAATGCAGGAAGCAGAATAAAATTTAATAAGGAACTATAATTAATATTGAGGAAAATTTTGTTTCTAAAATAATAATTTGTCATATAAGGAAATATCAAGAATAATAAATAACTTGGAAACGAAAACATGTCAATTGAAAAATTAATGACAAGTTTGGAACAGTGAGGAAAAGCTCCAAAAAAAATTTTTTTTAAATGATACAAATATTGAGAAAAGGAAATTAGGAAGTTAAAAAATCTCTACAGAAAGCCCAATATCTAAATAACACTATACAGCAAATTACTAATAATTTACTTGTTATCTACTAAAACATAAAGTAGAAAACAAGAAATTATGTATGAAAACTACAGAAAAAAAGAAAAAATCCCTAAATTAATTATCTAGCGTAACAAATACAAATCTAAAAAATCTAGACCAATACTTATAATCACAGAAATGCAGAGCTCAAAGGATAAAGAAAAGATAATAAAGGGATAGACAGAAAAAAAACAGCTCCCTTTCACTTATTCCTAGGAAATCTACTGAAGGATATGCTCCAATAAAATGCGTATGTAAACAAAAAGGGAGATGTGGGATCCTATAAGTGTAGATGATAAGGAAGAGAAACCCCAGAATAATAAACATGCAAAAGTCCTGGACAGCAAAAATTTGGACCAAACAGTAGGGTGTTGTTGGATACAAGTGTCCCGAAAGCGAAAAGATAAATCATGTGATGTGTTTGGTCTTTTAGGAAATATATTGAATGATTACAGATCTCTGGGTTTACTTGAGAAGAATTAGAAAAATAAATGGAAAAGTTAGGCAATTATTAACTCTCAAACCTAAAGTTATATGATTTAAAAAATCAATTATAATATACTCCTTGGCTAAACTGTAAGCAATATTTTCCTAGTTACAATAATACATACTCTAATCTTTAATTGAGAATTCTAATGTGGGGCACCTGGGTGGCTCAGTTAGTTAAGCTTCTGCCTATGGCTCAGGTCATGATTCCAGGGTACCGAGATCCAGTCCTGAGACAGGCTCTCTACTCAGGGGGGAGCCTGCTTCTCCCTCTCCCTCTACCTGCCACTCGCCCTGCTTATGCTCTCTCTCTCTCTGTCAAATAAATAAATAAAATGTTCTTTTAAAAAAAGAATTCTAACATGGGAATTTTGTGAGAATAAAAGGAATTAAGAACATAGGGTAGGCAGTTTCTATGATGTAAGAAGTAAGTATCTCTGAATCGTAGCCACAAGTCAGTACATAATATCTAAACCATAGAAATAAAGAAAAAAAAAGTAGCAATGGTAGAGGGTGAGTTCCCTGGGAAGTTAAGTTTGAGATGGAAATCAGCTTGTAGCTCATTAAGGATCACTCTTGGGCTTAACACCTATAGAAAGGAAAGTAAGAGAACAGGGTTAGGCAAAAGGAAAAACTAAGCAGCAAAGCATTTTCAATCTGACATCGCAGCTGACCCTGCTCTGTAAATGCGATGACCTCTCAGAGCAGCCTGGAGGTGGCATGGTCCTTTAGAACAGCCCCAAGGCAGAGGTGCGGGAGTGGAGAGAATGAGACCTTCATGTCCATCTATCCTCCTGGTCCCACCCTGTACAGTAATCAGTGGATGCAGACCAACCAAGGAAGGGATTCTGATCTTAGGGGAGGTAGCTCTCTTAATAGGGGCAATTTCTAGAAGAGGTTGTTGACGGAGGGCTGTCTGCCAGGGGCATGTGCAACATCTGAATAACAAACCCTTTATTTAAGAAGGGGGATCTGCACAGCACATCACGGCTTCCAGCAATGTAAGTCTATTATTGGAAATAGAGCAGCAAATACCAAACACAGACACTATAAGAGGGAAAGTAGTTGTTTCTGAGAAGCTGGTCTTGTGATATGGAGAATGGTTGAAGAGGAACACCGTTCTCATTTTAAGCCTACGGGTATTGTTTGATTGTTTTCATTCTGTGTTTATTAGTTGACAAAGGAAAAAAAATAATTTTTAATAGCAGAAAATAAAAAAAAGTAAATGTAAATATATACATATAAAGATAGATAAGAGAAAATACTTCAGATTTCATTTATATGTTAAGGTGGTAAGAATATAGTTATATACATCTTAAAAGAAATATGGATATATATGAATATAAGTAGAATATAGATAAGCTCCCAATGTTCAAACTTTCTATAGTCATTTACTATTTTTTTTAATTTAAACAGGTAATAAATTATAAATACATTTGAAAAATATACATCTATATATCTCCACCTATATACACATTGCTAATCATGAGAAATCATGTTGAATGTATTAATGTGTATGTATGTATGCATCTGTCTACCTACCTAATATGTCTGTCCATCTATCTACCATCTGTCTATCTGTGATATATCATGGTGAGTTAGAGATCAGGTAACCCATGGAGACAGGAAATCTATTTTACCTTTACCAACAGAAAGCTGTAAAATAACTCTGAATCAAGTCATTACCAGAAGTTCTGCCTTTGCCACTTAGCAAATTCCTATCAAGGTCAAACATAAAAGAAAAAAAAATTTCTCTTCCAAAGCATTCAGGTACATCCCTCTCTTCATCCAGGTATGATCTCTTTGTCCTTCACAATAAACACAGAATGCAGCAGGCTGATAATTAGAGCTTCCAAAACTTGCTTGATTAAAAATAATTTTTAAAAGAAAAACAAAAACTTGACACGTACTTGTTAAAAATGCAGATTCTCTAGCCCTTGCCCTAAAGTGTCTGATTCAGTACCTCTGGTACTAGGGCTATAAATCTGTATTTTAAGAAATTCTCCAGCTGATTTTTTATAGTTAGAAGTGTTTCCTAAACACTGCTATGGTATAAAAAGCAAATGCTTTAGAAGATGAGAGATTTAAGGACTAGTCATAGCCAGAACCACTAGCTGTGTGAGAACACACTAAAACATCCTCAATTCCTCGATTTTTCTCTTAAGTCTAACTTAATGCATTAAATAACATACATTGGGACCAAGCACAGTACCCAGCACTAAATAGTGCATGGCAATTGCTCTTGGCCTTCTCAGTGTCCACTCCCCCTTTATCACTTACCATCTCACTTTACACTCAGGTGCTTGTAAGTGCTGGATTACGAAATCCACAAAGACAGACACCACACTTGCATTCCCAGATCCCCAGCACCTACAGCTGTAACTGGCGCGTGGCGCTCCCAAACTGCTTATGGGATTGATTGATTCAGGACAACCCCTTAATCACCAGTTACAGTTTTTTGCCCAGATTTACCACCTTGTCCAAACACTTCTCGTTACTTCCACTCCCCACAGGTTGTATGGAGCAATGTATATTCCTTATAATAAAAAGGAAAAGAAAACAGATCAAACAACGTTCTTGTGACAAAAGTTAAATTGGTGGTTAGAATTAGAGCAAAATTAGAATGAAGTTTAAAGGAACAAAGGGAGTTTGCAATGATTTTCTGTAATTGCTTATTTGTGCCATGTAACTGTGTGGATTTCATTGTTTTAATCTGCCATGTTTCTTAGTAACAAGTACACTTAGGTAGGCATTTAGACTTTTTCTAGAATACAAATGATCATCAGTCTCCGTTTAACTTGGTTCCCTGCTGAAGGTGATAAAGGCAGCTCATTTTTTCTTCTAATACAGAAGTTCCTTTCACTGTTTCAAAGTCTTCTTGTGATCTTGAAGGTACAGCCAAATGATAGGATTCAGATGATAACATGAAGACCGGTAAAAATCAATGAAAACTACTTCTCAAGGAACGTGCATTCCATTCTTTGGGGGCTTTTTGCATATTTTCAGGGAAGTAAAAATGAACTTGTTTATTACTTATTAGCTTCTGGCAGATGTAGGAGGATTACTTGATAGTTTTGAGTTTTCATACATGGAAATGAAAACTAAGTGTTTTGCTAAGAATGATGTGCTCACAAATGTATTCTCATAACCACCTCCCGTTTGAGGAAGCTCTTGAAGGAAGGATCAGAAAGTCCAAAACTGCAGCCTCACATTCACACAAATAGTTGTTCCGTTTACTAACTCATTTCATCTATCACTGATGAACCTCATTAATAACCCATTTTCCCTGGTACTTTTCCTTAGATTTTCTTAGATTTCTTAGATTTTGCATAGCACAATACTAACACCCTAGATCTCTAAGAGTACATGAATTTGAAGCCCAATCCCACCATTTAATGCAGTGAGTTTGGACAGTATTTAATGTCTCAAATCAGTTTATTTATGAGTGAAGTAAAGATACCATATTAGTGTCATAGAATTGCTTTAAGAATTAGGTTAGATAATGAATTCAGAGCACTCCCACTGCCTGGGTTATTATTATTAATTACATTAGGGTAAAACTCCAGAGAATTAGCAAACCAATGGTTAGTTTTTGATGTGCATTCCCCATTGTCTAAATTTCCACGTGCGAATTCTTATGTACTGCTTCCTCTTTTACAATCACTGTACTAAATCTTTATATTTCCTTTATACAACAAAGCCTTAAGGTAGATAATCTCAAATCATGGAAGTCAGAAAACTGAAGCTCAAAGAAATGAAACATCTGGTGCAGAGACAGCAACTACTAGGCGGCAAGGACTCAGTCTTTTCCAGAGGGTTTTCCCTAAACCACCACTTTCACGACACCCTGCTTAGTACAACCAGACTGAGAACAGGTAGGACACCAGCACAAACTAAATCCATCTCAGTTTAGAATTAGAGAAAACCAAATCATACTAAGATGAAACAATTTCCATAAAGCTTCAAAGAAATCCTGCCTCAAAGAGTTGATTAAACTCTGATGTATCAGCTCCTTGAGTTTTTTGCACTTCTTTCGAAAGCTTGCCCTTGATTTGTAACTAAGAAATATGAACCGACTGCTTTATAAACCCATGTCACGAGCAGCTGGCTGACTTTCAGGAGACTTTTCCTTCATTTGTTTTTGCTTTTCCTGAAAAAACAAATGCCAACAGCAATATTCTGCTAATATTTTTTAAGCAAAGAATTTTAGTTTCACGGTAGAATACTCTTGTGACTGAGGATTTTACCGCAAAAACTGTAAATCTAATTACAATTATAATGAATGCTATCTCGTGATGCAGAAGTTTCTTGTTTCTTTGTTTTGACTTCTGCATGTATTACAGGCACATTTATTACTGCATCACAGATAACAAAAGCAGCACAGAAAGGGTAAGTGACTTGATGAAATAGTTAACAGTACCAGCCCTAACATTTCTGTACCTAAAAACAGGCATGATAAACAGCAGCCCTGTGCTTTGGTTTTAGATCCTCAAATATACCTGAGACATTTGGGAATATCTGCTTAATCTGCCTTCATTCTAACATTAAAATCTGTCCTCTGAAATAAATAATTTAACAATGTTATATATAGTCTGGGTCCCAGTATAACCTCAAGAGCACATGCCTTTCTTTCACTAGATTAAACAAAATATATTAATTCAGTGTTCTAAGGCATATACTTCTACAAGAAAAGGGTGCTTATCACACTTACATATGTGAGGAAATACTTTTTAAAAATTCAAAAGTGTCATAAAAGGGTCACTTAAGACAAATTCTGTTTCCTAATCATGCAAAATGAATCAATCAGCCTCGTGTTTTCATAACACCTCAATGAAATTTTAACAAAAATGCTATCATGTACATTGGTACTTGGTACCAATGCATACAACTGCAGGCAAAGATTGTCTTTGCTTATAATATTTTAGCCTAAAATAAAATGTACATTTTTATTCATTGATCAAGGAAGCTTAACCAAACAAATAAATAAGAAAAAATCATTAATAAAATACTAGCACATTTAAAACCATAGTTAAATGCTGAGACAACAAATATTTCCGTTACCACAGAAACATTAGAAAACTGAGAATGGACTATTTCCCAGTGAGAACTCCAGAGCTCCAGATGTCTTTTAGCAGACATGGCAATCATAACCTCCTAAAATGATCGGGTTAAAAGGTACTTCAGAAGCCACTGAACCACTCACTCACTATGTGATGTTCTCCAGGATCGGCTTCAGTTTAATGCCTCCTTTTCATTCAACCCCACAGCCAATCCGCCCTGTAGATCCTATCTTAAAAGCATATATCTTCTTTTTTTTTTCCTTTCATTTGTTAATGCTCTAAGTTAAGACCTTTCACCTGATTTCTGAATCTGGAAATAGTCTCCAAGTTGGTTCCTTCTTTGCATTTTGTACCTGAAAGAATCACACTCCTGCTTTCTGAACATCTCACTGATCTCTTAAGGAATGCCCCATTAATTGTTGGGTCCTGACCTTAGACGTTCCCCAGGTGAAATCTCAAACTGGCCCCCAAACTTATAGGACAGGAAGAGACCAAGAAAGAGGTAGGCCACTGCAGATGGGCAGGCGGTAGGTTTAATTAGTAAGGAAACTGACACACGAGGACTGTCTTCAGTGGCAGCAAGATGAGTAGGTTCCATGCCCCCAGCAAGATTTGTAATTAAGTTTATACAGAGGCTTTAACTGGGTTTAGTCATGAGTACCATTCAGACATTCTCAAGGCTCCATCCTTGAAACAGCTCCCACTGTGGGAATGGTGGGCAGCAAGTGCATTTCAAGGAGGGGTGGGGGTTGAGGAGCCTCTGATTGCATAACTTTAGCTCCCAGGTCAACCAGTAGTCTGGTTCTAATGATGACCTCCTCCAACAAGTACAGAGCAAGAGAATGGAGAATCTGGTAAGAGTGAAATTTAAATAAAGAATCTCTGAACCTAAAATCAATAGAGGAAGAAAAGGCTGTTAAGTGGGGTGGGTGTGCATCTCACTGAGAGAGACATAGTGGGAGAAATTGTTTCATGACCTTCTCCAACACTAATCAACAGTGTCTTTTTTTTTCCCCTGAATTCAACACCCTTCACAAGTTATCTCCAACCTACATTTGCTTTCCTTATTTCCCACTCATATAAAATTGTTCTTTGTAATTCAAAATACAGGACTCTTCCATACATCCCAAACATTCTGTTCTTACTCTCCTTCATGCCTATAGTTCTCTTTGTCTAGAAATAGCATAGCCTCTATTGGTTTGCCTATTAAAATATGACCTATTTTAATGACATCCACTATTTTTGTTCTTCTGGCATACATTCCCCCTTCTTCTATTCATGGCATCCCAAATGCACTTTGTAGAACTACTTCTAGCCCCCAGGACAGAATCTTGAAAGGCTGTTAATCTCTGCCTTGTCTTGCCCTGGCTAGGGAGACCCTGCCTGCTTCAACCTAGCCGGGAGAGATGCTCTACTTTTGGAATTATACCAGGATTTAGATTAGCTGGATATTGGACATCACTAGGAAAACTTCATGAAATCATGGCTCATTGATTCCTGACTTTTAGATAGATGGAACTATTCTGGGTCCTGTCTTTTGAAAGTTATCTTTTCAACATATTCTTCATTTCTGTAAATCATCCTGGTTTTAATAGCAAATTATTTAAGAAAATAAGCAGAATCATGTGGCTGACTAGAAGCCAAGAAATTCTAACCATTAAATCCTGCTGGACACTACTCAAATAACCTCTCAGTAAAGATATTTATGAACCTGAAAACGAAATTTGATGTTTCACCTGTAGTTCACAGTTCAGCAACATCAACATCATCTAAGAACTTGTTAGAAATGCAAATTCTTGCACCCCACCTCAAGACTTACTGAATCAGAAGCCCTAGTAGTACAGCTTAGAAATCTATGTGCCCTATAGAATGTAGCACATCGCTTCCCTCTAATATTGTGCCTTCAGTTACAATCAGTTGTGCATCACAGTTTTCTCCTGTGTTCTATCCCTCAACATTACATATTCTTCTCTGCATCTCCAATAACATCCAGTACAGTATTCTACATTATAGAAGGAGCTCAACAAATACTTGTCACACTAAATTAAACAGGTCTATTCAATAGTGGCAGCAAAAAGCAGCTATTATCATTCACCTTATTTTCACCCTTCGTATTTCTGTATAACAAAATATACAAACATCTATCTTTCAATTGCACACTCACCCCCAAACTATTTGGAGCATAAATAATTATTTGTACATATAAAAGAGTCAAAAAGAGATAACATTTTCAATGCAAATTAAACTCATATCTAACAGTTTCTCTAAAACTTTTCTTTGAAATAGAGAAAGAAATGTGTCATTCAAGTCTTTTACCCTAACTATATTAGTAATGGTTCTCTCTGTTTACTTGAATTCCTTTCCTTCTTGTTGACCATAAATATACTATTTACGTACTGCAATGAATATATGCTACAAGTTTTGATTACCTGTCTTCTATGGATTCCCAAACTAAAAAATAATAAAATTTTCATATCTGCAATCTCTTCCATACACCTCAAAGGCTAATCTAGGCATTTGCAGAGTGGGAAAGAGGTGTCATTGGTGACCAGATGGTTAAGGTGACCAAATATTCAACTCTAGCATTATCTGAATTTTCTGCTTTCATCGGTTTTTTGTTTACGTTCAACTCCACCTAACTCTGAGCCTAAAAATAATTTATGGCATAAGTTTATTGTTTTTAAAATAAACTTTATTCTCATGTCGGTTAAGCAACCGACTCTTGATTTCGGGTCAGGTCATGATCTCAGGGTTGTGAGATGGAGCCCACGGTCAGGCTCCGCACTCAGCGTGAAGTCCCCTTGAGATTCTCTCTCTCTCTCCCTCTGCCCCTCCCCCTGCTTGCATGTTTTCTTTCTCTCTCTCAAATAAATAAATAAATAAATCTTTAAAATAAAATAAATTTCTCTTAGTTAAGTCTGAGATTCTGAACTTGGTGTCCGAGTGATGGCCAGCCTGGAGGTTATTTCTGTTTTAACTGTGTTAACTCAAACTTCTTATATGTCCAGGTAGAACTATTCTTTGCAGAGCAAACTTACAGTAATAGAAACAAACTTCTTTAACTGCTCACATACAACTTTGTAACAATTTGGGACTTCAAAATATCATCAGACCCACTCCCAAACTATCTGCACTTCTCAACGACTTGCATCTCACAAAAGCAAGTGCCAAATGCATGGTAAGACACTTTCTTGCCCAGTCTGATTATATATTTATATAATAAAATCTATTAGTTTGGCTAAATAGCATTATTGATTATATCACAATTATTGATTCCAGGAAATCAATTCCTTTCTTGTTGAACATTTTTCTATTAATTTAGTCATTTCTTTCTAATTATTTTTTATCTGTACCTAGCAATAATTTGGCCCCAAACTTACCACAGAAATACATGTCACCTCGGCTTTGTCGAATGCAGCATATAATCCATCTTTATTATCTCTTATACTTACTTGAGAGTTCAGGAGAGTATAGAATTCAAGATTGAAAATAATTTTTGTCCAGATATTCAAAAACATTTTCTTATTTGTCTTCTAGCTTCTGGTGGTTTCTGTGAAGCCCAGTGATATTCTTATTTTCAATCTAGTCTGATTCCCAATCCTTTGGAGTTTTTACATATATAAAAGGTTAGAGGTGAAGGGAAGGGGCTGCCCATGGGTATTCCTCACTGGATGATCAGATCAAACCCCACTTGTTTCCTCGGGGGACTGCGCCACAAAATCCTATTTGGACCAATACTTTGACTTCTTCATGGATGTGAAGAGTGGCTGATGGCATTCTGGTGGTTGAGTAAGCGCAGGAGCTATGGCTTCACCATCGTTCACCATCATTTTCTATGTAGTCCCTCCCCTCCACTTTCAGAGATTCTCATGACCTTGATTACGCAACACTTTGGGCTTAGTATCTCCCAATTATAAACCTCCTGGCAAAGTCAAGGAGATTAAATACCTAAAATACTTGGACCAGGTAGGAAACCTGAGAGCCTAACTACTTCCTATACAAACTTTCAACTGACCCCTGCACTCCACTGTAAAGATATCCTGAGCCTTTCTAGTTCTCTAGAAATACAAATCCTTTTGCTTTATATTTTTTCCTCCAGGCTGAATGTTGTTTCCTCCCGCCTGCCAAGACACAAGCAACTGCTCCATCTGCTTTCAGTTTCCTAAAATTTTGTTGACATCTCTATTTTGCTACCATCACAATTCTCCCCTTACCTGGGCCTTAGAGTGTTTATCTTTTTTTTAAATTATTTTGATGTCACGTTAATGTGGTTTGGAAACAGCCAAAAAAAATTTTTGCTTAATCTTCCATGTTTAATTTAAAGTCTTGAAAGGTAATTTTAATACTAAAAAAATTCAATAGTATAATGTAGCAGTCACAAGTATGAGCCCTGGATTAAGATGGGTATAAGTCAAAACTCTAGGACGTACTAACTTACTTACTGATAGAGCTATGTACCAATTTCTCTGAGCCTATTTTCAGATCTAAGAACTTAGAGACTTATAACAATTAAATGAGAAAACACATCTAAACAATATAGTATGATGCCTAGAAAAAGCTTAGTGAACGTTCCTGAGAAACCCCATCATATATTCATATTTGTAAGTAACATATTTTAAGCATTTCCTTTATGCTTAGCAACTCTGATCTCTTACACACCTCATAACCAATCTGTCAACTCAGCCTATCAATTCTTCCTCCCAAATAGGTCTCCATGTGGCCATCTTTCTTAAACTTTGCAAAGTGACATCCCTTCATGGAGATCAACACCCCCTCCTCTGGGGGAGCCTCTCATGAACCGCTGGTCCTCTTGAATCAGTACTCCATACAGCAGCCCGAGTGACGGTATTTTTTTTTTAAGATTTTATTTATTTATTTGACAGACAGAGAGCACAGGTAGGCAGAGAGGCAGGCAGAGAGAGAGGGGGAAGCAGGCTCCCTGCTGAGCAGAGAGCCTGATGCGGGGCTCGATCCCAGGACCCTGAGATCATGACCTGAGCAGAAGGTAGAGGCTTTAACCCACTGAGCCACCCAGGCGCCCCCCGAGTGGCAGTAATAAAACATAAATTTGCTCATGGCTGTCTGCTTTTAACAACTCGTCGTGCTCTCTTTTGGACTCAGAATCATGCCCAAATGCCTTGTCATAGTCTAAGAAGGACTGGATGACAATCTCTGCCGGCCTTGCCCTCTTTCCTTCTCGCTCACTGTGCTCCCGATATTCTGAGCTGCTGTTACTTCTTCAGATACACTAAGTCTTCACAGGCGAGGGAACTCTGCCCACGTTTTCTCTGCCCAGACAACTCTTGCCCCTGTTATTTCTTATGACTGACTCCACTGAATCCTTCTGGTCTCAGTCTACACATTACCTTTCAAAGAGCCCATCCCTGACCGCACACCCTGAAATACGTCCTCATTCCCATTCTCACTCTGCTTATTTTCTCAGCAACACCCCCTTTTCATTGCCTTTATTACAACTAATACTGGTTTATTTATTACTCTATTAAGTCATGTGCCTTATTTTCTAGAAATAATAAACCATATTGGGATATTTGGTGACTTGGGTCAATTACAGATAATGTTGTTCTCTTAATGCCCACTCTTGCCTCATCGGCTCTCCAGATACCACACACTAGGTCTTTTTATCACCAGTTTTGGTGATATCTTCCTGCATCCATCCCTCCCTATTTTATCCACCAATACAGATTCTCAGATGTCCACTGGAAAATAAACCTCAGGTGCTGAAGTTTTGTTATATAATATACCATTAGGTGCTAAAGTTTTGTTATGTAATAGACCTTAAGGACAAGTTTGCAAGGTATATAATTAGAGCGTGTGTTTTAATTAGATTCCACTTTATCATACATGAGAGTGACATATGCTATTACTGGAAGTACTGAAATAAGTAAAAATCAAATGACTAAGAAAACCATTAGGAATACAAACTATATTTTGTGCATACTGAAGAGTAAGGTTTCTTATACAAGATCGCATTCCTGGAAAGAAATTGATTACTGTGTTCAGTCATTGCAGAGTGGCTGAATTTCCCATAACTAGTCATTATTGCCTTCATTTATAATGATCACATACTGAAAGACCGCATATTCACTGAATTGCTTTTTGAACGTTTCTAAACAAAGAATCTAAGATTTGAGGCTAAGATTGAGTGATACAAACTAGAGACTCTAGACTGGATCAGAAAAATGTTAGCCTCAAAACTACATGTCTGGTTTAAAAGTTCATCTTCCTTCCTTCCTTCCTTCCTCCCTTCCTTCCTTCCTTCCTTTCTTCCCTTCCTTCCTTCCTTCCTCTCTGTTATGGTTTCGAAGGAGTCACTACGGAGAGTAACTATAGCCTATGAAATGGTTTCCGAAGTTCTTGTTTCTTATTTTGGTCTACGTGTTCATATTTAAATTAGTTACCATGCATGGGCATGGTTACTGTGTTTTACAGACTGGTATTTATTACCTAATTAATTAAAAAAAAAACTATGCTAATAAAAGATAATTGTAAGTGAATTGAAGACTTTTAAGAAAAAAAATAAAACAGATTTTCATGACACAACACCAAGGATGAAAAAAAAATATTTGTGTTTGATTCTAAAAATTGATTTCATTTGGGGAGACTGGGTGACTCAGTGGTAAGCTGCAACTCTTGGTTTTGGCTCAAGTCCTGATCTCAGGGTCCTGAGATCAAGCCCTGCATCAGGCTCCATGCACAGTGCGGAGTCTTCCTGAAATTCTCTCTCCTCCCTCAGCCCCTCCCGCCCATGCTTGCTTGCTGGCCTCCCCCCACCAAAATAAATAAATAAATATTCTTTAAAAATTGATTTCATTCATTTATTCATCCATTTATTTATCCAAAAAAATAACAATTTAACAACCACTGAGTGCCAGACACTGCATTAGGCATTGGGTATATAACAACTGAAAAAATAAAATTTCTCCCTAGTAAAATATACTTTCTATAGCCGGAAGACATAAAACAGGCATACGAATGTGTCAGGGGCACTATAAAAACAAACAACATGCAAAGGTAGGTTAAGTAAAATAGACTAGAGGAGTGTGTGTGTCTGTGTGTGTGTGTGTGATGGTAGTTTTTAGAGAAATGATGACATTGGGACAGGGAATTGAAGGAAGTAGGAGAGTTAGCCGTATCTTAGTCAAAAGCACGCCAAGAAGTGGGGAAGAATGAGCACAGACTCTGGAGCAAATGCAGGAACCAGAATTAGGAGAAAAGAGCTGAGCAGGGAAAATTGGTGACAAAAGGTGGGAGATGAGGTCAAAGTGATAATGGAGGCCTCGCCTGTGTAGGATTTTGTACGCATGGCAAAGGCTTTTCATATAATTTAGCAGTATATGAAAAGACACCGAAACGGTTTTGAGGAAATAGTTACATTCTATAATATTAAATGATCTTTATCAAGACACGCACACACACAGCTTATTTACAATTATATGGGAGTATTACAATCAATCTGCTAGAATCAAAAACTTTAAATATAAGTTTTAGAAAACATTAGTGGAGTGTATTATTTATTAAGAATCCCTCTTCCTAAAAGCTTTGAACAAAATACATCATTTAAAAAATTATCTGTCACAGTGTATCTATCATACAGTAGTGCTAGAGATAGAGGATATTAAAATTATCACTCATATAGGATAGTCTTGACTTCTACCAAAATGATCTTTTTAATGACTAGCAGAATGAGATTTTAGAAAAGCATTGATTGCCAGATACACTTATATATTCATAAAAAGAATATAAAAACCTTTACTTTGCGTTTTATAAGCTACAGTCTAAGATACTGGTAGTGAACATATATGTCAGATCAACAGGAGAGTGGCTTTTTATAAAAGGTTTGTAGACCTGTGCAGTATCTGCCACAATGCCAAATACTCAAAATGGCTTATTTCATACATTTAAACCCACAATTTTAAGACTTATGAAACCTACATACATTTTTAAGTTGCCTAGTTAAGGGGTTCCACTCTGCAAGGATTTGTTTTCACTATTTTTAATTGATGCATTATTTCCTCTTCAAAAATAATTACTTACTTATCTATAAAAAAGAAGTCCCCTTTAGTTGGGTGCTTATGTTCATACATAACTGATTCAACAGTGGGAGAAAAGAAAGTCAAATCAGTTTTGACGGCTTTGCCTTTGAGATATTATAATAAATTCAAGGCTGACGATTGAGAGAGGTGATCAGAAATTACGTGGACTCCTTTAAGCAGAATTCTGTTTCACTGACACAATCCACCAGGCTGGGTAATGGGAGAAAATTCATAATAACTAATTGCTGCTATATCAGTTTTAATATCCACCCTCGTTTCGAGAACTTGATATACCCCAACTCTCAAGGGTATGCTTATAATTATGCTTTTGAGGTGTTCAAGTGCTTTATCACAGAGAGACACTTGAACTCCTGTGTGAGAAGGTTAATTATTTAGAATATCCTTGAGAACATTCTCTGCTATGAGTGGATTACATGAAGACACCTTGAAGTGACTACAGAAGTCCCAAGAAAGATAAATGTAAAAATCAATGATTTGTCTATGCTCAGTCTCAGAGGACTGTTTTAGAATATTAATGATATTAGCTACTAACCTTATTTTTAGAAACTGTTTTAAAAATGTTATTTCTTCCTCTAGCAATGCACTTCCCTGGAGGATTGTGCTTCAATTCAGTTAAAACTTTTAATTTCCTGACTTTTATTATGGAATTAATCCACACAAATCACTTGGTGATGAATAAACACGGCCCGCCTGTCCTGTGTGCCTTTCCATGTTCTTCAGTGTGTGATTTCATGATCATAAGACTTTGATAGTTACAAGAAGGTTTGTAATTCTGAATTACTAATTAGAAAACTTTTGGGTTAGGCTATCCTCCATACTTAAAAGTCTCCTGAAAGAAAAAATTTATATAACTTCATAAATATAAATTGGGAGGAAATTTGAAGTTTCAATGGTCTACTTGCTTGCCACACATTGGATGTCCAAGGAATATATATATATATGGACTAGATGTCCCCAGGCTAAGGAAATTCATTGTTACATTCTTGTTTACATTTTACCCCTCTCTAAGTGTAAGCCTACTTTTCTCATTAAAGATGAGAAATTTCCCCCCAAAATAAAAGATTTCCTTTTTATTATATGTAAGGACATTGAAACCTATTATTTCTCTCCTCATCCACTGTAGGTTTTAACTTCTCTTTAATGTAATCAATGGTATAATCAACAGTCTTCCTTTCTCATTTCTGGGACCTCTTCTCCATGGAGCTGTGGGTTCTGCCCAGGATCACCAGTTCAGCAGCATTTGTAACTCAACAACTAAACTCGGCTCCAGTAAGTAGCAGATTGTATGATACAGCTCAGTCAGAAAGTATCAGACGTATCATTATTTTAAAAATCTTTTTTTTTTTTTTTCCCTCAGGGGCACCTTGGTGGCTCAGTTGGTTAAGCGTCAGGCTCTTGGTTTTGACTCAGATCATGATCTCAGGGTCAAGGGATCCAGCCCTGCCTTGGGGCTCAGCGCGGAGTCTGCTGGAGATTTTCTCCCTCTCCCTCTGCTCCTCCCCCTGCTCATGCTCTCTCTCTCTCTTTATAAAATAAATAAATGAGATCTTTTTCAAAAAATCTTTTTTTTTATCATGCTAAGCAAAGTCAGAGAAAAACAAATATCATATGATTTTCTCATATGTGGAATTTAAGAAACAAAACAGATGAACATAGGGAAGGGAGGGAAAAATAAAATAAGACAGAATCAGAGAGGAGACAAACTATAAGAGGTTCTTAACTATGGGAAATAAACTGAGGGTTGCTGGAGGGGAGGGGGTAAGGGGACAGGGTAACTGGGTGATGGGTATTAAGGAGGGCACTTGATGTAATGAGCAGCAGGTGCTCTATGCAACTGATGAATCACTAAACTCTACCTCTGAAACTAATAATACTCTGTATGTTAATTAATTGATTTTAAATACAAAGAAAAAAATCTTGGGTGCCTGGGTGGCTCAGTGGGTTAAAGCCTCTGCCTTTGGCTCAGGTCATGATCTCAGGGTCCTGGGATCGAGGCCGGCATCGGGCTCTCTGCTCAGCGGGGAGCCTGCTTTCTCCTCTCTTTCTCTATGCCTGCCTCTCTGCATACTTGTGATCTCTCTCTCTCTGTTTCAAATAAAATTAAAATTAAAATTAAAATTAAAAAAAAAGAAAAAAATCTTTATTTTAAAACCTTTGGCTCAGGAATAAGGGGAAATTTATTAGGAGGATATTGACATACCTCACAGAATCCTAAGAAGATTTGAACAACCAGGAATAATTTGGCTGTGCACCAAAATACTGTCTTTAGCAAAAATCAAATAGCATCTGTGAAGCAGAATTTGTAGACCTTCCCTTTACTGCATGGGATAGACAATACAGTCTTGGTTCCACTGACACTTCATTTCTGTGACTTGGTAAAAAACTACAAATTCCTGGGAGAGACAATTTGATTGGGTAGCTTGGGGTCTGGTGGTCATCCCTGGTCCATTATCTGTGGCTACACACTGAGTCTCTTGGTAGACACGTTCAACACCCACCCCTGTAGATAAGGCACACTTACACAAGTGATTCAGGTAGTAAGCCTAGGAGTGCTTACCACTTTCTTGCAGGTCACTCCGCCCTTGTTAAAGAACTTTGGATGCCTTAGCCCTGAACTCCTCATCCATAGTAGTAACACATACCATATCTCACAATGGAAGCTCTCTCATTTTCCATGCATTGCTATCCTATAGAACCAGTGATATAGTTAGAATAGGGAAGGATTTCCTGGAATCTAAGCATTCTCTACAAGGTGCCTTCTCTTCCAATGTTGTTCCAGTTTTGGGTTTTTCCTTGTTACTAGTATATAGTTACTTTTATTTCTTCTGTTTAGTTAATTAGCTAATGTTTAGATATTCATTGATCATGTGCCTAGTATTGGGCTAGGAGCTGAGGAGACCCATTTTGGAACGACTAATGATGTCCAGCATAAAGTACATTTCTCCTTTGTTGGTTTAATCCTCCCACACCCCTACCTTTTTTGGATCTTTACGTATGATATCAAATGTTAATTAAAGTCAAACAATGCTTTGTTTTACCCAGATTTCACGTACATTATCTTGTCTATTCCTCCGAGATAAGTAGACCTGATACTGTTATTCTCACGCATGAGTAGAAACCAAAGCTCTGGGAAGGTAAGTGCTTTATTCAGGTTTTCACAGCTACTAAATGGCAGACTTAGGAGTCCAGTGAGTGTCTGACAGTGGATCCAGTAGTAATTTCATTTTGTAGGTTGTGATTTTACTCTTCTCTCCTCTCTGCTATTGAAAAAATCATGAGCATCAGTACTTTCAAGATATTGGAAAGGCAAATGAAGGATGACAGTAAGTATTTGCTAAGTGTATGCTACATCTACAAGACTAAAAATCCATACTGGAACTATTTAGAAAATTGATAATATGTAGTCAATAATTTGGCTGTGCACCAAAATACTGTGTTTAACAAAAATCCAATAGGTTTAGCTTGGTTAAATAATTTTAAGAAAAAAAACTTAGGTATTAGTCTTACTCTAAATTTTATGATTAGATGGTCTCTAGTCTTGATTAGACATGAACCAAAAGATATAAAACCACCATCCAATGTCACTAGAGAAGGGTTTTATAATGCAAATTTACTACTGATAATCATTACTTGTACCAATTACCAACTTCTTAAATCACTGGATTCCAGTAATACTTAGAATCCAAGCATGATTGCCGAATCAAATACTATGTCATTAAAGGAACGATACACCACCCATAAATATAAAAAGTTAACTTTTCCATCAAAATTTTTAAGCAGTTATCCTGGCTAAGGATAACAAAATAAGTTTTTGAACAAAAATATCTGAGTCAGTGTCTGCATAAATGTTAGCAAATGACATTTGAATCAGCAACATTTATTAAATATCTGCTGTGTGACTGACATGATATTACATAAATGGAAAGCTAAAAATAAAAGAATAAAATAAATAAGAATAAAATGTCAGAAAGTTTCTTTTAAGAACTTTGATAACTTGATTTGGTGAATCGTGAATTGAAAGACATTTATATCTACATTTTTTACAGCTTTCCAACAAGGTTCCACTTAAGATTTGAGACATCCCCATCACTTCTAACATTTGAAAATAGTTATGGAAAATTTATCTTTATGGAATGCATATTTTGGAAAAACTTATCCATAATTCTACACTATGAAAATATCAAAGGCTTTCAAAAACAATGTAACATGAGAACATTTCCATCACCACTTCACATACCTCCTGCTCCTCTCCTGTTCTTTCCACATGCCTCTACCCACCTGATCCCATACCTCAACACTTTTGGCCTTAATAACGTTGAGAAATAAAAATTCATCCATTCATTCAAACTACTATTTTAAAGAACCATGATATACCAGACACTGTCAGTGGTGACACAGTAGTTGAAGAGAAAGAAGATGGCAGGATTTTATGTTTTTTGGCAGTGGGAATGGAGAGGGGTGGATAGAGGTGAGTTATTTGGGAGATATAATTATCCTTTCTTGGTACCTGAGGAATGTGGGGAGGTATCTGCTTCCCAAGGTTTGGTCACTGAATAGTATACATTAGACATAGTTGTTCAAGCAATTTTTATTCCAGAAGTCTCAGCTGATTTCTAACGAAAGACTTTTTAAACATTTTATTAGTGCTCACATTCTAAGCAGCCATAGGAGGGTAACTATATTTTGAAGACGCATTCAGTTTTCCTGATGTTGGTGTTTGCATCATTATGAGATTTATACAAAATATGTTCAACATAAACCTTTAAAATACACTTACAAGAAAGCAAAACAGCCTTGTCAACAACTAAATAGGTTGTCAAAATAAATCTGTATAATGTCAGATAAAAGTTACAAACATTGAATAAAAAATTTCAATGTGTGTTTTCAGGTTCCATTTTTAAAATGCCTGAAACAAATGTCTTTTCAAAGCTTTCTTTTGCCAGTAGATGTTATTACTAAGGAGGGATAATTTCACTAGTAGGTGCATTACTGCCACCTAAATTAGGAGAGTCCACATCCCCACAGATGTTTCTCAGACAAGCAGATGGGGACTTCATGGACGATTTGCCCTTCTTCCAGGAGCAAGTGTCAAACTGGAGGAGATCTGAAAATGTGCCATTTAGGATGATGACAGAACACTCACTCGATCTAAATCTATATTCCAGTTGTTATCATGATGTAGAAACTTTTGTCTTGAGCTTACCACGCAAACAAAACAATCACCATGAGACAAGATGGTGGTATCACCGTTTTTTGGATTTAAGTGTGCATACTTCTCTCAGTTTCTTCCTTCTGCAAAAGGACTGCATCCCTTGCCTAGTTTTTTAATGAAACATTTCAAACATCCAAAATGCCTAGAGGATAAGATAATCAATACTTACGAATGCACCATCCAGCTTGAAAATAAAACTTGAAAAAGACAGAAGAGCTCCCTGTGCCTCTTTCAGATCACATTTCTCTACATAGCCATTTTTAGGCAGCCTTTATTTTGAATTTTGTGTTTTCTGTTCCCATGCATTTCTTTATAGGTTTACTATGTATATATTAAACACACAATATTGTTTGGCAGGTTTTAAACTTGAAGCAGTGTATTGGTTATCCAACAACTATCTCTCCACTTCACACCCATCTTCTACACTCTGCTCCATGATGCTGGGGCAGGGACTCAGCCGACCACATCTCTGCTTCACCAGCTGGTTGCCTGTTGGGCTCCGCCAATAAAGGTACCAGAGGAACACTGGAAGATGGGAGAAAAAAGTGACTTGCTTCTTCTGGTTTGCTACCTGTCGCTGTGACCCTTAGTTTGGCAAATCTTCTTCACCCCAGCAGCACCGGTGTCTTCCAACAGGGACAGCCCCCACTGCCACCCGGAGCTAGGCACTGGCCACCCAAGCCCCTTACCTTAAGGGTATGGATCCCAACTTCATGGGGTCCTTCCTGGTTTGCAAACAACAGCACCAATTAATTAGGCCCTTTCTCCAGTCTGAGTTTAGTTTTATTCCTACAGCCGCAGGCAAAGTCGCTGCCCTTTGCATTTACCACTCTCCCATTCCAGAGTCCCCTTTTTGCTTTTTAATTACTTCGTTAACGAGGTAGAAGTTTGTCGCTGTTAACAATTTATTTTGTTAAATTCTCTGTGTCTCTTGATTCAAATTTAAGTGGTATCTTCAATGTAGGTAATATTCTTGAATGTGCAGTGTTCAGGCAGAATCTTGTTTCTAAGGTCCGTCTGTGATACTCGTCTAGGTCTAGTGACAGTTGTCACTGCTGTTGAAGACTCTATCATGCTGACATGTCACAACTGATGTATTCATTCTTCTTGGAATGAGTGGTTTTAAAAAAGTGCTGCTATACATATTTTTGTGATGGTTTAGGGCATATGTGGGTCAGGACAGGTTATAGATGTGTTAGAGATTCACAGATGAGTTAACAAGAAGTTATGGGTTTGTTGTTCCATAGAATTTGTGCATTTTTTACAAAATAATACCAAATTGTTTTCCAAAGTAGTTGAATTACTTTATACTCCCAAAAAGAACTGCATAATAATTCCCTCTGATTGAGGTATTGCCAGGGTACTTAACTTCTTAATTCTTAATGTGAAATGGTACTTTACTGTGATTTTAATTTCTATTTCCTTAAGGTTGAGCCATTTTTCTCTATGTTTATTGGCTATTTGGATTTCTTTCTTGAATCATTTATTTATATATTTTGTCCATTCTCATGGGTTGTTCCTTTATTGTTTCATTAGTATTCTTAATATAATACAGACTCTAATCTTATACCATTTTTAAGTAATTTTCAAATATTTTCTCCCAATATGTGTTGTCTCTTCACTTAAATGGTATCTTTTGATGAACAGATATTTTTATTTTGAATATGCCAAATTCAGGAATCTTAATATTCATAATTTTGGGTTTGTTTGTTGTTTTTTTTTTTTGGTTGGTTTTTTTGTTTTTTGGTTTTTTTTTGTTTTTTTTTGCTTTTTTGATTTATTTAAATTCAAGTTAGCTAACATACAGCATATTGTTAATTTTGGGGTAGAATTTAGTGATCCATCAGTTGCATGTAACATCCAGTGGGCTCATTATATCACGTGCCCTCCTTAATGCCTTTTGCCCAATTACCCTATGCTCCCACCCACCTCCCCTCCAGCAACCCTCAGTTTGTTTCCTATAGTTAAGAGTCTCTTACAGTTTTTCTCCCTCTCTGTTTTCATCTTATTTTAATTTCCTTTCCCGTCCCCTATGTTCATCTGTTTTGTTTCTTAAATCCCACATATGAATGAAATCATATGGTATTTGTTTTTCTCTGACTGACTTATTTCGCTTAACGTAATACCCTCTGGTTCTATCCACATCATTGCAAATGGCAAGATTTAATTATTTTGATGACTGAGTAATACTCCATTGTGTGTGAGTATGTGTGTGTGTGTGTGTGTGTGTGTGTACCATATCTTCTTTATACATTTATCCATCCAGGGACATCTGGGCTCTTTCCACAGTTTGGCTATTGTGGGTATTGCTGCTATAAATTTGGAGGCACATATGCCCCTTTAAATCACTATTTTTGGAATTGTTTGAGATCATGAAGTTATTCACATATAAAATATTTATTTACTACATTTTGGTCCTTAAACTACCTGATATTTTACATAGAAATTCAATTTTATTTTATTTCTTCCATATAGAAAGCCTATCATTTATTGGATGGTCTATCCTTTTACAGTGATCTGTAATGACACCTCTGGAACTTACCAAATTTTCAGATATTAGTAAGACTGTTCCTGAGTTCTATTGATCATGACACATTAATCTAACTGTTACAGCTTCATTTAAAAAAAAGTGTGATTTTCTTGTAAGAACTTTTTCTACTCCCTGCCTTCTACTCTTCTATCATCACCTCCTTTTCCTTACAAATTTTCTTGGCTCCCCTTGGCTTTTTTTTTCTTCCATATAAAAATTTCAAATTAGTTTATTAATTTCCATGAGAAACTATGTTGTAATTTTGGTTAGCTTTTCAAGATACCTGTAGATTATTTGGAAGTATCATCACCCTTTGATATCAAGTCTTATTCTTTGTGGGTAGTGTATATATCTCTATTTATTTAAGACTTCTTTATTGTCTTTTAATACATTTTAATAATTTTCTCCATGAAGACCATGTATCTTTTAAAAAATATTTTTCTTAGGTACCCCATTACTTTTTTGTTGCTATTATAAATGGTATCTTTTAAAATTACATTTTCTGAGGTGCCTCGTTAGCGCAGTAGATAGCACATCAGTGTCACAAAATTACATTTTCTGTCTGTTGCTGGTAATAGAAATATAATTGACTTCTGCATATTAATCTTATACCTGAAAATTTGCCAAACTCTTATTCATTATAATAATTTGTATATTTTTCTAACATTTCCTATAGAAGTTATAATCACCTTCAAATAATTACAGTTTTATTTTTAATTTGAATCATTATACTTTAAAATGAATGGGGCACCTGGGTGGCTCAGTCAGTTAAGTGTCTGTCTTTAGCTCAGGTTATTATCTTGGGGTCCTGGGATGGCCAGCATTGGGCTCTCTTCTCAGTGGGGAGTTTGCTTCTCCTTCTCCCTTTGCCCTTCCCCTTGCTTATGCTCTCTCTCTCTCTCTCAAGTAGATAAATAAAATCTTTAAAAATAAATAAAATAAATAAAATAATTTTACTAGGTGCATTACGACTACCGCCGGGCCAATATTAAATGATTGATGGCAAAAGGCACCCCAGTCTTTCCTTTTCCCTAATTTTGAGAGGAATATTTTTAAGTTCATCATTAAGTAAGAATTTTGCTTCATGTAATTGGTAGATACCCTTTTTCAGGTTGAGAAAATGTCCTTCTATTTACAGTTTGCTGAGATATTTATTTACTTTGCATGAGTGGGTGTTTAATTTTATAGAAAGCTTTGCATCTACTGAAATTGTGACTATGGAAGAGAGAGAGGAGAACTCTAAATAAAATGTGAGCAGAAAATAACTTTGCTTTCATCTCTCCCAACTTCACTTCCTATCTATTTTATGCCCTAGTTTGCTGTTTGTTTTTTTCCAAGACCTTGGATAAAATAGAATGTAGATCATGTGGTGTTTCCTGTCATTCCTAGTATAAAATCACTTCTAAGCCCAGAAATAGTGTCATTTTTGTAGCTCAATTATCCGTGTGGGGTTAATCTGATACCTGAGCTTTCCCAGCCCACAGCCTATTCTCACTTTCCAGCTAGGTTTCATACCAGGCCTGGAAGCTTGAAGTAGAAGAAGAAGCATGGTCGACTTCTTTCCTCAGAACTCTGTCTCCGCTAACTGCTCACTAGCTATTATAGACCCTCCAGAGTCAGGTGTAGGGGAAGGGGATGGGGGAGGGAAACGGAACAGGTTTAAGTGCCCGGCACCCTACTGCTCCCGTATTAGGAACTTCTGGACTTGACAGGCATTCAAACCTGCCATTTTTCTTTCTGGAGAGCAATTCTGGGATATTTGAAGGCTTTTTTCTCCTGGGAAGTTTCGACCCAATTTCAATGTTACAGGTTATATCATCTTCAGTGTGACATTTATAACTGATTCCCTTTTTGTATGTTTACAGGAATTCTTTTTTGTCTCCGTCTCCAGGAAATTATTTTTTGCATAAAGTCCCATTCATGCAAGTTTTATGCTGACTGCATCTTTGAAAAAAAAAAGTTTCACCCACCCCTAATTCAGCCTGACCTCTCTACTCTCTGCTGCCATAGGTCCATAGCTACAACTTATTATGCTTTTCAAGCATATTTAAGAAACTAATCTCCTGCGGACTCCAAACCCCAGGGGTACATATATAAAGTAGTGCCCTTGTATCTCATCTCTCCTGGCCTGAGACCCTCTCTCCACTTTCCCTGGAAGTCATCAGGAAGATGTGCAAGCATTCCAATAACTCTCTGAAAGGAATATTCTCAACGAATCTCTCCAACCAGCTGATCTACACTTTCACTACCCATTGCCTATCCTCATATGAGGTGATAAGCCAAGCATCACCAAACTAGTCTCCTAACATTTCTCCTGAAAATTCTTAAATGTGCAATTATATGGGACCTACTGTGTTATTTCCATTCTTTGTAGTTTCAACAAAACAGAGAAGTGCTGCATTTTAACATACTCTTATAAGATGACCCACTCATTTTTTTCCATCTGTTAATGTAATGAACTGAATTAATAGATTTTGTAGTGGTAAACCATTCTTGCCTTTCATGTATGTTTATAAGTGGTTACTCACAAAATACTGTCATTTATACTTAACCAAAGTCAGTTTAATTGCATTTGATCTCTCTGGTTGCTTTAAAATCTTCTTCTAGTCTTTGGTGCTCTATATTTTCATTATGATTTATATAAATGTGGTTTTCTTTCATTTATCCTGTTTGGGAGTTACAGTGTTTCCTGAATTTGAGGATGTATGTTTGTCATCAATTTCAGGGAAATCTTCAGCCATTATGTCTTTTAAATTTGCTTCTTTATGTCTTTTAAATTTGCTTCTTTCCTGTCTGCTCATTGTCTTTCAGAATTCCTATTAAAATATGTTCAACCTCCATCTCTCCTCTATGTCTCTTAACCTCTTTTCTTTTTCTTCTTCTGTCTTCCTGAGTAATTTATTTACATCTATTTTTCTGCTTATGGATAATCTTTTCAGATGTATTTAACCTGCTATTTCTACATATTCAAGGTCTTTTTTAAATCAATTTTTACACTATTTGCTTCACTTAAAAATCTGTCTGCTTGTTTCCAATAGTATACCATTTTTCTGAATTTTTTTATTGAATCTTCTGCTCTTTCAAAAATTTAAAACCTATTTATTATGTCATATTCTAGGCCTTATAATTCCAGTATCTGAAATCATTGGGAATATTTGTTTTTGTTACCTGATAGTTTTTGTCAATAGTGGCTTGTTTCCTCTCATGTTTTAGTTGTACATTTTTTATTTGGGGGCACATATTTAGTGAGTTTTATAAATTTATACCTTGTTAGTCCTATTTGATGATAACACACCCATGGAGTGCTATCAGCTGGGGACAACTTTAAGGTAATTTCTCAGTTAGGGGTCTTCTGAACAATACTGGTAATATTAATTTGAATCCCAAGCCCTTAAAGAAGACAATCCTATGGTGGAGAGTTTTCTGGGTAGATGTTTCCCTTTTGTTTACTGAGGGCCTTGTCCATTTTTGTTTAGTCGTATTGGGCTAGGTTTTATTGTGGTAACAAGCCCTAAATTCTCATTGACTTATTATAACTAATGTTTATTTATTGCTCATGCCAAATCCAGTAAGGCTTGGGGTGGGGTCTTCCTTATCTGATAACTTAGGGATCCAAGTTTCTTCCATCCAGGTTCCTATCTATCTATCATCTCAATACATGGCTTCTAAAAGGATGTGTCAAGGAAGATATCTGTACTATCATACTGCTAATGGAGATATCATGTAGACTTCTTCAACTAGTATAATTCTTTATTTGTGATCAGTTGACAGAATTTGAAACTTTAAAAAAAATAAAGCTTTCTATGCTCACACAGCCCAAGAAATGTCACTAAAGAGATTTATTATAAACTACTATGAAAAAAAAAATATATATAGGGGTACCTGGGAGGCTCAGTGGGTTAAGCCTCTGCCTTCAGCTTAGGTCATGATCTCAGGGTTCTGGGATCGAGCCCTGCATTCTGTTCTCTGCTCCACAGGGAGCCTGCTTCCTCCTCTCTCTTGCTGTCAAATAAATAAGTAAAAAATCTTTAAAAAAATACACATATATTTGTATTTGGGGTTAATAATATATTTTTCTATATATACATATATATGTAATATATTATATGTATATGTCTATAATACATATAATATATATGTTATAATTACATTAAATATACATTATATATGACTATATTATTTATTTTTATTATTTTTATATTTATGGATTAATGAATATTAAAATATATTATATTTATATTTCTATATACACACACACACATACATACACACACACAAAAGACCCAACATTCCCTGACATTAAATGTGGGAACATAAAAACTCTCTAAGAATAAAATTGGTATAGAACTAGAATGTTCCATGTCTTTCACTGATTACTGATTTTCAAATAACACTTTAATGAAGGTACCAGACTGAACTACTATGATGGTCATAGTTTATTTTTTGCATATGTAGCCAAATTATGTAAAAATACCTTAATGTACCTACTATAATCCTATCTCTGGTCCTTTGTCTGTGTATCTAAATTATTGTTGAACCCTGCTGCTTTTCCTTCATAACGATTATCAGCACTGCCTCATTATTTCCTTTTCCTGTTAATAATGTTACTGAGACTGTGCTCTTCTCTGACTTGGGCAATGACCATCTCTTCCAGCAATCCATAGCTTTCCAGTTCTTTTCACTGACTCCAAACTGTCTTCTCAGTTTCTTGTTTTGTTCTTCACAGTTCCCATGTTTAAACTCAGGGAACCCTAAACTATGTGACTTTCCTAGTCTAGATTCAGTTTGCCATTTAGGATAAAATAAATGTCTCCTGAATAAGACTGCAACAGTAATTAGGTACATTTAATTTGAGTTTTAAATTATCAGCTAACATAAATATATTCCTCTCCTCCTTAGCAATTAAAAAAAAAAAATTCTCACAGGAAAAAGGATCCTGAATCCTCTTCATTGAAGCCTGGCTACAATGGAGTTGAGTTAAATGAACTGTGAAATCCCTCTGTGCTCCCTATAAGTGAATTATTTCATTAGACTAAAAATAGGCCTAACATCGTTTAAAAGAAGTCAAGGGAACAGCTCTAACTTGTTAGAAAATTGCTCTTAATTCCATAAATACTTTACAAAAGTTGGTTTTTCAATAAATAGTTAAAAAGGGGAATATATGATTTACCAAGTTAGATATAATACTGGGTAGATGTTAAAGCCAATAAAAATATTACTAGGCTAAATTCAATATGACTTCTGTTCTTTCATTCCAATATTCTTCAAAAGATGAATTAACATGCTTTGTCATAATTGCTGACCATCCACTCACTCCTTATCTTCTGGAAATTTTGTTTCTCTCCAGTTACTCTAATGAAATCTCTCTGTTGTCAACAATAAACTAAATGTCACATTTAATTTTTTCCCTCAGTCCCTATCTGTCTTGAGCTCTCCAAAACATTGGCACTGTTGACTATGCTACACTTTCTTTTTTCTTTGCTCCACTATCCCAGCTCTACACTCACCTTTCTAAACACACACACACACACACACACACACACACACACACACACACAAAGTGAGTATCTATTAGACTTCCTAACTCATCTCATTCTTTAAATGTAAGCATTAATCACGATTCAGTTCTTAGCCCACTGATCTCGTTAAATATTCTTCTTAAAAGGGTTCCTTTATCCTCACAGCTTCAAGTAACCTCTATTCCTCTGTCCTTAATTTCAGGGTATCTTGGGCTGTGTTAGAACTAGTTGACTGAACACTACCTACAGCTCTTTAAATTCTTGGATCTGTAGATTTTTAAATGTTCTATTATTGGAAAACCAAAGAAAATCACTAGGTGGAAAATTAATTTTCTGGAATATAGCAGCAGTGACTCTTAAGGCTGAGTGAAATGAAGCTGTAGACTTCATGCAGTCTCACTTGAGAGCATCTTAATTCTCTGTTGGTTCTTAAATTCTCCACGATGGTCCATGAGGAAAAGTGATTTGTATGAGAGTCTGGAGACCCCATCTGAGTGAATCTAGATGTACTAAAAGAAAGCGGTTTAAAATTTTCTATATCTTTCTCTCTTCCTATTTTTATTCTCTCATAAATCTTTTCTTTACATCCTAATCTTTACCTCCTAATCTCTTCAAATCCCAGCTGTGAATAGCTTTGCTGGGACTCATTGCCACAGCAGAATTTTGGGAGACCTTGGGTTTTGTTTTCAAGCTTCTGGCTCTGCTCTGAAAAGAATGTTATCTCCCTTCTTTCAATATGTCCCTTAACAGAAATAAATATATATATATATATTTTTTTTTTAATTTGGTAAGGATGAATAATTAGTTTATAAAATACCTATGCCACCTATTTGTATAAGCTTATAATTTTTGTTTAGCAAAACAGTTTGTAGAGACATTCATATATGTGTAGAAGTTCATAGCTCTATAACTAAGTCTGACCATTAGGACAACTGGAGAGACAGGAAATTTGAAGGAAAGAAACTAGAACCCTTGACAGGAATTAAATGGATAACAGAGCAAGAAAGAATCCATTCACTTGCTGGGTTGGGTTGGTGATGTGTGTCTGTGTCACTCTTAGAAAGAATCGAGGTGATCTGGACTAATCTTCACAAAAATGCTACAGACCTCATGGAAAACAAACTCATTGTATTTGCTAGTGGGAAGTCCTTATATGAAGAATGTTTTAACAGGGTGTACCTAATTGTCTAAGATTGTTTATAGTAAACAAATCTACTGATTTATGGATGGCTCCCTGCAAATTTTTCTGCAAACTCTATAACTATCTGTAATACTCTGTTGTGTATGAGACTCTTTATGGCTTAGATTCTTGAAATTCAGTTAACTATTGTAGAGTTCTAATTTTTATATTTGGTTTAATAATTTGATTATACACATTATAATGATATAAAATAACACTGGCTTTGGAAAAGAGATCTAAGGCATTTAGATTAGTTTTACTTAAAATTTTATAGCTTTAAGTTTTCCTAATGTTTATAAACAGGGCCCAGGCTTGTCATAAGAATTTTTGCTACTATTAAATGACAAACTAGTTTAAATCATTTGCTACAGAAATTAACTTGAATTTAAAATAATTTTTTTTTTTTTTTTTTTTTACTTGCCATGGAATGCCTGGGTGGCTCAGTGGGTTAAGCATATCTGCCTTCGGCTCAGGTCATGATCCCAGGGTCCTGGGATTGAGCCCCACATCAGGCTCCCTACTCCACGGGAAGCCTGCTTCTCCCTCTCCCACTTCCCGCCGCTTGTGTTCCCTCTCTCACTGTGTCTCTGTCAAATAAATAAATAAAATCTTTTCTAAAAAAAAAAAAATCATTTGTCACAGAAGTGGGCATATATCATCTCAACTACATGGCAAATTCCTGGAAGTCTAGGACTCTGACATGTAATTCCCTATATCTACTGTACCAGTATATAGGAGCTGCTCAAAAAACATTTGCAGAAAGAATGAATATTTTAGGTGATAAAAACAAGATGGTCAGTGGCAAATTTCTTTAAGTAAAAACTCTGATGATACAGAAACATTTTATGCATAATTAAATTCAGTACAGGCATGCCTGGGTAGCTCAGTCAGTTAAGCATTTGCCTTCAGCTCAGGTCATGATCCCAGGGTCCTGGGACTGAGTCCCCCATTGGGATCCCTACTCAGTGGGGAGACTGCTTCTCCCTCTACCTCAGTTACTCCCCCTGCTTGTGCTCTTTCTCATAAATAAATAAATAAATAAATAAATAAAATCTTAAAAAGAAATACATAAATTCAGTACAAAAAAAACTTTATGGGAGAAACTGCTAAATATGCAACAAAATTTGCTTTTTCTTTTCTCTGGTAGGAAATAAAATTATTGCGAGGTGTGCCCACCAGCTGAGGACTACCCTTTCCAGTCCCCTCTTTCCATAAGGTGCTTATGTGACCATGTTTTCGCTAATGGAATGGAAATAGAAGGAACCTATGTTACTTCTGGGCCCACCCATGTCTTAAAGCATCAGAGGTACACGACCACATCTGCCCTGTTCTGAGCCGAACACAGATGTGCTTGAAGCCTAGCTTTGACAATGCAAATAATGACAATACCCGAGAGAATGCCGGAGAAACAATATGAAAGTATCATGGTCCACGCGTGACAGAAGAGAGTAGACCTGAGAACCTAGGATGGTATTTAAAAGAGAAACAAGGAACATTACTCCTTGATCTTGTTATTATTCTCATGGTTACAGCAACTTATTTTTATTACTCTAATATAAGCAGAAAAAGGTAAAAGAACATAAACTATAATGTTTTTAATTGGCAAGGTGATCTAATTTGTTTTAACAAGTTTGGGAATAAATTTGGAGAAAGGAGTTTTAAAAGAATATATTTATGATTTTATTTCCTTAGTCTCCTTTTAAAATTATTTAAGTAATTAAAGCAATTATTTCAATTATAATCAAATCTTAAAGCAATATAAAGTTTTAAAATTTGCACATAAAATTTAAGATACTTTTGTCATATTTTAAAGTGACATATTTGTACTTAGTGAACTTATATTACATAGATATTAAATTTTCCAGAGTTTTCAAGGAATAGTTTTTGGTGCATGAGATCTTTCCTTAGTATATTTTAACATTTGAATGTCTTCTCTCTCAAATATATGAATTCTATTGCTTTTGCTCTAGAAAGTTCATTCCATTATCATTTCAATGGAAAGTTTTCTCTTTTGACTGTGCTCACCTTACCTGTGAATATTTTTGGTGAAACCTTGGGAGTGTCATTTAGTTGCTCTTTCCAAACTCTTTACAATTACACTTAGACTAAGTTTCTAAAATGTAACAAACATGAACCACATCATTTCAAAGATAGTTGCTATGGGAAACAATATGTTAAAATTTGGTGAGATTTTAGCTTCAGATAAAAAATAAGTTAAGCAGTTTCTTATCAAATAAAAAGGAAATAATTTCCAGGTCAGATTCTGTTATTATGAGTCTTCATAGGCTTGTGTATCACACTGCAGCATGTCAAAAACACAATTTTACCTTTTATTTGTTTGTTTGATTACATTGTTTCCCCCTCTAACAACAATGGTCAGAAAGACCCTGTGCCTGTTTTTCTTACTGGCTAGCACAATGTTTGATGCTCTATAAGTGTGCAATCAATATTTGAAAGTTAAAGAAACACCTGAAGTTAAAGATGTATTTTTGATGCATACCTGATACAACAAACAGATGGTATACTTGTCTCACACCTAGAAACTTTTTCCTTTCTTTGTATTTATTCTGAAATATGTAAATATTTAAAGCCAAAAGAAACATTTATCTTTGTAAATGTGAATAATTTTTAGATATCTTAAAGAATAATTTAATATAAAATATGTCACGATTAAAAATACAAAAAACTAAAACTCATAGAGGAAAAAATAGAATGTACAGTGGCAAAAGCTTTATTTATGTAGACCAGAATATTCATATATTGACAAAATGCAAAATATACTTTTGTTGTATTATAAAAGTAATATTATTATTATTATTATTATTATTTTGTAGAGAGAGAGTGTGAGAGAACATTTGTGAGTGTGAATGGTGGGGAGGGACAGAGGGAGAGAGAGAGAGAGAGACAGAGAATCTTAAGCAGGATCCAGGCTCAGTACAGAGCCCAACATTGGGCTCCATCTCACCACCCTGAGATCATGACCTGAGCTGAAATCAAGAGCCAGACATTTAACCAACTGAGCCACCCAGGGTCTCCTGTTGCAAATGTTTCTAAATGACATTACAGTATTTTAGATTCGTGAATTACTGCAATTGATATAACATTTCTAAAGTTGAAATCCCAGGTTGCAAGCCACAGCTTAGAGGTACATTCAAAGAAACAGCATTCAAACATTCTAAAAATAATTTAAAAGCAGCATATTTAGTGAGATCTGAAAATGAAAACAATGAGGGCATAGATCATTTTAAACATACAACAAACTTAAGAAATAATTATATTTCTTTCTCACTCTTATCTATGGAAGCGACGAAGAAGATACCTTCTCCCTCCTACCAAATTTCCTAAAACTCTTCCCTAATTCTTACTCGTGCTGAGTCTTCTATTTCTTCTCCCTCCCTCTTTCCTTCTGTTGCCATTTAAATTACTTCCCAACAATCACTTCTCTCCTTCCAGTTCTTCCTTTTCTCTTAACTACGGTCTGATACAGCAGAGCTCAGGTACAAACTCCATAGTTACCAATAGCTACCTGTGTTTTTAGTTCTCGTTTAGAACTAAACAAGGAAGCAGAGCATGGGAACTAAAACCACAAATGGAGAGTAAAGGTTAAGTATAAATTGACAAAAGGTAAAAAGTGGCAAACTAGTGTTATCTACATACAGCAAAATCAGAGCTTTATATTATTTCTTGGAGGACAGTCATTTATATATACCGAAGTCTGAAAAATGGGAATACCTTAATAATGAGCGCTTTAAATCTTAGGAATGTATTTTAAAGAATTGTTGCTTGCATTAGTAAAAACAGAAAAAATCTAAATGTTCAAGAATACAAATAATTGATTCTATGATGTGAGAGAACTAGCTCCAAGTACTTTTTTAAAATTTCTTTATCCAAATAGATAAAAACAGGAGTGCCTGGGTGGCTCAGTTGGGTAAGTGACCAACTCTTGATTTTGGTTCAGGTCATAATCTCAGGGTCATGAGATGGAGCCTGCTTAAGATTTTCTCCCTCCCTGCCCCACCCCCTAAAAAATAATAAATGAATAAATAATAAAAACATTAAAAGAATAGGAGATATGGTAAATCACACACCCATGTTTTCAGGTTAGTCACTTCTAGGTGTTTGCAGACGGGGCTAGTGGGTCTCAGTGGTGCTGCTCCCCATATACAATCCTGGCGTCTTTGACTTAGAGCAATGTTGACACATTTTATAGCACAGCAATGATTTATCCTTCCCATTTTATTTGACCTTTTCAGGAGGAATAACAATAACTGATAGAAACAAAAGATAAAGGATGGTCCTACTAGAAAAGAAAGAAGAGGGGGCATATTACATGGCATATCTCATTTTAAAAAAATAGAGAAGGATTTAAAACTAAAGAAAACAATTATTAAACCACATCATTTAAAGGTTCTGTTTTCCATGCTTTGAGATAACTTTACACGGGTCTTCTAGAAAACAGTATTACATGTTATCAAGTCATAGGATGTTAACTAGAGCATTAACTGGATTTTACAAGTACCCGGAAAGACCTCAGATCTGGACAGGTGTTTTTCCTTTGAATATTTTCTCCCCCAAATGGAGGTCACCCAACTTCTCTAGATAACAAATTTTAAGATTTTGCCACTGTTCAATTATATTCACAGATAAAACAATTTAAATCTAAATTTAGCCCAACACCAGAAATAAACAGATCATTAAAAAGAAAGGCTTCTTTATTTGGAAAAGGCAAGAAATAATTGCCCTTCATAAAAAGGCTTTCTTCTTTTCTCAAACTCGAAATACTGTAACTTTTGTTTTGACAGTGTTGACATTTTGAAGTTTTCTTCTAACTTAAAATGATTTTCTTTTATAACTTATCTCTAAAAGGGACCATTTAATTTTTAGAACAAATTTCATTTTTAACATTCCAAATACAGGATCAGTTGTTAATGTATTGCATTTACATAATGCTTTAGAAGTAGAAGACTCCCAGGGTGTCTTAAAACCTTAGATAGGCTAGAAAAACCTACACCTACTAGGGAAATACAATAACGTCTTAAACAGAGCACATTATAGTCATTCAGTCAGTTACATACAGAACATCATTTGTGTGATTTGTGAGAGAGCAAAGCCTTGAGTCCTTTTAAATCATTTCCTTTCTTCCCCCACCAATTTTTCTTCTAAAGTCAATTAGTACTTTTGCTTGACAAGGGATTAATGAGGGAAATTTCCTTCTGAAGTTCTTCTGCAGGGTTGGCTGCTCGTATGGCATTCTGGGTTTTCGTTTTAATTAATTAATTTTTTTAAACTAATAGTGTGTTTACTATGCAATCAAATGTCAGATTTTCATCAGTTGAGTAATAATATAAATAAAGGGCTTTGTTAGAACAAAGGTCAAGATGATTAGGCAAAATTTTTCTTTACGGTACCTCCAATTTTTTGTGCATTCTCCCATTTCTTTTAGAATAATAAAGTTACTATGTTTATAAAATGCATTACAAAGGCATTAAAATGCGTTACGAAAAGTTCAAACCATACAGGAAAAAAATTCCTACATTTCACCATCCAGAAAGAACACTTGAGTTAACATTAAGTAGTTTAATTGCTTTTTTCTTTCTGTGCATTGTAATGAAAGAAGGCTAGACAGGAATTATAGTTTTATAAAAATGAGACAATGGGATACTTGCTGTTTAATATATACTAATTTAAATCTTACTTGAATTAATAGGAGAAAATGAAACTGGTAAACTAAAGGAAATGCTATGCTGGTTCTTCATTATGGGGATTATTAGTTCCTAAAAGACCTTTTTTAAAGACTTTGTTTATTTATTTGAGAGAGAGAGAGAGAGAGAGGAAAATGCCCAAGTGTGTGCAGAAGCAGGAGGAGGAGCAGAGAGGAAGGGAGGGGAATGAGCAGACTATGCTGAGCACAGAGTCCCATGCAGGCCTCAATCTTAGGACCCTGAAATCATGACCTGAGCTGAAACCAAGAGTAGGTTGCTTAACCTACTGAGCCAACAGGGAACCCTCTAAAAGACCTTTATTAGAATTTAAAAAAAAATTATTAGACATTGTTATTATATTGTCAAATTTTATATCATTTACGTATTTTTATAATGTAATTCAATTAATTGTCTAGTTTTGGTCTATATTTACATAAATTCAGTTCTGCCTTTCTGGAATTCTTTCATCTTTGGAACTCTCAGTGTTCTGGAAGGACAATTTAGCTGGTTCTAAAATTTTTGGTTTAAAAACCAAGTCAAATCAAATTCTTAGTTTACATTTTATTTATCCCAGAAATTTGGTTTGGTTTGGTTTTAAGTAATCTCCACACCCAACATGGGGCTTGAACTCACAATCCTGGGGTGAAGAGTTGCATGCTCTATCAACTGAACCAGCTAGGTGCCCCTATCTACCCCAGAAATTTGTAAACCTTGTTACCATGTTGGTGTTGGCATTGTACATTGTTTGGAATACTCTGAGGCCAGTTTAACTTTTTTACTCTTTAAAATAAAGTGTTTCCTTACCTCAAAGCTCAAGAAATTTTTCTTGTTTTGGAAATTCAGTATAATTTAAGCTTTTTATTAAAAAAAAAAAAAAAAAGATCACTGCTGATCTTAACCTCTCCTGGAATATGCTGTGTCTTTCTATTTTCAGATTTTTTTTTTTCCTTAATGAAAACTTTCTTTTATCATGAATTTAAATATTTTTTCCTGCTCCATTTGAGTGAAGTACTTCAGGAATGCTAACTAGCTGTTACTGAATCATCATTGTCTGTTCCTCATCCCCCACCCCCGCCCCAGCAGATGATCTTTTTCCTAACTCCATTTATCTTTCTGTCACTTTCCTCTGCTTTTACTGTCATTAGATTATCTCAGTTTTACTCTATGTCACTTACTTAGCTGACTTCTACTCAAATAACCTGCACAATTATCTGACAGTCCATATACCGTCCACGAAACATTGTCACTGATGCCCATACCTGTGACTGGTCAGGGCCTCTCTAGCGTGTCCGCCCGTTTCCGCTTTTACCGGCTGGACTTCATGCTTGTCAAGACTAAGTTGCATTTGATCCCAAAAATGTTTTTGCCAGTTGTGGAAGTTATGATTACATTATTTGACTAAACATTTAAAAAACTCATTAGGTATAATGTGATAAGGAAAAGAGATGTTCCCATAAAAAGTAATTTGAATGCTTTCTTAAATTTTGACATAAACAAATTCCTGGGTGGGGGGAATGCCATCGAATCTGGCATGACTGAGGTAGCACCAAAGGAATGAAAATACATTAGTAAATTCGTTGAAGGATTCTGCACTCAGTTTGCTTCCTGTTTGTCCCCCCCCCTTTTTTTTTAAGATTTTATTTATTTATGAGAGAGAGAAAGCACAAGCAGGAGAGGGAGAAGGAGAAGCAGGCTCCCCGTCCCCGCTGAGCAGGGAGCCGGTTGTGGGACTCTATCAATCCCAGGACTCCAGTGTCATGACTAGAGCTAAAGGCAGAAGTTTAACCAACGAAGCCACGTAGGCACCCCATGCTTTATGGATGTTTTGGCATTTTTGTTTCTCATTGGAGATTATCAGTAAGGAAAGAAATTGAAGATCAACTAATCTGTAGGTCTATACTGGGGAAAAAAAATTCATGACCCTACATCTAAATGTACATTTTTCTGCTTTAAAGTAAAAATTTGTAATGTGTGTATCTGATTAACTATTTCTGCACTTCTGAAAAACACAGAATTAAACTATGTGTACTCTTAATTTTTTTCTTTAGTCCAATATTACATATATGAGATTCCTCTGTTGTTGAATATAGCTGGAGTTTCTTCAGTTTTTATTTTTTATAGGATTGCATTGAATGACTATTTATCCATTAGCTTCTAACTCCTTCAAAAGTCTTGTCTTCTCTATTCTATCAGGTCCCCTAAGTCACAGTTTACTGATGCTTGTGTCATTATGTCCATTTTCCTCCTCACCTGCTTTTCTCCTAGCCCAGAGATACCAAAGTGAGGATCTCTTTTTATCTTGCAGTACTGAGAGCACGTGGTGAGAAAGAGGAACATTTACAGCTTCTCTTAACTTTTTCCCAGAGTGACACCTCCTCTTTAATCTGCCTTTTTCCCAAGGGAGATAAGGAAGGGGCATGGAGATTGTATTACTAAGGATTTTTAGGATTTTGTTTATTCACCTTCTTTCTTGCCCTAGTGCCAGTTTTGGGTTGGTGTGATGGGAACAGGGCAAGACTAAATTATGTAAGAACCAAAGTCTGTGTCATGACATTTTCCTATGCGTTTATTGCTGCTGGTACCTTATATTGGTTGAGTTTCTCCTTTTTAGTGAAGTTTGTTAAACTTTGAAAGGAGAAGATTCTCAATCTAGTTTTATTTTGCCATCTGTAGTAGGATATTTTCCTTCACATATTCCCTATTATGTGACAAATCCCTGATTATCTTTGTTGCTTTTTATATATCTAAAGTCCTTATCTTTATTATTTATCTAATGAAAAACTTAAACTATCAGAGTTTTACTGTGAACTTTCTGTTATTAGCCATAGCTGAAAAGTTATAGTCATATAATCTTTAAATTAAGAAAGTATCTTTAAAATTTCCAAATGACAACTTTGACCATTTCCATTAACTTTAACTTAGGATTCATGTTCCATATAAATGTGTTGTAGTAAGAACCCATAATAATAGTTCTCTAATACTTGCTTTGTGTTTGGGAATATGCTTTGATGTCTTCATTTTTTTTTTAATTCTCACATAAATGCCAAGAGACATTGGCATAATGTAAAGATTAGGGAACTGAAGTTTAGAGAGAGCAGAGAAGTAACTGACCCAGGGTCAGACATGGCTTGAGATTTGGGTCTGGCTCCTAGACTGAGCTAACGACTGTGTTGTGTACCTCTTTCAGCTTTAATTTCGCGGTCAGCTAACTTTCCTCATACATTAGATTTTCAAAACCCTAGGCAAAGACCAAATGCGTTTGATTCTTAAAGAAGTCAAGTAGTAAAGCTGGGGTATTTTAGAGTTAAGGAATTTCAACTTTACTTTGGATTTTCTCCATGGGATGTTAAGTGGTAAATGGCCCAGATCTTGCCTTCATTGGTGCATACACGAGAGTCATTACCTATGAACTGAGTCACTTTCCTTGGTTGAATAGGCCCCACTCCAAATCTGATCTTGACTTTCCACTGTTCCCTTGTCTAGCAGAGACAGTCTAAGAGTCCTCTAAGTTTTTTCTTCTGCTAAGTGTCCTCTTCTTTACTTCTCTTCCAATTATCCAATTTTGCCGTTCTCTAATGAGTGGTTCTCTCAGTCAATTCCATTTGTAAGCCACAGGCAGATGTTTTCTCTCTTAGCAAATCTGCATTTCCTTCTCTGTCTACCTCTAGACTAGTGACCTACAGACTGTCCTTTTCTGACCTTGCTGAAAATTATATGAGATAATAAATGCACTTTAACATCCTGAATTTTTCCTACCTCCTTCCCTACTTTATAGCCCCCATTACCACTGTCTGAGCCTTAGTCCTGCATCTAAAAGTACAGGAATAAAATGAATAAAATGCTTCACGGTTGCATAGTAAGACTCACCAGTATCCTCATCTAAACGGTAAGGTGTTACCCAATTCTGCCCGACATACTGTATTTATCCAGTTCCACATTTTGGGACCTATTATTTAACAGCTCCCTACTTTTAAATATGTCATTTGGTAATACTGAAGGTTTTCAATTGTAATTGATAGAAGCAACCCTGCTAATATAAGCAAATAAAGAATTTATTAAGGATACCAAGGAGCTCACAGAATTTCTGGAAGGGCCCGAATTATATTCCACAGAACAGTTTCATGAAGTCACTACTCTGACCTATCCCAGAAGATTTCAATATTGTCTTTGAAAACTGGATCTACCCACTGTCCCTAGTGCCCCCTTCACCAGAATAAATTCTACATGTTACTAGCTTGTATTTGAAAGCCTGGAGTGACTATATTCAGGAGGCAAAAGTTCTAGCATGTTACCTCTCAAAAGAGGTCTGTTCTCTTTAACAGATATATTCCACAAAATGTTAATTTCAAACATTTATCTACAAGATGTCATAAGCATTATGGAGAAGCATCACCTAGATAACTTCAGATCACATGCTTCTGAAATTCAATGGGAACTATCATGGACTTCCAGCTTCAAAGAGAGGAGGAGCCTTCTAGAGAAAAACAGCTTTACCTTATGGGAATCTGTTATGACAGATGAGAAATAATATCTTTTATTTTCACCCACTCAACAGGTACCAAAGTAAATTTAACTTTTTTTTTCTATTTTCCATTCATAAATTTACTTTCCTTCAAAAGTCACTTCCTCTTATTTCTATTTATCATTCATTTTCAACTAATCCCAGGGTAGGCTTATGAAGCTCAGCAAGAGGAGTGACTTACAAAACTGGTTCATGTGAATCTGGCCATTGTTTCCCTTTGCCCATTCCCAGTCATCTGGAGCTGCACTGGGTATGTAAAACCTAATAGGACTGTCTTGTCCACTAGGTAGGAAAGAGGCAGTAATTGTTACTCCCAGCTTAGACATGAGAGGAGAACAGAATTCCTTTAGGAATTCAGGTGGTAATATTTAGAGGTACAGTAGCAGCGTGATGTTTAATAACTAATCTCTACTTTGGAATCCATAAGATGTAATTTATATCCTGAAAGTACAAGATCAAGCACAGGGAAAAAAATTAGAAATAGGTGAGATGTTTAAATAAGTTCCAAGGTCTTTCCTATTTCCTCTTCCTTATCTATAAAAATGATAGCATTTTAAGAATCTATCTAATAGTGATTTTACTCTCATGCATATTAAATATATCATTCATTTGATACTGCAAGTCATCTCTTCAGTGTCTTATCCCCATCCCCATTTAGTAAGCATGTTTCTGTTTGTTTTAATTGTGGTTAAAAAGAATAACAGGAGCTCTACCATCTTAACAAACTTTTAATTGTACAGTAAATATTGTTAACTATAATCACCATGTTGTACAGCAGGTTTCTAGAACTTTTTCATCTTGTATAACTGAAACTTTACTCATTAAATGGCAACTTCTCATTTTTCCCTCCTCTTAGCCTCTGGCAACCACCATTCCCTTTCTGTTTCTGAGTTTAACTACTTTAGATGACTTATATAAAATGAATCAGGCAGTATTTATTCCTGTGGCTGACTTAGTTCACTTAGCATAATGTTCCCAAGCTGCATCCGTATTGTTAAATATGATAGGATTTCTTTTTTATGGCTAAATAATATTCCATTGTATAGATGACATTTTCTTTATCCATTTTATTAGTCAGGGTTCTCCAGAGAAATAGGCTCAATATATGTGAATATCTATATGCTAACTCATTTAGCTTTTTATTTACTACCCTTGGAGACACATCCAGACACAATTTTTCACCACATATTTGGTCATCCTTTAGCCAAGTCAACCTGACACATACAATTAACTACTCATCTGTTGATAGACATTTAATTTCTATATTAGAATTAAAAGTGATTTATGGACTACCATTATTGCATTATACTATTATACTATTGTATTATACTATTCTGCATATATTTATTTATTTATATATTGTATTTATATATTCATATTTTTATATATTATTTGTTTCTATATTTATATATTACACTATTACATATATATTACATATATTACATATATATTACTATATATATTACATATATATTACAATATATTACACTATTACATATATATTACATATATTACATATATATTACAATATATTACATATATTACAATATTCATATATTTGCTAATGAGTTTTTTTTTAAACTAATGGGTTTTTTTTAAACTTTGTAATTAGCTTTTTGGGGGTGTGTTTTCTTTTGTTTGTCTGTTTCTTTCTTTGTATACTTTCATGTTGTTTAGGTTTTTTTGTTGTTTCTTTGGGGTTTTTTTTCTTTTTTTAAATGTTTGCATGTTGTTTAATTGTCCTTTTTTTCAACTTGAACAATTACTTCAGCATTTCTTGTCAGGCAGGTCTACTGGTGATATAATCCTCAGGTTTTGTTAATCTGGCAAAGTCATTATTTCTCCCTCATTTTTGTAAGATAGTTTTGCCAGACATAACATTCTTGGTTGACAGGTGTTCTTTATTGGGTTTGTTTTGTTTTCTTTTCTTTTCTTTCCCATCCCATTTCCTTCGGGCCTGTATGGTTTCTGGTGAGAAATTCACTGATAGTCTTCCGGGTGTGCCCTTGCATGTGGCAAGTTGCTTTTCTCCTACTGATTTCAAAATTCTCCGTCTTTTAATTTTGATACTTTGATCATACTATGTCTTGGTGCTAACATCTTTGGTTTCATTATATTTGGAAACTCTGGGTCCCTTGAATCTGGATGTCCATTTCCTTACCCAGATTTAGAAAGTTTTCAGTCATTTTTTTCTTTAAATAAGCTTTCTGCTCCTTTCTCTCTTCACCTTCTGGGATTCCTTAATTGTGTATATTCATCCATTTGTTGGTCCCCCCTAAAGCCCTTAAGCTCTCTTCATTCTTTTTCAATCTTTTTTTTAAATTTTTGCTCTTCTAATTTCAAATGACTTGTCTTTGAATTTGCTGATTCTTTATTCTGCTTGATCAAATCTGTGCTGAAACCCTCTAGTAATTTTCAGTTTGTTATATTCTTTGGTCCAACATTCTCGGGTTTTATATTTTTTATATTTTTAAATTTACTGTTGTATTCATTTTGTTCATGAATCATTTTTAAGAGCTTGCTGACATTTTTGTGATGCTTATTTTTAGTTCTCTATCAAATAACTCATATACCTCTATTTCTTTAGATTGGTGTCTGCAGACTGATTTTGTGTCTTTCTTTGGACTGTGAATTTTCTTTCTTTTTTTTTTTTTTTTTAGAGCTCCTTGACATTTTGTGTTGGTATCTGCATATTTGAAATATAAGCCAACTCTCCCAACTTTATCAACTGACATAGCACAAAAGAAATCCTTCACCAGTAAGCCTCCCTTCAGACTCTGGGGGCTTCTCAAACCCTCCCTGTGTGTATGTCTTCCCTGGACGTGTATGTGTAAATTCCTATGACAGAGATTACCAGTTTATTTTTCCAGGAGTTTATAATCTCTTGCTACCACTGGTATCTGTCTGCTGTTCCATGGGTCGGCCAGAACAGCAGCCTACCAACAGGCTCCTTTTGTTATTGCCTTTAGCAGCCCCCAGAACATCAGAATATGCAGGGGTTCATTAATACCCTGAGATAGGTGACACTGAAATCATTCCCTTGGTCAGCCCCCCAAAAATTGAAAGTTAGATGTACATTTCAATCTTCCCTTACCCTCCACAAAGAGAAGCTGGAAGTTGTGAGGTTTCCTAATCATTTCCTTTTGAGCCAGGACAGGCTCTGGCAGTGAATGTACATTAGCCAAAATTGTCACCTTTGTTCTCAGTGGTCCCCAAGCATCTAGAGAGAGTATGCCAGTCCCGCCAGTGTTCCAAGACAGGTGATAAAGAAGTTAGTCCCTTGGGCAGCCCTCTGAAGTCAGAAAGTTGAATGGATACTCTAAGTCTTTCCCTCCTGGGGGAGAATTTGGTGTTTAAGCATTTTCATCTACTTGTTCTTCACTGAGACAATGGGCATGGGGGCTAGGAGGCTATGACCAATGAATGTGCACTGGTTCAAGCCACCAGCTTTATTCTCAGTGGTTCATAACCTGGGACTCCCTGTTAACTCTGAAATTCAGGCAAGACAGAAATCAGTCTCAGGTAAAGCCATCAGAAAATTCAGATTGTTGGATATACAGTCCAGTCCTCTCCTTCCCTCTCCAGGGAGAAATTGGGAGCTGGGAGTTCCCTCCTGATCATGTGGTGCTGTGCCAGATGGGAGGGATTCTGGCAAGAGGGTCCCAACTTTTCCTACTGGCTTCCTTGTGTGGGCTGTAGGAGTCTTTCAGCTGGTCTACTAATATCTCACAAAGAGAACTGGTTCACATATTGTTGAATCAGTATATCCATGGATCTAGGGTTTTCTATTCTGCCATCTTGCTGATGCTATCACCCCTAATAAGCACATGTTTAAATTGTACATGCTAATTTCTATTCAATTAACTAACTTGTAGCTGGAAAACTATAAGTCCATTATACATGATCTATCTTAGCCTACTATTGTACCACACCTGTGATAAATATGTTCCTTCACCAATGATATATAAGTGAGGGGTCAGGAGACAGGACCAACATTTCATATATATATATATATATATTTTTTTTTCTCTCCTCTAGGCCTCTAGTAGTCTTAGAGGCATTTGCTTCAATTACCTGGTATGTATATCCAAATCTAGAATAAATGTCTATGCTGGTCAAGACAATATATACCCGGGATCATGTGTGATGAGTTAATGTAATCCATTAACTGTCCTGGACATTCTCAATAGGCACTCCATAGTTGCTTTTAGTCTCTGATGTTAGTATTAAAAATGGAATAATTACTTGGGCATCTGGGTGGCTCAGCTGGTTAAGTGTCCAACTGTTGACTTCAGCTTAGGTCATGATATAAGGATTGTGGGATTGAACCCTGCATCAGGCTCCTAACTCAGTGCAAAGTCTGCTTGAGATTCTTTCCTTCTTGCTCTATTGGTCCCTTCACTCATGAGCTCTCTCTTTCTCTCTGAAATAAGTAATTTTTTTAAATGGAGTAATTGTTAGTCACTTTTTGAGCACACAATGGAATACATCTATTTTTTGTTGTTCCTGATTCATTGAATATCTCCATGAAAACTCATCTGTATACCAAAGAAACTACATTCTTTCTCTTTTTCTTTTTATTAGATATAATTGACATACATTATATTAGTTTCAGGTGTGCAACAGAATGATTTGATATTTGTCTATATTGCAAAATGAGCACCATACTCTAGTTAATATCTGTCACCATCCAGGAAACTACTTTCAAAGGAACAGGGTTATTTACTTAGTTTTAGTGACCTTGTGAATTCAGAAGTTGTTTTTTTTTTTTTTTAAGATTTTATTTATTTATTTGACAGAGAGAGATCACAAGTAGACGGAGAGGCAGGCAGAGAAAGAGAGAGAGAGAGGGAAGCAGGCTCCCTGCTGAGCAGAGAGCCCGATGCGGGACTCGATCCCAGGACCCTGAGATCATGACCTGAGCCGAAGGCAGTGGCTTAACCCACTGAGCCACCCAGGCGCCCCTGGTTTTTTTTTTTTTTTTTAATGGGCATCAGCTTACCCCACTTTCATTTGTTTCCTCTAGAAGTGCATAAAGTTTTTCATATACCACCTAATCTCTAATCTTCTAGTCCTCTAATGGCCACTTCCTGGCCCATATTGTCAACCTACTGGCCACTTCCTAAAAAAAAAAAAAAAAAAAAACCATGAAACCATACTCTATCATTTTTATTATCGTGAATATCTTTTATTCCTCGAGGAATACCCCTCTTAATTCTGCCTATTGAGTGGAATTGTGTTTTCCTTCTTCAGTCAAAATGAAATGATCAACTAGTTGTTATGCAGTGGACTTCTAGAGAGAGTTTTGGCTTTCTGCCCTTGAGCTACTATCTGTGAACCATGCTTCTTATGAGGCAACCTTAGGTAATATTTTAGTCCAAATTCCATAACGACTGGGTGGCAGTATGGGCTTTTACCAACAGTTTTAGCCAGCTTGAGTTTCCTAGCTGTTTGTATTTCTCATTTCATTTGTGTCTCAGTCAGAGAGGAGTTGGATAGGTCAATGGCCATTTGAAGCTTCAAGAGAGCCTGATGATGTTCAAAACATTATTCAAATTCAGTTTTTTTCCTTTCTTATTACAAGAATAGGAGCCAATAAAAGTTACAGATGTTGTATGTGGTTCTTCAGAAACCAAGCAATCTTTGTGCCTGTTTTTTTAATTTTAGAGCTAGAGAGAAAATAACTCATTGTGGTTGGCTGAGAAATGCTGCTAGTAGTTCAAGCCCATGTAATTACTCAGAATTTTATTACTTGTGATGGACCCTATACTTTAGCTGGGTTAATTGGCTACTCCTGGTGGTTATATAATTAACCAACATTTGGAATTCATGCTTAGTTTGATTTAGATTTAGATATCAACATTATGTTACTGATGTAATGAGTAACAGCACTTTTTGATTGAAATAAATCAACATTTCTTCTCACCAGGTTATTATAATAAGCGAAATAATTTAAATATCCCTATAGGAACACAATAAATGTGTATTGGAGTCTGTTTCACATGAATGCAGATTTGGTTTTGACTTTCTTCTAAATAGGAATCTATAAGAATGCATTAGCCAAACTGATCATAAAATATGTATCTCCCTTAGCTTGTTGCACAACTTGGAACTTTTAACACAGAAATGGATGATGCTATTGAAGATTCCTTTTTATTAAGTCCTCTAGAGTTTAGAATTATCCTCCAGAATCCAGTATCTTTTCTCACATACTATACTAGACTATTAAACAAGAAATTTATAGATACTAATTCACCTCCACCTATCATATCTTCAACCAAAAGTGAAATTTCTCTTTTTTTAAAGATTTATTTATTTTAGAAGAAGGTGGGGAGGGGGGAGAGGCAGAGGGAGAGAATTCCAAGCAGACTCTCCCCTGAGCATGGAGCGTAAGGCAGGACTTGATCCCACAACTCTGAAAGCATAACCTGAGCCGAAATCAAGATGGATGATCAACCAACTGAGCCACCCAGGCACCCCTTTAATACAATTTCTTTACCACCCTGGATGGTTTTCTTGCATACCAATCAAAAGGATCTTCGATTCCTCACTGGGACATTGTAACAGTCTGGCCATCTTGTCATTTAGGACAATCTTTTTAAACACTCATTTTTTTAATAGTACTACTTTGGAAGAGATTGCAGATTCTGCTTTTATGTAATCACTAGATTTTTTAAATTCATCAAATCCAGGATAAATGGAGGAGTTGGTAAAGGAACTAGATCAAATAATCTCATATAGTGGTCCATTAAAATTTTAATAGCTATCTATTCCAAACCCATTTAAATTAACCATATAAACACCCCCACACTCAGTTTAATTGTTGAGGGTTTTTTTTCTTTCTTCTGTATAATTCTGATCTTTTTTGTCATTGACTTCTACTCATAGTAAATGAACCACGAGGTCAGCTGCAGCTTCTCTTACCTAACCCTACTCATCCATTGGTAGAATGAAGGAGCCTAAGTATTTAGAAACTCTGCATCATTTAAGTCAAAGGCATGAAATTAGGGGATACACAATATCATCATATAAACAATCCAAAAGTACTAATATTTTCAACATTTAGAAGCTTCAGAAAGATTACTGTATTTGGTATCTAAGACTATTTCATTAACTACCTAGTTTCCCTTCTATAGGTATATTTTATATACCTTGCATTTATCCAGCTTTATAAATTGGACATTTGACCTTCTAACCACACTTCTGTAAAAGCTGCAACTAATTAAGGATCCTGGGTAAGACCAAGCATAGTCTTCCATTCAGCAGTACCTAATATAAAAGAAATAGCTCCTTGGATCTAAATGTATAAAATCCATTTTAGCAGAGGCTTCCAGGGAGCTATTTATAATGTTCCAAAAATGAGTTACTGTGTTTTGTTTGTCTTTGATTTCCTCCCCTTGCAACCTGTGTAGTCTTTTTTTAGTGATTCTCATTTAGACTAAGTCACATTCTGATCAAAAGAAATACCTGCTCAATTCTCATTTGGCACGCTGTCCATTCTCTTTAGGATCACCAACCATAGTCTGGTGGATTTGGCATCCTCACTTCTTTCTACTACTTTCATTTTTTCAAAGTAACCCAAATTACAAAATTTCTGGCTGACTTCCCCTCTACCTGAATTTCTTCTGTAAGTGGTTAGCTATCTCCCTTTGTTCAGTATCAGTATTCCAAGTTCTATCGATAGACTTTTCCTCCCATGAGTGGTTACAGCATTTCATGTTCTCAAAGCAGAAGTAGCCTGGGTGTCAGCCTGTCATCAAAGCTCTGCATCTCAGTCTTTCTTCTTCCCAAAATCTTAGCCATCACTTAAGTTACAGAGTCAAGGGTCACTTTAATTCTTACACAATGTGCCAATTGCATCAATTACATGAGGATGGAGAAGTGAAAGGATTACACAGCATATATTCATACATAGCCTTGATAAAGCTAAAGGTTATAGGACAGCAGGAGAAAGAAAGCACAGGTAAACATCAGAGAGGTCTGAGATTGCTAGGCACAATGCTCACGGTCTTTTCTCAATTTTACAGGATACACTTTGTCTTTGGATTATGATTCACCAAGATATGGGTAAGATACTTTTGTCTCAGAGCAGCTGAACAGAAGTTCCTTGAGAAATCTTTAATAAACTATCAGTCAAAAGCTAAAATAAAGCTATGTAACTGGTTAAACTAGATGCAAACCGTTACTCTCCATTCTCAATAAAAAATGTAAACTACTTGCTATTGGGTGTCACTAGGGAAGTTTTGGAATTCAAGTTGCATGTTATAAATTCCTAGGTAGTACATTCGATTCCAATTCTAGCCAAGGAAATTATGGTTCCAGGCATCCCTGGAGTAAGCACAGAGCTACAGCTGCTCAGACCAGTGTCAAGCTCATCCTATTTGTGTATACTGTTCCTTTCCTGTACAAATTTTAGTTTTCCATGGAGCTGATATTTGATTCTTTTTCATTTTCATTTCCAAATTATATCATTAATTTGTTTCCTATTATCTTAGTACTCCTTTTCCTTCCCTCTTGTTTGGAGGTGAAGGTATTCTTTTTTCTAAGGTTAACCCCCATCATTATTCTCTATCCCTCCCTCTCTGTCCTCTCATTCATTCGACAATTAAATATCGGGTTTCTACAATGTGCTAGATAGACACTGTGTTTGCCCTCAGGAAGCTTAAAGTCTATTAAGAAAGATAACCACAAAAATATGTAAATGGTTTAGATGTTGTCAGTGATATAAGAGAAATATCTTCTGGGTATGGTGGAGCACAAAGAAGACGATTTTCAATTCCATCTGCTAGATCAGGAAAAGTTTAAAATAAAAACTGGTAGTTAAAGGGTGAGTTGGAATGAAGGATGAGTTGGTACACTGTCAACAGGTACACCATGCTGTGTAGTAAACAGGAAGGCAATGGAAGACTTTTAGTTGGAGAATAAAGTGGTCAGATTTAGAGTGATCATTCTGGCAATGACTGGAGAATGGAGTAGAGTTGGACAAGCCTGGAAGCAGAGAGTCCACTGCAGTCCAGGCCTCTGCTGCTGCGTCTTTCATATACTCTATGCTCACCCTCAACCACTGAATCGCACCAGTAAAGTCACCTGTCTCTACCTCGCTGCAAATTCAGTGGTCTTTCCTCAGTACTTATCCTTTCTGATACATTTGATACTGTTTACTCTCCTCTCCCTTTGGAAACTGCCTTCCTCTGACTGACAGGACACCATTTGCTAAAGAAAAGTATTTTCTGCATCTTTGGATAGCTGGAGGGAGAGATAATGATCAGTCACCTCTGGGAACTGACTTTACTTTCTTTGCTCCATGATGATACGGCTCTTTTGTGGGTGAAGGTGGTTCAAGATCCAAAAGGGCCTGATATTGAAAATATTTATTTAAATGGAACTGCAATGATTATAAACTTAGTTTTTCCCAGAAGGGGTGTTAAAACAGGTAACAGCCAAAACCATGTCTGTTTTCTCAATTTTGGTAGCAGTGCATTTGAAGAAGGTAAGGTAAATAGCAATGAGGTGTGTTTACTATGCAATAGATTTCAGTAGTTTGGTTAAATAAACCCAGAAAGTGCATGTGTAGGTTTCAAGGGTGTCTGTTTTGGTGGTGGTAGAGGAATGAATGATAGCAGGGGTCCACTATTGCTTCAAGCCAATCTGTACCTTTCCTGAAGAGCTGTACTATCCCTCTCTCCTAGGTCTCTTTTTATTTTCCCATCTGGTGTTGTTTCTTTGGTTGGCCATGCCTACTACTGTAGATCCTATATTCAAGTAATGTTACAAGACGTGCTCTTTTGCATGTTCAAAAGAAGGCCTGAACTCTCAACACAACTCCTTTGTCACATTTCAGCATCCCTTTCTTTCTATATAAAACACTCTAATGATCTACTTCATTTGTGTTTAATAGGAACAGCCTTTTCACTTTCATTTTGGAATAATGAAGCCACACTGTGAAGACCTGATGAAGGCAGAGGCAGAACACTAGTTTCCCATTCTGATCCTCTGCTCAATTAATCCCCAAAACCTCTCAGTGATGCCAGTCAACAGCTTGCCTCTCGCGCGGATGCCAAGCAGTATATCCTTTGGGGTCCTTTTCTTAATGTTAGGGGCAACGGTTAAGTAGGTCTCAAAGGGCTTCTCTGCTGGGATCCAAGCATTTTGTTTGAGAAAGGATAACCCAGAGTACCAGTGAAATAAACAAAAGAGGTAAATGAGAAAGGTATTTATAATATGTCGGTGAGCCTGTAACATTACCCGTTCTTTCATAAAGGAAAGTGAGAACAGCCTGCTGGGTAAAACTAAGAGTTGACTTTCTCATGAGCTCGTTGGTGTTATTAAGCTACATTCACTCTGCAGGGAAGTATTTAACATCCATCATCTGTTTAAGGCTTTAAAAATTGTGCACATCTAAAAAGAAGAGTCCTCAGTGTTTCTTTCTAGAATAGATGATGATGATGATATTTACTCAGGCAACACACGCCTTTCTCTGCACTGCCAAGGCAAGGAAGAATACTGGAAAGAATGGTAATGTGCATTCAGTAATTAACCACATATTCAAAAATACTTTGAAGACCGCACTACAGAAAACAAATAAAATTATGTGCCCTGGAGACTAAAATCTAGCCAGACTGAAAGAGTTCCATGGCTTGAAAAGATTAGGATTTGGAACTAATATTTGGGAGATTCTTACAAGAATATTACAACAATTTGACTGCAATAAAATGAATGTTTACAGATCCCGGAAGGAGACTATGTGAACAGGATTTATGGAAACAATCAGAATAATGAACTAGAAAGTACCAGGCCCTGTACTGCTGGAGAATTTTTGCCAACAAGTTCACAATAGGTCACGGAAGACAGATAATAATAATATTACGAGAAACAATAAGAACAACAAGTGATACAATACAATACAAGGGGAAATATTCTTAATAGTCTAAGAGTCCATATTATTTTGGAAATAGCATAACTTTCTAAAAGCCAAGAATCCAAGTTTCCGTCTCTCACTTAGCAGCAATGAGACTTTGAAAAATTCTCACACCTCAAATATTACCATTCTTATAAGGGCTTATAAGAATTACATTACTGGGCGCCTGGGTGGCTCAGTGGGTTATAGCCTCTGCCTTCAGCTCAGTGCATGATCCCAGGATCATGGGATCGAGCCCCTCATTGGGCTCTCTGCTCAGCAGAGAGACTGCTTCCTCCTCTCTCTGTGCCTGCCTCTCTGCCTACTTGTGATCTCTGTCAAATAAATAAATAAAATCTTTAAAAAAAAAAAGAATTACATTACTAAGTTTCTGTATTTATGTATTTCAGTTGCTTGAAATTAAATGTATATCAAAGCATTTTTATAAATTATAAAACATGATGTCAATGCCACTTTTTAATAAGGTTTTTAAGTCATCATTATGAGTGGTACCCTCTTACTGTATGAAGATTCCTTCGGTTTCAAATGAGAGGAACGTCCCTAAATTGATTTACATCTTTAAAAAAAGATATAAAAATGATTAATTCTAGACATAGCCCATCCAGGTTCTTAAATAGTGAAAGGGAAAATATATTAAATATAAGGCAGAGGTTTTAGCGAAAATGAACAATGCCAAAAGTCTTTAAGACCAATAAAACTGACAAATCTCTGGTGAGAATAAGCAGAAGAAAAAGACAAGAATCAAACCATCAACACCAGTTGTGAGAAAAGTACAATACTAGAGGTATTACAGAAATTAAGCAGATGACTGGGTATTATTTAATAACATATCAATAAATTTGAAAATGTATATGAAATTTAAAAATTCTTAGAAAAACATAATTTATCAAAAATTATTCTGGAAGAGAGATCTTGACAATTCTATGCCATTAATCAGTAATAAAAAATTTCTTAAAAAAATTAGTCTTACTAGCAGGTCTTAGGCCTAGTTAGCCCTACTAGTGAGTTCTACCATTCAAGAGGCAGAAAAATTGGGAATACTCCCTTTGTACAACAAGAGTAGTGTAACTTCATACCTCTATACCAAAATTTTATAAGGACATTGCAGGAAATGTATATAATAGGCAAATCTCATTCAGAAACTGAGATGAAAATTTCTAAACAAAATATTAGCCAACAGAATCTCAATCTTCAAACAAGGATAATATTTTATAACAGATTTCTTTCAGGATTTCAATCTTGATTTAACTTTAGACAATCAGTTAATGAAATTCCCAACATTATTGGATTGTAGTCCTGTCAACAGATATAGGAAATGCATTTGATAAAACTTTATATCATATTTAAAAGAAATAATCAGTAAGCAAACTAGAGCAGACATTTGATGTCCACAATGAACTTAGAAAAAATAATACACTTAATGTTGAAAATGTTGAACTCTTGGGGCTCCTGGGGGGCTCTGATGATTCAGTGTCTGCCTTCCATTCGGGTCATGATCCCAATGTCCTAGAATGGAGCCTAGGTTCCAGCTCCCTGCTCAGCGGGGAGTCTCCTTCTCCCTCTGCCCCTCTACTCCTGCTTGTGCTCTCTCTCTCTCTCTCAAAGAAATAAATAAAATCTTAAAAAGAAAAAAAAAAAAGGAAATGTTGATCTTTTTCCTTTAAGACTGGTTCATCTTTTACCACACCCAAATAACACTGTATTGGAAGGGGTAGCCAGTTGAGTAGAAGAGGAAAAAGAAAATTGGAAAAGAAGAAACAAAATTGACATTATTTGTAGTTGATAAAATTATTTAGACAGAAAATCAGAGGCTCCACCAGTTATTATAATTAATAAGAGTTCAGAAAATGTTTCAATTTAAAGTGAATTATTTAAAATAACAATTTGATTTCTATACAGCAACAAAAAATAGAAAATGAAATTTAAAAATATATCATTCAAATAGTTGAAAACTATCATATATCTAAGAACAAATTTATCAAAAGGTATGCAAGGCCACCAATGTAGAAACTATGAAACGTTACTGAGAGAAATCTATTTAGATATATACCATGAATATGGATTTGAAAACAAACAATTCAGAGCTTGAATGTACTTCCAGTAAAAATCTCAATAGCCTAAGTCAATATACATAATAAAGTGCTTGGGGAAAAAAAAAATCTCAATAGGGTGCTTTGTTCTGTTTTGTTTTCAGTAGAACTTGAAAGATTCTAAAATGTGCTTGTAAGTACAAAGGGTCAAGAATGGAGAAAACATATGAAAAAGTAAGTGGTGAAAACACTTGCTCAAACAAATGTCAATATTTATAATATATTGTAGTAATTAAGACGATGGTAGATAAATAGAGCAATGGAGCAGCACAGAAAGCCCAGAAAGAACACCACACATATGGAGCCCTGACAGATGTAGCTTGGCAGATAAATGAGGAAGGACAGATTTTTCAATAAATAGTGCTGGGCGTTTGTCTACGTAATTGTGTGTACACGCATGTATATCTGTCTGTATCCATCATCTATCCTATAACCCATCTATTCTCAGCATGCGTCTACTCATATATTCATACTTCATCATTTCTCAAGAGATTTGAGGTAAGTAACTAAAATTTGTGAAAGAGATAAAAATGGAAAGGATCAGGAGTAGTGGGTTTTATGTGTAAATCATCGTTGTTTCTGTTGGAAGAGTCTAAAGGTAACAGAAGTTTAATCAGAAAAGGGTTTCCTGTGAACATGGAACTGCATAATTTAGGACAAACTCCTTCCTTTGCATGACCATCCATCATAAGGGTTTGCAGCCTCTTGGAAATAAAACTTGGACAGTGCTTTTTAACCTGGTTAGAATTGAAGACTGAGAGATGATTCCATTTGTGAGAAAAAAAAGACTAACTGACATTAAAGTCACATCTCCTGATTTATTTGGGTTTGTGTTTTTCTGGCAGAATCAAACTGACACCATGAGGTTATTGTGAACTTTGCCATTTTCTATGCCTAATAAACTGAATTATTTTGATTTGTGACTCACGTGCTGAAGATTTTAGCCACCGATCATTAACCTATATGGGTTAGATGCCTCATTATATAAGAGGATCTATGATTCACAGCATGTTAGACAAATATTGACTATACTGGTGTGTATTATGTTATTTATTGTAAGTGTATTTGTAATCCTCTAATGTTTTGTTCTATTTGGGGCTCAAAATTCCTACAAACTATGAGTGTTTCAAAATAAATCTTTTTTCTCTCCTTTCAAGATGATTAGAAATTGGAGAGCCCTTCCTTAGCAGTGAGCCATAGTAACCCACATCAGAGGGAACACACAAACACACACACACACTTAAATAGATACACACACAACATGAGAAGGGAATCTATTTCAAAGAAACAAAGGTCTTGAGTTAGATAGCTGTACAGTGCTATTTTTTAGATAAGAGGAGACACTGGGGCTATGAATATGTAAAGTTCATTTGTGGAAAACTTTCAAAAATGAATAAAGCCTCACTGACAGTTTACTCTAACACTGACAAAATTCAAAATATTAAAAGACCTTAATATTGGAAAGAAAACACTGGACTGTTGAGTTGAAAATAGTAGATTTTACCAGATGTTTTGCTACAACATCTAGCACTATTAAAATGTTGAGAAATTCTTTTTTTTAAAAAACATGGTATTTATTTCTAAGGGTACCCAGAAGTATTGTTACTACTGAATTATTAGTGCATTGGTTATTTTTTTTTAATTATTTTATTTTTCAGTGTTCCAAGATTCACTGTTTATGCACTACACCCAGTGTCCCATGCAATGTGTGCCATCTTTAATACATTTAATTCTTTCAAACAGAAAACTATGGCAGGTATTGGGAATTTAAGGGAGGTTCTTGTAGTTACAAAGCATAATGGTTCTCAAAATGGAAGCCTGGAGCCAGACTGGGAGCACACATACTGGTCAGGCAGGAGCTTGAGATCTTCCCAGGAGTAGCCAACAGACAGTACCAGTCAGATAATCAGGACCCGTCAAATGCAGTATTTGAGGATTCCTCCGCACACTCACTATCTGTCCCAGATTCACAAAATTAGTAGTCTTTCAGGAGCTATATAATGAATAAATATTTGGGAGTTAGGCGATAATAGTAAAGTGGCTCCTCAAATAGATGATTAATGTCAAGAAAATCATGCTGAAGAATTTAGTTACTATCCACATGAAAGGGACACAAGATCAGAGAGGGTGGCCACAGAAGAAATGTGAAGACAACGGGGCAACCCAGTCAGTGACAAGGGTCTCACAGCTGGGATATGGCCCAGAGGCTGGGTTGGGGTACGACTTGGGTTCTAGGGGCATCTGGTGGTAAAAAAAAAAAAAAAAAAAAAAAAAAAACGACGACGACCAAGATCTCAACCTGAGAGAACAGATCTGCTGGTGCAATGATCAAGGCAGGTGTCCCAGGGAACAAAAAGTTTGCAGCAAGTTCAGATCAGCATGGAACCAGAACTGGCCCTAGAACTTGAGTTTAGTTTGAAGCTTTGGAACAGGGCCAGGATTTTCTGTATGTGGGGAGAAACAGAGCAGATGGATTCAATTCATGTTCATCATGGCGGTTTGGTTTTTTCTCCAATGAAATCACATGGAGAGAATTACAGAAAGAAATTTGTGGTTAAGTTACCTATGAGGCAGGTGTATTATCAATTAAATATCCCAACTTTTTTTTTAAAAGATTTTATTTATTTATTTGACAGAGATCGTAAGCAGGCAGAGAGACAGGCAGAGAGAGAGAGAGAGAGGAAGAAGGCTCCCTGCTGAGCAGGGAGCCCGATTCGGGGCTCGATCCCAGGACCCTGGGATCATGACCTAAGCTGAAGTCAGAGGCTTTAACCCACTGAGCTACCCAGGTGCCCAATATCCCAACTTTTAAAGCAAGTTTCAGAACAAGCTAACAGCTTGAGGCACATGTGCACCAACCTGTTGGGAAGTGATTCTCATAGGTCTCCTAGTGTTTTTGCTTCTCTTACCAGTAAGACTCTGACTGCTCTTTGTCTGGACTGTTGTTTCAAGGATGTTTGTAGCTACCATGCGAGATAGAGATGCAACCATGCTCACTCTCAGGACAGTAAGAATGCCTCTTTCTGAAGCGGAGAGCTAGCAGGGCTACTACCTATCATAAAAGATCCCAGCTCTCTAAGCTTGGGATTCCTTTTCTGTGACACAGCCCACGGTACTTGTGTTCTGGCCCTCTTCATGTCACCCTCTAGTAACTGGGGCTTATGGAACCAGCCCGCAAATGCTGATACCGTGGCCACTCTTTTGGAATAAGTAACAACCTGCCCTTTGTCTCTCACTGGGGAGTCTCATTTATTCTACTGGCGCTCATGAAATTGTGACAGGCTATTTGATAGCTAACAAGAGTAAAAATCTCAGACATTTCAGAGCTTTGGGCAGAACCAGAGCAGATCTGGGGTCCGTCAACATAGAACTTTGTTCTAAATAAGCCAAAAGGATGTCCGAGTTTGTTAACAGGGCACCTACGCACACCCACACCAATGTATTTCTTTAAACCATTATCCTAATAGTTAACTTTTAGCTTATCATTCTCTTATTACACAATGGCTATTTAATTTACACTAAGTTTAGCTTCTGAAGGACAGTATAACTGAATAAACTAGCTATTTTTTTCTTATTTCAGTCATATGTGCTTGAGCAATTGCTGAACTGAACCTCGTTACTAGATTTATAAGAACAATTATTAGGAGAAGCTAAAAGACATCTATATTGAGGAAGAGAATGTGGGAGGAGTATCCTTATTGATTAAATTTTTATAACATATATTCTAGCTATTGAAAATGTTACTATTTTTAATGATCTATTATGAGAATTGGAGATCTCTAGTAGTGTTTGGAGACAGTGCATTTGGATGTTACTTAAAAAAAAAAAAAAAAGTGTTGGCTTTTCTGCAAGAAGATTTGGCTTAAGGTTCCAGATTTTGGAAGTCTTACCTTATGACCCTGAACAATTTACATATCTTTTTTGAGCACCAATTTCCTAATAAAATTAAAAACAAAACAAAACAAATAATGTCCTGATCACTGAACTTATATAGTGCTTTGAGAATTCTTTAGATGTTAACACTTTTATCCATTTATTTGTTTATTTATGTTATTGAATTCTAGTTAAATTAGTTTCAGGTGTATAACATAAAGTTGATAATTCTGTATATTATTAATGCAATGCTATGCTCATCACAAGTATAGCTACCTTCTGTTATCATACAAGACTATTATAATATTATTTTCCTTATGCTGTACCTTTCATCCCCATGACTTATTTATTTCATAACAGAAAGCCTGTACCTCCCACTCCCCTTCACCCATTTTTCCCATTCCCCACCTCCTTCCCCTGGCACCATCAGATTGTTCTCTGCATTTGTGGGTCTGTTTCTGTTTTGCTTATTCATTTGTTTTGTGTTTTACATTCTACATATAAGTGAAATCATATGGTATCTGTCTTTCTCTGACTTAGTTCACTTAGCGTAATATTTTCTAGGTCCATCTATGTTGTCATAAATGGCAAGATCTCATTCTTTTTATGGCTGAATAATATTCTATTATATATATATATATATATATATATATATATATATATATATATATGCATGCCACCTCTTCTTTATCCATTTTTCTATTGATGACATTTGGGTTGCTTATGGATCTTGGCTATTGAAAATAATCCGCTATAAACATAGCGGTGCACATATATTTTCAAATTAGTGTTTTTCTTTTCTTTGACACTTATTTTAAATAGCAATTTGCTAGCACTGTGAAGAAGATACCACAGTGAGGACATGATTCCTTTAGTCTTCAGCTAGGTTCCACGATGGTCTTTTTAATATTCAGTATTATTCCTTATGGCCAGGTCTTAGGAAATACATGGGCCATGATGGGAAAAAACTAGGGGGAAACACAGCTTGCGTGGCAGTATGGTAGATGATGAACGAAAGCTCATACTGGCATTCAAAACACATGCTATTCAAACTATGATATTCAAAGTCTGTTATGAAATGTGTTCATTTCTGAAATAAATTCCCAGAGATGTTTTCATAAAAGCCAGCCATTTTGCCCAATGTTCAACTATTATGTTTTGCTGAGGGACAAACATGAGTAATTTACCAAAGTTAACAATTTACCAAGACCTCTTTTCTTCTAAATATTTATAATGTTTATAGCAACTTACATGGTGGATTATTGGACCTGGTTGCTTTGGGCAACTTGCACACAAGTTTTTCATCCGCCCCTTCGACTATGCTCTGTTTGCCCCCCAATCTACCCACTCCCCACCACTCATCTCCTCAAGCTTGTAGTCTCTCCTCTCTGCTTGTCAACTTCTCTCCCTTCCTCAGTGTTCCCTTTCTTTCCTTCTAAAGTTTCCTTATTCCCCTTTCTTCTCTCTATTGCTATTCTCTCCTACTCCCTCAAAATTCCCCATTTCCCCTGTTGATCTCTCTTCTTTCTGCTCCCTTTCCCTACATTTTTCTTGGTCATTCTGTCCTCTTCTTCCACTGTCCCGTCCTCCTATCTTCTGGCCCCTAATGCTCTACTTCACTGCCTTCATTTCTCAGCTCGGGAGCCCTGCTCTTGGCACTCGAAGTCTTTTCTTTCTTTCTTCAGCAAAGTGCTTCCTCTTTCTATCCAGCTTTGCAAGCTACAGGAGCAGCAGGAGCAGCAGGAAATCAGGGCAAAGGTCAATTAAACAATCCTTAAAATGTTACAATCTTCTCAGAAGTTAAAATCTATGTAAAGACTGCATGCCCAATAGGAATGTCAGGAATTTTTACATAGTGGTGGGAAAAAAAGCAAAGTTCTAGTATATTGGTAATGTGGGCAAAGGAAGAAAATTGGTCACTTGGCATATTGTTCCTTTGGGAAATTAAATTTCAGATATTTTGATTTCTGATAAATCGACCCAGAATCCTTCTGAGTGGAAGGCAATAAAGCATTAAGTGTCACTTCAAATTTCAAGAAGGTAGTCAGCTTAAATTTCTCCTGCCTTTTGTCAAACTTGGTCGTGGGATTACTAACTATGGTTGGGAACAGCAGGTGAATACACAGAGAGTGGGGAGTCAGTGTCTTAATTTCATTTAAATTCTTTCATGTTTCTTTAAGGGCTCAGAAGAAATAAAACTTAGAACATGTTTCTATATTAATCTCCAATAAACTGGAAATGGAAGATAATTTCAAATTTAGAGAGGCTTCTCATAGACTCCATTTTGAAATGAATTAAAACTGAGCTCTCTTATTCCTAAGGCGCTACTATAAATTTTCTGGTATGTATATTTTCCTAAAATAAATTATACCAATTGGAATTTTGAGATGATGTCAAAGAATTGCTGACAAATATGTTAATATGGTGATGACAACAATGAGTAATAAGGTTTTTAAGTAACTAGAAACGATCAGAAACACTGCGGAACTTCAAAGTAGTGGTGATGTCTAATTAGAAACCAGTTGGGAATGACTATTTCTATGTGCTCTCACTTCCCATATCTACCCAGCCCAAGCCCCCGGCATCCTGAGTGAAAGCAACCTTTATCCCCTCTCTCTCTTCTAAGCATCATGATCCTTTATTAAAAGGAAGCACAAATCCCACTCCACTGGCAAACCTCTTCTGGACTGAGTCTGGAAAGATCTCTTCCTCTTCTGAATTCTTACATTAATTACCATATACACCACATGCATCTCACAATTACATACAGCCATGTGATACCTCTTTTATTTTGCTATCTTAACAAGTCACTTAAAGTAAATCTTTTTCAAAACCACAGAAGTGTTCCTATCTTGTCTCTAAAGTTAGAATGTAAATTCTTTGAGGGAAAAAGGCCTTTTTCAAACTTTTGTTTTCTTCATAGCACACATGCAGTGCTTTGAAAATAGTGTGTTCCTTCAACACACATGGATTTGAGTAAAAAGCTTAGAATGATAGGAAAAAAATAATTATACTGTGAGTTTGCTGACCATATTATGTCTAATCTGACTTCTTATTCCCAGACTGAGCTCTCAAAGACATAGATTTACTGCGGTAATTCCAATCGATTTAAAGTAAAACGAAAGTACTGGGAACGGAAAACTGTTGGCACTTTATAAGAGCATGTAATAAGTTTATAGACTTTGAAGCAGTATTTTTAACCTTGGCATTTATTTCAGAGTTTGTTTTATTTCACACTAGTTTTGCTAACTACTGGTGGAATGTTGGATTATTGAACTGGAGAGTTCACAAGTTGCTCATCATTTGTCAGTATAGTGTTTGGAAACCACAATATTAGGTACTAGAAGTTGTAATTTATATTGCCACTTTTAAATCTGCTCTGTGGCAGTCTTCTAGAGAGTGTGAGATATAAGCACTAGCTGAAAATTAACGTAATGTGTGACACCTTATCTAGACAAGTGAGATAGATGATGTGACATTAAATGCTGTGTCTTGCTGTTTTTGTTATTTGCTTGCATAACGATGTTTCTCATTATTCTCAGTAAAAATTAGGATCATTATATTTTGCAACCTGAGTTTTAAGAAAAGTCATAGGAAATTGCCAACATTTGACCATGTTTGCTTCCCTAAAATCGCAATATCAAATGGTTCAACCTCCCTAAATTTAGCTATGTAAATTTCCTTTTTTTCCCTAAGATTTTATTTATTTATTTGAGGGAGAGTGAGTGAAAGAAAGCATGAGAGGGGAGAAGGTCAGAGAGGGAAGCAGAATCCCCATGGAGCTGGGAGCCCGATGCGAAATTTGATCCTGGGACTCCTGGATCATGAAACAAAGCTGAAGGCAGTTGCTTAACTAACTGAGCAGCCCAGGCACCCCAAAATTTCTGCTTTATATGTATACTAGAAAGAAATGTCTTGAGGATGGTCTTTTTTATCTATGAATCCACATTTTGTTTATTTGAAATGTATACATTCAGACTGTGGTTGACACCAAGATGGTTGAGTTTTGTTTTGTTTTTTCCCTTTTTTAGAGGGAGTGGTACATGACAGGATAACTGTATTCTGAGTCTGATGCACAGCATGCTTTTCTTATAGCATCCAATGCCCAGCTTCTGAATACCAATCTTTCAGCATCTGGTACCAGAACTGCCAAGAACAGTCCAGAAAACTCTCTAGTCTGGGGCACTTTTTGGATTGTTTAGTTAGTGTAATCCAAACAGCAACATTTCTGATGGGGAAATACAAGGGTGAAAAAGCTGTTTTATATCCATAAAGAAAGTGTTGTGTGGTTGTAGGACATCATGGTAAACTTGCTCTTAGCTGAAGAAGAAATTAAATGATAATGTTGACGGCTGCTTTTCGGGCACATTATGAGGATCAGGTGGCAGCAATTCAACTGACAGACAACTGGTAGAAATTATTAGCTATAAATGTAAGAAATGTCATCAAGGAAAATGCGATAGACCTTAATGATAAGATTCGGTTGGCTAGAAAAATAAAAACTTCTGCCCCAGAGACAGTACACATGAAGATTTATAGCACGGTGCTCTATCATGCTCTCTGTGCACAAGCTATGTGAGCACAGGCCTATAATAGCTGGTGTGGCCGGGTGCCTGGGTGGCTCAGTGGGTTAAAGCCTCTGCCTTCGGCTCAGGTCATGATCCCAGAGTCCTGGAATCGAGCCCCATGTTGGGAGTCTGTTCAGCAGGGAGCCTGCTTCCCTCTCTCTCTCTGCCTGCCTCTCTGCCTACTTGTGATCTCTCTCTCTCTGTGTCAAATAAATAAATAACTAAAATCTTAAAAAAAAAAATCTGGTGTGGCCTGTGTAACCCATATATTGGTTATTACACTATTTTACCTGGAAGATTAAATTTCCCTGAGTGATTTTGTTTGTTTGTTTGTTTGTTTTGTAGAGACATCTGAGTTAGAGGAAGCAGATAGAAAGTGACTGAGCTAAATAAAGCAGCCACACTGGATTCTTACCTCCAGTTTACCTGTGTGAAGAGCTGAAAGTCCCCATTAAAGACTAAGAAACAATTGTAGGTGATGCAGGTTACATTTCTGAATATCACCAATGCATGATGGTTGTAAACAAGAATGTCACAGATTTGTCATAGATTCCCCAAGTCTGTGATATTTAATCAGTTACATAATATGAGCAAACTTCTTCTAATTATTATTATGTTTTTACTGAACTATAGGTTCACATAAAATATTATATTAGTTTTAGGTATACGACACGGTGATTCAACCTTTATATACATTACAAAGTGATCACCAAGATAAATCTAGCTATCATCTGTCACCAATTATCTTTGATGAGTTATAATTAATCATAACATAATTTAAAATGTTGATCCACAAACTATGAGGGCAAATACTTTCATCTACTTATTGCTTACCACTGGATGTCTAAGGAGACATATTTCTTCAGATTTACTTTGAAGCATGTGGAATACACATTGATCCAAGGCAATAAAAATCCCAATATTTCAGTAAATGTAATACACATAGTTAAGAAACATTCTCTACCTTAAAAACACATCTTTTTCTCTAGTCAAGAGTACTGCCTTTACCTTTTCCAATTATTACTTAGATCTGTAATATTAAAACCAGGTGTTTATTACCTAATGGTGTAATAGCATAGGTGTATTATAGGTATATGAATAGCAGAGTGTGCTCTGGAACTAGGCTGCGTGGGTTTGAAACATGGGTCCTTCAATGGCCTGCTTCTGTGTCTTTGAGCAAACTATTCAGTTTCTGGAAAATCAGTTTTCTCTTCTGTAAAATATAAATAATATTGCCTATCTCATGGAGTTGTCATGATCATTAAATGAGTTTAAAACATGAAAGCTCCTCTAATGTTGCCCGCACCTACAGGATTAGCAAGTATCAACAGATGTTAGCTAATATTGACACTCACTAATCTCAGTAAAATGTATAGTAAAGCTTAAGAAGAAAATCCACATGCAAAAAGGTAAATCTAGATACAGACTTTACACCTTTAACAAAAATTAACACAAAACAATCACAGACCTAAATATAAAATGCAAAACTAGGGGCGCCTGGGTGGCTCAGTGGGTTAAAGCCTCTGCCTTCGGCTCAGGTTATGATCCCGGGGTCCTGGCATCGAGCCCCACGTCGGGCTCTCTGCTCAGCGGGGAGCCTGCTTTTCCCCCGCCCCCCGCCTTCCTCTCTGCCTACTTGTGATCTCTGTCTGTCAAATAAATAAATAAATAATCTTTAAAAAAATTTTTAAAAAGGCAAAACTATAAAGTTCCTAGAAGATAGGAAAAAAAAATAGGGAAAAAATAGGATAGGAAAAAAATCTAGATAACCTTGGGCTTGGTGAAGACTTTTCACACTGAACACCAAAGGCATGCTCTATGAAAGAAAGAACTGATAAACTGCACTTCATTAAAATTAAAAAAAAATAAAATCTGCTGTGAAAGTGTCAAGTGATTGAGAAGACAAGTCACATATGGGGAGAAAATAGTTGCAAAAAACATATCTGAGAAAGATTGTTATGTAAAATATACAAAGAATTTGTAAGCCTCAACAAAGCCTTATATAAAAATGAGTTAAAAGATGAGCCAAGGGGCACCTGGGTGGCTCTGTGGGTTAAGCCTCTGCCTTCGGCTCAGGTCATGATCCAGATGTCTTGGGATCGAGCCCCGCATCGGGCTCTCTGCTCTTCGGGGAGCTTGCTTCCTCCTCTCTCTCTGCCTGCCTCTCTGCCTACTTGTGATCTCTATCTGTCAAATAAATAAATAAAATCTTTAAAAAAAAAAAAAAAGATGAGCCAAAACCTTAACAGATACCTCACTAAAGAATATATACAGAGGGAAAAAAACAATCATATGAAAAGATCTCTGGTGATACCTGGGAGGCTCAGTCAGTTAAGCGTCTGCCTTTGGCTCAGGTCACGGTCTCAGGGTCTTGGGATCAAGTTCTGAATCAGGCTCCTTGCTCAGTGGAGAGCCTGCTTCTCCCTCTATGTGCTGCTCCCCCTACTTGTTCTCTCTCTGACAAATAAATAAAAACTTTAAAAAAAGAAATGTGTTCTGTATCATTTATCATCACAGAAATGCAAATTAAAACAACAGTACGAGATCACACTACATACCTATTAAAACAGCTCTAGAACACTGACAATACCAAATGATAGCCAGGACATGAAGTAACAGGAACTCTCATTTGTTGTGGTTGAGAATGCAAAAGTACAGCCATTTTGGAGGACAATTTGGTGATCTCTTACAAAACTAAACACACTCTTAATTTCTCACAAAACTAAACATACTCTTACTATATGAATTGAGCTCCTTGGTATTTAATCAAAGGAGTTGAAAACCTATGTCCACACAAAAACCTGCACGTGGATGTTTACAGCATCTTTATTCATAACTGCCAAAGCTTGAAAGCAACCAAGATGTCCCTCAGTAAGTGAACAGAGAAACTGTGGTATCTGCAGGCAATGGAATATTATTCAGTGCTAGAAAGAAATGAGCTGTCAAGCCATGAAAGACACGGAGAACATTAAATGCGTACCACTAAGTGAAAGAAGCCAATCTGACAGGGCTGCACACTATAGGACATTCTGGAAAAAGCAAAACTATGGAGACAATACAAAGATCAGTGGTTTCCAGGGACCACCTGGCACTCATTGTGCTGGCGGGTGGGGTGGGTGTTGGGGAGAAAGGGATGAATAGACAAAGAACAGACGACTTCTAGGGCAGTGAAACTACTCTGTATGATTCTATAGTAATGGATATATGTCATTCATTACACATTTGTCCAAACCCACAGAATGTACAACATTAAGAGTAAACCCCAATGTAAACTTATGGACATGGGTGTTCATAATGTGCCAGTGTAGGTTCATCAATTGTAAGAAGTATACCATTCTATGGAGCTATGGATAATGGGAGAGGCTATGCCTATAAGGGTACAGGGGATATTCCTGTACCTACTGCTCAATTTTGCTGTGAATCTAAAATTTACCTTAAAAATAATAATTATTTTTAAAAAGCTTAAGCATTATGTTTAAACGTAAAACAATTTAAAAATATAATTTTGTTGTCTTTAAATACAGACAAATAAGGAGTAAAGAGTTTTCGAGTTAGAAAAATCAAGAAGTGATGGAAGTTATACACATATGACATACAAAATACTATGGGTGGCTTTGGACTGAATTGTGGTCCCCCCTACTATATCTTGGACATGGGGCCTTTGGGAGGTAACTGAAGTTAGATAAGGCCATAAGGATGGAGATCTCATGATCAGGTTAGGGTTGTTAAAAGAAGAACAAGAGAGAGAGATAGCTATCTCTTTGCCCTTATGGAGTGTACTGTGAGAATGCTGTATTTCTGTAAGCAAGGAAGAGAATCCTTCCCAGGAACCAACCTGCCTGGCATCTTGACCTTGGACTTCTCAGTCTCTAGAATGGTAAGAAGTAAATGTCTGCAGTTTAAGTCATCCAGTCTGTTATTTTGTTATAGCATCCTGAGCAAACTAATTCAGGCTACATCTAGGACATTAACATGTGGGCTTAACATTTAAATACTCTCACTGATTCCGGAAACATTTCTGCAACAATCAATATTGTTCTGTACATCAATCTGTATTATTCTGTATATCAATTAAGAGACTTTTTATCTTGTAAATCTTGTCATTGTAGATATACACTTAATTTAGCAACACACTTATAATTTAAGGAATGTGAAACCATTTAAGTAGGCAGTGGGGGAATTGGGGAGAGGTTTGTAAAAGGGTACAAATTTTCAGTTATAAGATGAATAAGATGAGAGAATCTAATATATGACACAGTGACCATAGCTGATAATACCATACTGTAAAACTGAAATTTGCTGACAGAATATCTTAAGAGGTCTCATCAAAAAAAAAAAAAAAAAAAAAAAAAAGGAAAGACAGGAGGTGATAGATGTGTTAATTAACCTGATTGTGGGAATCCTTTTACTATATGTCCATATATCAAATCATTACATTGTACATTTATTTTTTATTTTTATTTTTGGCATGGAAAAAAGGATGTTTTTATTTAAGTAAAAAAAATGTCACTACATATAACAAAATCATTTGTGTGGACTCTTCCCTACATATAGGCAAGATAGAAAATCATTAACCATTGTTTTCTGAGAAATGTACATTGTACACTTTAAATATATAATAATTTTATTTGTCAATTATATATCAATAAAGCTTTTTTAAAAAAGCACTAAATGACAGTTGTTTCCACCTACTAATATTCTACTGTAGTTTCTCTAGAAGCTTTTCCTTTAGAAAAGAGAAGGGGAAATTCACTGCATTTCCAGTTAGGAAATGGAATCAGCTCTAACCATTAAACAGAAATGCTACATTTTCTTTATCACCAACAAAATTATTGGCATTTTTATAAATGCTGAGATTCCAGAGAGAAACATCTCCCCTCCCCCAAGAAAATGTAATTAAGTTCAATTCACTAAGGGTTAGGATTTGGGGTTTTCCCTTAGAGTCATAATTTATTTGCCTTCCACCCTTTGGGAGTTTCTAACTTCTTTTCACTGTAGTACCTAAAATTGCTTCCAAGACTTTTTTTTTTTTTTCAATTTTATTATTTCCACACCAATACAGAATTATAAACCATAAAATTCTGAGTGATTCCACTATCAAGAACGGAATTTTATAACTTCATTTTGAGAAAAACAAAAGGAGAGACTTTAAAATAAGGCAATTCTTTGACACATATTTCACACCTTTTTACTGTTTTGCTGCTGATGGTGCAATTTTTATAAAACCCAATTAGACAAACTTTTTGCTTTTCCCATGGAGCTACATACAAAAGTTATCAAAGATTATTATTTACTGAATTCCAGAAATGAATTCTGGAATTAGTATCAATATATAAATGAATAGTTCATTTCAAAAGATGTTCGGTTTGGAATATTTTTTATAAGCAATTTAATCAAATGATATTTTTTAAATATTTAAGCATAATATTTTTTAATATTCAAAATCCATTATTTGCTATTTAAGTTTATAGCACTTGCTTATATATGGAATTTTGAAATTGATATAAATTTATATATCTTTTCTTAAGATTTTATTTTTAGGGGGCATCTGCCTGGTTTAGTCAGTAGAGCATATGACTCTTGATCTCAGGGTCATGAGTTCAAGCCTCACACTGGGGTTGGAAATTATATTTAAAAAAAATAAAATAAAATCTTTTAAAAATAAAATAAAATTTTAATTTTTTTTAGTAATCCCTACACCCAACATGGGGCTTGAACTTACAACCTAGATCAAGAGTTGCATGCTCCACTGACTGAGCCAGCCAGACACCCCTAAATTTATATATCTAACATGTTTTTAAGTAGAAGAGAGAGGCAGTGTGACATAGTTGCTAAGAATATGGGGTTTGTATACAGAAGAATGATCACGGTGAGACACAGCCACATAAGAGCCCAATAATCACTCAGATATTATTTTAAGTAGCCATAAGAGTAGAGTATCCAAAAGGATAAGAAAATGTAAGATTCTGTCAAGTCTCGAGGCTAAGGAATGTACAGAGCTTAACTTCCCACCAAGTACAAAGATCTTTAGAGTAGATGGAAAATATGTATCTATAACTGCAGAGTAAAATACACATGAGAAACCCAATCAAGAAACTGGCTTGGGTAGGAATTTAGTTTTGTGAGAAATGGATGTATAATTGGTATCCAGGGTCTGGAACACATGTCTTACAACACCTGCTTTATAACACATGACACAGGGATCGTCAAACTACTTTTCTTATAGATTCTTTAATTTTGAAAAGAAAAAAAAATCTACTATTCACCTATTTTCTTCCTTCTATCCTGCACTGCTGCCACACTGGGCTCTTTGTTATTTCCATGAACATGGTAGGTAGGCTCCTTCTTCTCTGAGGACCTCTGCATTGCCTGTGCCTTCAGGCTGCAAGATTCTTATCCCAAATGTCTGCTCACTCCTCCATCTGAGATGTCAACTTCTCAGTGAGGCCTTGCCTGGCCATGTTAATTAAAATAGCAAGCAGTCTCCCTTAATTTTATCTACTTTCCCCAGTACCTATCATCATCCAATATTGTGAACTGGTAATCACGAACATCCACTGAAAGGAATGCACCAACACACTATTTGTTAAGTTTGTTATTTTGTTAAAAGTCATAAATTTTATACTAATTCCCTTTCCCCTTGATTTTGTATTTCCATTTCACTTCTCCAGCAGAATCTTAATCTAATGTAGTTTATTTTATGCCTCAAAGTTTTTTTTTATTATTAACTCTAATATTTCTTTGCAACAAAACAGAAATTTAAACCCACCATTTCTAGGTACTATAACATTCCAAGTGTTAGAAATTGTCTTCTACATTGAATTAGTGTTATAATTTTAATAGTAAATGTCTAATTAAAAAGACACAATGTATTATAAATTTCATTGTTATTATTATAATAAAGAAAAAATTTTTTAAAATGTCTCTTAATTAGATGAATGAGACTGTTCATTTTTTAATTAACGTATATTTTATAGATGACTGTTACTTATCAAAATAACATAGGGTTTATATTAGTTATAAACTTTGAGAAATCTTATTTACGTGAATATGTAGATGGGACTGAAGGATGTTCTGTTACAGCAAAGTCACTCAAAACACTAGATTAGCGATCTATCATCAAGTTTTAATTTTAATACTCTACTAAGTAGCAACTCAACTAGGCCACCCTGAAATTTTACCAAAAGCAAAGAATTAGAAATTACCTGAGTTACAAAGTGATATTTTACCAGGTCATTAGTATGTTACACTTTTTTGAATTCTGAGACTATAATAAAAGGTTTTCCAAGATGAATCAAGTGACTTTCAAGCATACTTGTCACATTTTCACTTAGAGATACCTTTACGTTTAAGCTAAAATTAGGCATAACCAGGGTAAAAATAACCCCATAAAGTTAGGATTTCTCCATTGGCTTTGAACAGAGTTCTATATTCATGCCAAATTTTAATTTCTAGATGTGTCAAAGTGCCTTAAAAATGTGACAGATGGACCAGAAGATAGAAATTGAGAATATATATAACTACCTATATATAATTATTTTGGTAATTTCTTTTTTGGTTTGAAAATAATTACATTTCCACATATGCATTTGACTTATTAGAACAGATTGTCAAGAAACACTGGGGCCAAGATGGGACAGGGCAGGGGTGCCCGGTGCTGCGAACAGCCCTAAGCCTCCCAATCACCCCCACAATTCTCTCTCTTTTCTCTCTTCACTTTTCCACTGGCATGCCCAAGAGCCAAACCAAGGAGCTCCTGAGAGTGCTGAAGAATCTGGTAAAAGCATCATTATGAAGCAGATGAAGTCTTGCATGTCAATGGTTTTAATAGAGAGGACTGGAAAGGACCTCCAGTTGCAAAGAGAACAGTGATGGAATATTATAACCCTAGGGGACAACTACAGTCTCTCATCCTCCTATGTCCTACCATGCTTTGCAAGCTGGAATTGCCCAGTCTTAGGAACTTCTAATAAGAATACTGTACTGTTGTTGGGGGAGGGGGAGTGTGCCCTAGCACCTAACCTCTAAAATAACTAAGAACCCAACAACAACACAACAAATGGGATTAAGTCCTTAATTGGCAAATTGTAGTATAACAATATTTTTTTAAAGGCATCTGTGTTTAGAGAGTGAATAATTGACAGTTTATTGTATCAAGAGTTGGCATTTGAGAAGTACAACAAGTCCTTATTGAACAACCTTCTTGGTACTAGATGCTGTGCTAAACCCTTAAACCCTGCAAATACCCTGCCCACACCTCTCTGTGACTCTGCAGTACAAGCAAATGGAAGTATCAATATCCATGATAAATAAAAATTCTCTGAAATTTTAGCAAAAAATCAAAACAAAAATATAATCAACACCCAAAAGAGAGAGTAAACAACTACGATTAAACAACTATGATTTTCTATAACAACTATGTTACAACATTAAACAACTATGATTTTCTATAGTATAAGGCATTGTCTCCCTGATAACATTTTTTTCTCCAACATTTTGTTGAGGAACAGACAAAAATGTTTAAAGAATTGTAAAATTCTTAGTGAGTCAGCAACACTCAACTCTGAGAGGACTTAGAATCAAGAATAGAAAAGTTTAGCATCAAAGCCATAGTATTTATATTTTTTAAGAAAGAATCTGACTTTCTGGGATTTTTTTGTATTTATAATATTTAAGAAAAAACATTTAGAGGAGAGGCCTTAAAATTCTATTTAAATTTTTTAAATTGAGCAACTACTTTAGAAATGAAAACCTAGAATTAAAAACCTAGCAAATTTGGAGCACCTAGGTGGCTCTGTTAAGCATCTGACTCTTGATTTTGGCTCAGGTCATGATCTCAGGATTCTAAGATAAAGCCTCCTGATGGAATCCCCACAGAGCATGGAGCCTGCTTGGGACTCTCTCTCCCCTCACTCCGTTCCTCCATGCACACCCTCCATCCCGCCTCTCTCTCTCTCTCAAATAAACAAAATATTTTTTAAAAACAACAAAAAAAGCCCTACCAAAGTTACATATAATAATAGAACATTTATGAGAACTCAAGTTTCACCAGGTTTATAAATTTAATCTATTTGATTTACAGGAGACATTTAAAACCTCATGAAAGTTTTATTTCAGACAAAGAATCAAAAAAATCAAATACACTAGAAATATAAAACTTGTTTGAAGAAATTTAGTTTATGAACAGAACCAAACTTTTTCAATTACCTTAAACATGCTTATTTACATTTGACAGATTTACAAATAAAGATTTGTAAATTGCATAAAAGTCTTACATGTTTAATTTTAACCTTAGTATTTGAACATTGATTTTAAAAATCAAAGCAAATATCTTCAGCATATCAATGTCCCCCTTGAAGATGCATGTATGCATGTACAAACACACACACACACACACACACACACACAGGCACACCAAGACTCACGTTAACATTTTAGAATTGAAGATACATGGGCTTGAATGCTATTTATTAGTCTTGAGTTCTTGGGCAAGTTAATATTTAAACTCCTGTAAAATCTTATTTTCATCATTTATAAAATGGAGATAATAATATCTGTTACAATTGTTCAGAACACCTGTTTAAAGAAAATGCATGTAAAACACTTGTGCCCCTAGTAGGTATAAAATTACATTTATTATACATAAAATGATATAGCTCAATGAGATTTTATTATTGACATGTTTCTTGTTTTAAAGATTTTATTCACTCATTTGAGAGAGAGAGAGAGAGAAAGAACACAAGCAGGGGGTAGGGGTAGAAGGAGAGGGAGAAGCAGACTCCCCTGCTGAGCAAGAAGCCCCATGGGGGCCTTGATCTCAAGAGCCTGGATCATGCCTGAACTGAAGGCAGACGCTTAACCAACTGAGCCACCCACATGCCCCAACATGTTCTTATTATAATTTCCTTATATTTGCCATTTTTAGTATTTTCTTTTTTTCCATTTCATTATGTTAATTTAAAATATTTGGTGTTCATGGACCTGTGTTTGATATAATGTTTTGGAGTTACTAGATGAATTTTTCCCTTAGGAAATTATAATTAAACTACTTCTTACCTGTAATACTTTTCAACATCTCTTTTACTGACTGAACATATCAGAGATGTGAATGTATAAAATTATCCAAAAAAGAGCCAAATCGTAACCAGCTACTCAATTACAGTTCTTCAAAGGTGGCTTAATAGAAACAATTTTTAACATGAATTATGCAGAATTTTTTTAAAAGGTTAAAAAGCAAATAACTCTAGTTAGAAAAATAGCTAGTGTAACATATAGATAAAATCTCAGAAAATATTTGCTGCCAGTCATGGTTGTGGAGGCATTGCCCTTAATTTCAATTAAAGAGTGAGGTGAGGTAGAAGATTATAAAAGAAATACAGTAAATTATAAAGAAGAGAAATGGGAAGTGGAAATTTATACTGGTTTAAGAAGAGTGCTCTAACCGGTAATTAGAAAGGAATGAGGAAGAGATACAAAAAATAATAGTGTCACGTTGACTAAGGTAACAAAAGAGCAGTATATGATTTTTGAAAAAAAAAATTTATTGAGGTATAATTTATGTATAATGAAATGTACTATTTTAAATATATCAGTCAATGAGTTTCTAAAAATAGCTTTGAAGTATAATTAACATACAATAAGCTACACATATTTAAAATGTACACGTTCATAAGTTTTGACATGTACACACCTGCGAACTATCACAGTTGAGATCATGAACATAACAATCACTCGCAAGAGATTCCTCATGCCCCTTGTCATCCCTGCTTCCCAACCCCCTCCAGTTCTTATTACAAAACCCAAGTTCAATCTACTTGCTGCGCCACTGTTCAATAAGTTGAGTAACAAGTTGCTGAAGCAAGGAATATGACTTTATTCGAGAAATCAGGCTCACCAAGAAGATGGCAGACTAATGTCCCAAATAACCATCTTACCACCTTGGTGCGGGCAGGGGATTTTTAAGGGGAAAGAAAGGGGAAATTAGTCTTAACGATTAAGTAGATAAAGCTGAGTTTAATTATAACTCTTCAGAGCAACTCATTAGGCTCTAGTAGACACTACCCGTCTTAAGAACTTCCCCAATTCAGGGCACCTGGGTGGCTCAGTGGGTTAAAGCCTCTGCCTTCAGCACAGGTCATGATCCCAGGGTCCCGGGATCGAGCCCCGCATCAGACTCTCCGCTCAGCGGGGAGACTGCTTCCTCCTCTCTCTCTACTTGCCTCTCTGCCTACTTGTGATTTCTGTCAAATAAATAAATAAAAAATCTAAAAAAAAAAAGAAGTTCCCCAGTTCCAGTCGTTTGACTGTCACATGCTTTGGGGTTGGCATTCATTGCATTAAGTTCCCTGAAGAGCTTTAAATGATATTATCATCTTGGTTAGAGTTTAAGCTTTAGATTGTGTTTGAGAGTTACGTGAATATTAACATAGTTTGCCTTGTGTTGTAGGTCAGGGTTTCTTATGTACAGATTACCTTATTTTTAAACAATTCAAGGCAGAAGAGAAAGGGAGGCCTTTAGAATGGCATCAGTTCTGCAATATTCTCATTCCCATACTCCGGCAACCACTGATTTATTTTCTGTCAGCACAGATTACTGTGTGCTTTTCTAGAGTGTTGTATGAATGGAATCCTACAGTGGAAGGGAGCAGAATATGTGCTACTTTGGCATGTAGGCTGTTTTGAGCTAAAGGCAATTAAGACCCAGCAGACTCGGAAAAAATCTATTTACTTCTTCCTTAACTGCCTAAAGGAATGTAGACAGGGGGCCTATACCAGGAAGAGACCTATTACCAGAGATAACTTTTTATATCAGAAAGACTTATCTGTATGGGAGGACAAACATCTGTTTACCAAACATTTGCTTTTCTCACCTTCCTGTGAATTGTCTCTTTCCCTTCAAAGCCTCAGACCCTTCCAGCTTCTCCTTAGCTCAGAATGGAATACAAGCCTCAACTGTCTGAGTGTCTTAGAATCTCGTATTTTTTTAATAGGGTTTCTGTATTTATGAAATTAATTTTTTTCTCTTGTTAATCTGTATGTCAATTTAATTATTGGCCAAGCCAAAGAACTTAGAATTTTTGAAGGGAAAATTTTCCTTCCCTCCACAGTATACATTCTTTCTTGTCTGTCTTCTTTTACTCAGAAAAACTATTATGAAGATATTTTGAATGGGTACTATCTGGCTTACTTAATAAAACTTTTCTCGTGCCTTGATTGATCATATGTCACAATGCAGATGTAAACATTTACAAAAACTAGACAAACTGGAAAAAAATTGTCCCGTTAGTTATTAATAGACTGAATCAATGATTCTTAAAGGCATAATCTTTCTAAGCATTCATGAAAACAAATCTTTGCACCTTTGCTTAGACAGGGAATTACAGAATTGCTGAGTTAGAGGACTACTGAAGTGAAATCTTCTTTTCAGTTTTCACTGATGCACAAGCAGGTAACATTTTCACGATCTCAGATTTAAAATTTTCTCTCATATTGAGAGAACTGAACTTGCTTGCATATTTAGCAATATGTCTGTCAAGAATTTCCGGTTTATATCTCAGCTAAATCTCTCTTACAGCAACTTAACACGCATTTTCCCTCAGTGGAGAAGAACACTGATAAAAATCCATATTATATCCAAGCATATATCCTTCTTTTACCCCCTCCAAAGCCCAGGACATTGTGATGATGTTTAATTTTCTTTCCTCATAGGTAACATTCTCTCTACTTCAAAAAAAAAAGGGGGGGTGGGGGGACAGGGATATTGTACCCATTCATTTTCATATCATTTACATTCCTTAGTTTTCATTCTCCATATTGCACACATAACAGCTTTTTTTTTTTAAAGATTTTATTTTACTTATTTGACAGACAAAGATCACAAGTAGGCAGAGAGACAGGTAGAGAGAGAGGAGGAAGCAGGTTCCCCGCTGAGCAGAGAGCCCGATGCGGGGCTTGATCCCAGGACCCTGGGATCATGACCTGAGCCGAAGGCAGAGGCTTTAACCCACTGAGCCACCCAGGCACCCCCACATAACAGCTTTTGAGTATCAGGTACATCTAGGTAAGGTTCAGGTAACTCAACGGCTTTTATGGGAACTTTATTGTGTAGCACTAAGATATGCTACCAACTTAATCTGGAGCAACAGAGAAAACCTTTTTTTTAAACGCAGATTGAAAATTCTCATCTCAAATCAGACATTCTCATTCTTTGGTAGCAGCATTTAATTATACATGTCTAAGGGACCGCTGTTCACAGAGGTAGCAAGGACAATGGTGTATAGGCACCTGGAATTAGAACAAACAATCCACTCTGTATAGTAAAAGTTTTGCAATTTAAACCATCTGCACTCAAAGTAAACTTATAAAACTTTTGTCTGATAATGTGTTATCCCAGATCATATCTGTGTAAAACACAAGATTTATTATTTAACCCTAAGTCAAATTTAAGACACAGTGAAAAAGATCATTGGGTCACCAGGAAAATTTGTCCAGTTTATGCTGATCTGTGGACCCGCAGATTCTTTCCTACTCTTAGAAATTGGTCAACTTTTCAGGCTTTGATTTACTTTGACATTATCATCATCTTGTTCATTTTTTTTTCTTGATGTTTTGTGTTTTCCTAGCTTTCCTTCAGTCCCTCCCAGGCTCCCTGAAGTTATGTAGCTCTTAACTGTACAAGGTCTTTACTTGTGGCTACTTAAGAGGAGCATACATAGACCAAGAGCTCTAGGTTTCTAGCACAGAAATTAACTAGCTACTATGATTTTGATCATGTTCATAATTTTAAATGGCATCATGATTTGGAATTTATAAGTAGATGTCTGAAGGAAACACCTTCTGTAATAAAGAATTTGGCTGGCTACTGTTTCTGGTTCCTGATCAGAAACCTCTAGACTCTTGGAATTTTTCTAGTGACAAGTGTCTTTGGTATTCATAGTGGGTCGCTGAACTGTACCTGCCAGTTTATGTTAATGAGGTGGACCATGGTTATCCCTTATATAGTTTAAGCAACCAAGATGACTGAGGACCAGGGCTGACAACACCAAAAATACCACCCATGTGATTAGAACTTTGGTGTTTTGAGCCACATAATTTCAGCCTGACATCCAAGGAGGGGAAACTATAAATTGAGTCTTAGAGGCAATGATTTAATCAATTATGCCTACACAATGAAGCCCCAGTAAAAACTCCGGACCCTTCTCTGGTTTGCAATACTCTTGAGTATTACTATACACTGATATAAGGAGACTACTATGTCCCTGAAGACAACAGAAGATTTGCATTTAGAATTTCACCAGACCTCACTCCCTGCATTTCTCCCTTTCTTTCTTCTTATTTGTATCCTTTGCTTATAATAAACTGTAATCGTAAGTATGGTGCTTTCCTGAGTTCTGTGAGCAATTTCAGTGATACTGAACCTGATGTCAGTCTTGGGAACACCCAACTTTGTAGCCAGCTGATCAGAAGTAAGAATGCCCCCAGATATACTTAAACTAGTGGTTGGTATCTGCAGTGAAGGCAGTCTATGAAGGACTGCGCCTGTGAACTTGAGTTTGACAAACTCCCAGCAGGCCTTAAGGGAGATCAGGCTCCCAGCACTACCTTACTTCCTAGGTCGTGATGGTAGTTCCTCAAACCTTGAGGAATAGGCAGGCAGTCCAAACACTGTCTAGTTCTGAGTGGAAAATGTCTAGCTGTAGTTTTCTGCAAAAAATATTTAGATTAGAACACTTTTTTCTTTTACGTGTTTCTCTGGTAATGTGTTTAATGATTCTTTTGGTATTATTAAGAATAAAGTACCAACACCAAGCAAAGTCAATTTTATATTAAAAGATTAAAGCAGTAAGTGAAAACTCTAGTTCAAATTGTATTGGTAAAGCTAAGATTTTTTTTTCTTACAATTCTTGAAAAAAAAAACAGAAAGTACACTGTGTTTTATTTTTTATAAGCTATCACGGGACTGCCTAACTTGTAAAAACAGAAAAATTATATTTATTAACATTTCTTTTTACCATTCTCTGTATCAGTTTCTTGAGATTTGATATACTTCCCGTTGAAGTAGGCAGCTAGCCACTGTCGTGGGGCTATGATGTAAAGAACTCCAGTAAGTGAAAGGAATTTACATTTGCCAAAGATCCATCTCTAAAGTGAAAATCAAAATCAGTTTATCTCAAAAAAAATTTTTTTCAACCACCTTTCAAAATGTGTTTTCCTCAATAATGTTTCTCTAATGTAATTTATGGAAAAGTCATTTAAAAAAATATAGTCAGGGCAACATTTAAATGTAATGATTTTAACTTATGCAAATAACACCTTAATGTTACTTTCGTAAAGGTGAAGGTTAAGTGCAGTAAATACCAGTAATAGCAATATAGTTTGCAAGTGAAATTAGCAAGAACATTTTAATAAGTCCCTAAAGTATGAACTAGTGATAAGAAGAAAAATGTTCCAAATAAAATATTCTTAAAAGTTCAAGGTCTTAGAGTCATAGTATTCATAATTATTTCTGAATGCAAGATGAGTGTATTGGTGAAATTCCTTATATGTGTAAGCAAAAGATATTAAAAGCATAGAGCACAGAATTCCGTGAAGTAATTTTACTACAGCAAATTCAGGTACTATTTCGCACTCTTTCATTCCCTATAAATGTGCCATTGAGGTAATTTGGGAAAGACTAAAAAGATCTGATGGGTAACTTAGAAATGTTTTGTTGTTGTTGTTTTTTTAAGATTTTATTTATTTGTTTGAGAGAGTGAGAGAGAGAGAGAGAGAGAGAGAACACAAGCAGGGGGAGGAGCAGAGAAAGAGGGAGAAGCAGACTTCCCACCTAGCAGGAAGCCTAAGGTGGGGCTCCACACGGGGCTCCATCCTAGGACTCTAGGACCTGAGCTGAAGGCAGACACTTAAATGGCTGAGCCACCCAGGCACCCCAAGGAAATGCTTTTTGATTTAAGTTTTGATTTAAGTTTAAAATGAAATAAAATAAATTTCATATTTTTTAAGAATGTGAATGAAAATGATGTCATTAATTCTGGAGAGGCAAAGGAGAGAAAGGGATAGGATGGGGCACTAGTTGTGTTTGCAACTTTTTCTTTATTTAACAATAGTCTTTTAAAAAGTAATGAGTATTTATATCAGTTAATCTTACATTGCTTTATTTTCTGTGAAGTCTATGTGTCTGAGTATTTAACTTTAAAAATAAAAAAAATTAAATATTTCAGTAGTTTTTCAAACTATAAAGTGTAAAATCCAAGAAATAACAATAGTAGGGGCATTATATTTTAATGAATTATTGCTAAAATTCATGAGCACTAACCATATAATAGGAATATTACTAAATATTTTAATTATTTATTACACCCTCTCAATAACTACAAGAGGTAGCCATTTTTATAGTTTATCTTTTACTTGTAAGGATTTTAAGAGTTAAAGTAGAGACCTTCTCCATCTTGGTAACTGTTCTATCCCTGGTACCCAGAAAAGCACCCAGCTTTTAGTAAACTAATAATATTTAAATTCAGTTGCAATTACTTTACAAAACAAATATAGCAAGGCATACTTCTAGAGATAAAGTAGAGAATAAAACAAAATCTGATTTCTTAGAGCTTCTATTCTGCTGGGAGAGATACACATGAAAATTGTTGATAGGGAGCACCTGGGTGGCTCAGTTGGCTAAGCAGCTGACTCTCAATTTCGGCTCAGGTCATGACCTCAGGATCCTGGAATGGAGCTCCACACTCAGCGGGGAGTCTGCTTCAGGATTCTCCCTCACCCTCTCTCCCTCCCCACCAAAATAAATAAATAAATCTTTTTTTTAAATGTTGATGAAAAGTGTCATGAAAGAAATGAAACAGATTAAAAAGGAGAGACAGTGAATTTATAAATTACAAATGAATGGAAATGATTTATATAACAGAGTTTGAAGAGATAGTACTCGTTGGGTCTTCTGCACTCTTTACAAATCTCGCTGGATGTGCCAGAGCCCAAGTCCCTGACCACTAGACTATCTTTTAAGTTTATTTCTCAAGGTTGAGAAATTAGGTATTATCTCTCCCCTCCCTTGGACAAACAGCAGGCTTGCTTACTGACAGCTATAAAAACAGTGGATTCCCAGGGCACCTGGGTGGCTCAGTGGGTTAAGCATCTGCCTTAGGCTTGGGTTGTGACCCCAGCATCCTGGAACTGAGCCCCCTGTCAAGGTCCCTGCTCAGTAGGGAATCTGTTTCTCCCTCTTCCTCTACCTCTTCCCTCCACTTGTGCTCTCTCTCTCTCACACATAAATAAAGAAAACCTTAAAAAAAAAAAAAAGTGTGGGCACCTGGGTGGCTCAGCCGTTAAATGTCTGCCTTCGGCTCAGGTCATGATCCCAGGGTCGTGGGATCGAGCCCCGCATCAGGCTCCCTGCTCTGCGGGAAGCCTGCTTCTCCCTCTCCCACTCCCCCTGCTTGTGTTCCCTCTGGCTTTCTCTCTGTCACATGAATAAAATTAAAAAAAAAAAAAAAAAAGGCTTAACCTGGTACCTTGCTCACAGTTCTCCAGGTTTTAAAAAAAAAAAAAGTGTTACCTATATGTTACCTCTTATGTTCTGTTGAACTATATTTTGAAACTTATGCATAGTACAAATTCAAGTAAGAATTAATGTCTCTATTTTAAAAAATACACATGTAAACCAGAGTCATTTCCTTTGCCTCAGGCTTTCCTCTTCCTGTTATTGTGCCTACTTTTTCTGCATCGGCATTCTAGCTCTGTCTACTTTCTGAACTAATCTTGATGGATTTCAGCAAGAAGTATAGCAATGGCCTATTTCCTAGTTTAAAATAACCCACCAAATATGGGACCTTATAGCCCTAACGGACTAACTCCAATGGTTCTTTCTCCCTGACTCTTCTTTGAAGCTAATCTAACCCAAAAAGAGCCTATATTTTCCTTGGAGTTACCTTCAACATTTCTCCCTTTACTCACACATGTGGCCAGTCCCTGTGTTTGACCTTATACTTCAGACCCTATTCATCAGTCTACCTAATTACTTCAGTCCCTTTAAAAAAGAGTATTCACCCTGAACCTCAATCTTGAATGAGGAAGGTGAAATGATTTCTATATTTCTTTGCTTTATGAATATATCAATCTCCAGAAGAGAACAGACATAAGTCAGTTAAAATCTAACTTTTATATACAAAAAAGCCACAGTAGAGGTTTATTTTGCACCACAGAAGAACTGAATTGAACAGGGTTTACCTTGCATTTTCAATCCTCCTTCTAATATAAGCTGTACTCTGGCTTCTCTCCAGGCTCCTATCTTGACTACAATCTCTCTTCAAAAGAGTGTCATTATGACTATGCTTTTACATAGTCTTTTTTTTTTCCTGTTCTTTTTTTTTTCTTCCCTATTCTCACTCAAATGAATTCAACCTCCTCCTTCTTCCACAGCTATCCTTGGACTTCACACTATCAATGCACATCTTTATGACCATAAACTTAGAGTTTTCAATCTCTACTGAGCCTTTAGAACTGTTTGGAATCACATTTCTTTTCCCTTTCAACTTCTTTTTGAATTCCCAGAATGTCTATACCAAAATCTTGATCTGTATTCTATTATACTTTCAATACCATCACACACAACAGACTCTTGCTTAACAGAAAAAGCCAAGATTATCCGGTGGAATATCCCATGACTTTGCATTTCCTGTTTTAAACATGCCTATTTTGGTGTCCATTCTTCCCTCCTAACCAGGTGGAGGTGCCCTCTCTCATCTTCAAAGGTGTTTCACCCACACCCAAGAATCCGTTTCCTGCTAGCCCTTTGAAACCCAGCGAGTCTTTTTCTCCACAGATCGCTTCTACCGGCCCACAAAAAAGCTGAAATGTCCTCATCCTTAACCTACCTTTCCTGCAAGTTTTAATTCCCTCCTTTAATTCACCACCAAAATTTATGACAATGTAGCATAGGCTCACTTTTCAACTTCTTTAATTCCCATCTATCTATTAATTACTCTTAACAAACAGGGACTTTCAGTGCCTGATGAAGCTATTCTTCCTGCAATCCCCTCTTAAATGCCAACAGAACTGCTCTTTGAAACCTCATCTTACTCATCTCTTGTGTATTCCTGGACACTACTGACACTCTGTCCTTGAAGAATGTGCATCATTATTTTCCAAGATACTTTTTTCTTAAAAATGTCATCCACACCTGAAAGTTGCTTTTAAGTGTTTTTAACAGGATCTCTTCCTTTACTCATCCTTTAAATTTTTGTATTCCCCAGAGTTCAATTCTTTGACTCTCTTCTTTTCTTACTCTTTTCTTACTCTAACTTTATCCCTGGGTATCCCCAGGCTCCCATGCCTTTAATTACCATCAAAATGCTGAGATAAGGAACTACAGTTTTATTATTCTTAGCTTTATCTTGTATTTTCAATTCCCATGTTAACCTGTATGTCCTGAAGCTACTTCAGGACATATAGTATGTTAAAACCAAATTTATTATTTCTCCTCTTACCACAAGTTTCTATTCTAATATTTTCCATTTGAATGAAAGTATCACAATCCACCCCATCTCTTAATCTGGAAATCTGAGGGAAATGCTAGGATTTTGTGCTTTTCCTTTTCCTCCCCTCTTCTAAGCTACTTTAACCAGTCAACTCTGAAAAAGTATTCAGTTCTAACTTTGAAAACTTACAGAATTTAGTTCTTCTTTCCATCCTTTCTAGATACTGCCTTGGAAGTCCTCATCATATTTCTTTTGAATAAGCCACCTACCTGGTTTCCCTGCATCTAATCTTACCCTCATTGAAACCATTCTCCACTCTATATACTGAGTTATTGTTATTTTTCTACCAAAAATTATCATTGGTCCCCTTATGCCCACAGGATTGGATTCACATCCTTTAACTTGCCTGAGAAAGTTTTTTAGGACCTAGGCCCAACCAGCTTCCAGTCTCATCATCCCCTGGCCTCCATAAGTAACTTTATGCCAGCTCAGTTCACTTCATCTTTGCTCCTATTGTTCACTCCGCCAGTAAGACTATTCTGTTCCTTCTCTGTATTACAAATTATTTTTCCCTCTTCAAAGCCCAGCTCAAATACTGGTTTCTCTGTGTTGCATTTGGAAACTCTTCAGTGATGAATGAACATAAGAGACTGATTTAGGAAATTCAATAAGTCTTTTTGGAGAAAATGAGTATGGCTAGAAATAACTTTATCTTTAACAAGGATTTTTAAAAGTCATGCTCTCTCCTTGACCTGACACTCTGCTGTGTCTTAACCAAATTTAAAGAGTTGTTTCATTTTGCAATCTATCTACACACAAAGTTCCATAAGTTATGATTTATCATGAGTCTGTGAGTCACCTGAACTGGGCTGAAGTGATTTTAGCTGGGCTTACTCATCTGTGGTCACCCTGAGTTGGAAGTGGACACGTTGATGTAGGTGGTTCTGTTGAATAAATTGGTTCTACATCAAGTTGTATTTCATCTTCCAGAAGGCTAGCCTGAACCTGACCTCATGGTAGAAGCAGAGGTCCCAAGAACAAGTAGATGTGCACAAGAGTTCTTATAGCATGGATTTGGAACTGACAATCCATTGATTCCATTGCATTTCATTGAGAAAATTGGGGCCATTTTTTTTTTTTTCAGTATATCTGCCATAAACTGAGGGGACATTTTAGAATATGATATGCAAATCACATAATATTCTATGTGAACCTTTTAGAAGTGAATGAGTAAAAGGGGGAACATTAAAAAAGGACAGAAAATATATGTTGGTATATTTATTCTGTGTTCTGTTATGTACGATGTAATTCTGGGTTATCCCTCAGATTTCAGAAATTAGAAATTACAGGGACTAAAGTTTGATTTTAATAGTAAATTGAAAAAATTTAGAAAGATTAAAATCTAATATTAAATTAATCCTATTTTCTTGGAAATAAAATTATTCTTCAATATGATAAGAGGAAACTGACAATAAAATATCATAGTCAAGGAAAGAAATCTCAGATTACCCTCAAAAATATTATACCTAGTGCTGCTGAATAATTCTGAGAACTCTCCTCCAGCAGGTATGTGGAAATTACCTGCAAGATGACTGGCTACAGTTGCTATTGTCAATTTGTTCATGGCATGGCTTCCAAGTACTGAACACCTGAAGCTCGCATTCAGCTGACAGAGAGGCACACTTCACTGAAGTGGCATTGGAATACAAATAAATTGGATACCACTTAGAGACCTGAAATGCCACTGAGAGATGAAAGGCAAACCCCACTGAAAGTGACAGCAATATTTTCTTTTCTAGCTAGGGAAAATATATAGATAGAAGATGAGAGACCTTTTTAATGGAATAAAGAAAAATGATACTGCTTCTATAACCCAAGCACCATGGTTCTTAATACAATTCAGTAAATGCCTCAAAATAGAAGTACATTAAACTTCAAGGCAATCAGAACACTAGATTGTCAGAATGTGGTAAAAGTAGCGATCTCCAAAGCTGGCAAAGACGCCTATAGGAACTCTGGGGTGTCAAACATCTGAGAGTCAGTCGACAGTCCCTCTGACAGTGCATATTGAATTGAACATGTTGTCAGCCTCCCTGAATTCTTTTTGTGTTTCAAAATATGCTGAATGATAGATTTCTTCTCTTCTTAATAAATTTTAAGTTAATTTACCTCAAGACACTGACTTCACATCAAACTTAAGAATCCTGACATTTTACACACATAAGCCATAGTCTGCTAAATAGTCTCAGAGAAATGCACACTTCATTTTTAAACTAATCAAGTATGTCTCGCTCATTTCTCAAGACATGGTGGCATATTAAATCTCTAAAGGTTCAGTCATTAAGATTTTGAGATATAAAAGTCCCAAGTAGTTGGCAGGAATGGCATATTAGTTACAATAAAATAAATCTCCTTTGAGTTTTATTAAATGGGAATGCGTGATTATAGTTTTAATCATCACATTCTCATATAGCTATTTTTTATATAGCCACTGTCTTGTTTGACATGAAGCATATACATGTATTTATAGATTATTATATACTTAAGAGCTTATATAATATATATTCTATATAAATATTCTACATGTGTACATGAAAAAATACTATTCCTGTAGCATGCTCTCTCTCTCCATATATATGTGTGTGTGTGTGTGTGTGTATATATATATATATATTCAAGATAATCTTAACAGTTTGTCTTACTAGCTTTCCAACATTGAAAAAAATCTTCTAAAGATGTTTTGAGCATTTTTTTATTATGTTTAAACACAGACATGCACTCACATACTGTATTATAGCAGTAATTACTCAATTTTTACAATTGCCAGTGATACTATTTGTTTTTCCACTCCTAAGTTTTAAGTGCCTAAGCTTTATGTGTACATAAGAATATGTTGACTGAGTCTCACTCAGACTGTGAAATTTAATTGCCATGAATTTTAAGACCATCCAAAGTTTACAAATACATCTCTGCCTACCAATAGCCAAATGAAGACAAAATACTCATTATAAAAATAGATCTAGTTGTAGAAATATAAGGACACATAAATAATTGACTATAATTGAATAATTGCTTCTGCAAGATATGGATTTCTGGCAGTGTTTCAAGCCTTGCCTGGTTGCAGGGGCTGGTTAAGGGTGGGGGTAGGAGGTGATTACTGGACTTTTCAGATCACAACACCTAGGCAAGTAGCCACTTACTCCATTTACAGATGGGATAAAATAACCACATTCTATTCTTTAGCTGTTTATCATGTCTCAGGACTGCTAAAATTAGGATTCCCTCATGTAACATTTCATAGTAATTTTCTCACATTGCTTTTTTGATCCATTTCATTTTTTATCATTGCATATTATGAAGAAAGAGATTTGTTACACAGCAAAATCTGTCATAAGATCATCACTAAATAGTAATTTGACCTGGATAACTTTGAGTTTCTGATTTTCATCATTTGTAAAATAAGATCAGACTAGCCATAGATAAAATTTGCATCATGTAAAGATTCTTTGATTATATTAGGGTTTCCAGTGGAGAATGAAACATTTAAAAATCCAATCTGAAGTCTATGGAACAGAGACCAATAATGTGGACACCCTCCCCCGCATCCATCCATCTATCTATCTACCTATCTATCTTCTTTATCTTCATCTTCTATCTAGAGAGACAGCTATATCTCTACATAGTTATGGAAAGATGCATTTTAAAAAGCATTACTTCTATCCATATGTAATTCCCATTTCCCTCTGCCTATGCATTTGTATAGGAAATGGGAATTACATATGGATGAAGGTAACACTTTTTTACAGGAAGCTAGATTTTTATCATATCCCATCTTGACTACTAGGTGTGATTTAGAGGAACAGATATGAAATGATATATTGGTCTTTGGTTCCATGAAATTCTATCTTGTTTAACCCATCCAATCATATCTTATTCCTATTAGAAGAACACACGTAGAGAACGTAAATTACTTTTGATATTTTAACACATGTGAAGTACAGGAAAACTAGATTATAGCACAGTACCTCCTTCACCTATGTCTTTTCTCTCTACCACTTATTTGCTTTTTTTCCATTAAAGACTTTTTCTTCAACCCCTTGCTTCTCTTCACTTTACTCATTCAGTTTCCTTTTGTTGAGATTTTTGAGGCAAGTTGAAAAGAAAAACTCAGAGACAAGGGAATAGAAGAAAAGTCAATTTCAGAACAAGAGTAGAAACAGCCACTGACTACTACCGGCTTTAAGGAAGGATGACTCGAAAGAGAAAGTGAATGCTCTTTATTCAATGGGCTCTAACATAACCACTTGAATCTTCAGGATTACATTGCAATAATGCCAGAATAGGAAATCCCCATGTTAGAAACGATGCTATTAACTTCTCCCACAGTGGAAGATGAATGCTGCTTTGTGAAGATTTTTAAATATTACCAAGACTTATTAGTCATGGCAAATCATATTATTTCCTCTCTCTGTGCTTTTGACATAAAGATATATCAGCTAGCCAGCTGATATGGTATCATATGGAACCCATCTTAGAATCTTTTGGGGTGCCTAGAAAATAAAATGTAATTAAGGCCCACTTCAGACCAAGGAAATCAGAATCCCCATAGTGAAATCACTATTTTTTAAAAAGGCTCTATAAATCATTCTATTTTGTGGCTATAAGAATAAGAGGGAGGAATAGTCTCATGTTAAACCTCCTCCAACAGTGTGGAAATTCCTTAAGAAATTAAAAATAGAGCTACCCTATGACCCTGCAATTGCACTACTGGGTATTTTCCCCAAAGATACAGATGTAGTGAAAAGAAGGGCCATCTGTACCCCAATGTTCACAGTAGCAATGGCCACAGTCACCAAACTGTGGAAAGATGCCCTTCAATGGAAGAATGGATAAAGAAGATGTGGTCCATATAGACAATGGAATATTATGCTTCCATTAGAAAGGATGAATCCCAATTTTTGTGTCAACATGGATAGGACTGGAAGAGATTATGCTGAGTGAAATAAATCAAGCATAGAGAGTCAATTATCACATGGTTTCACTTACATGTGGAACATAAGGAATAACCTGAGGACATTGGGAGATGGAGAGGAGAAAAGAGTTGGGGGAATCGGAGGGGGAGACAAACCATGAGAGACTGTACACTCTGAGAAATAAACTGGGAGTCTTGGTGGGGGAGGGAGTGGGGCGTTGGGTGAGCCTGGTGGTGGGTACTGAGGAGGGCGCATGCTGCATGGAGCACCCGGTGTGATGCACAAACAATGAATCTTGGAACACTGAAAAAATAAAGTTTAAATTAAAAAAAAGATACCACAAGAAAACTATAGGCCAATTTCCCTAATGAGTATAGATGCAAAAATCATCAATAAAATACTACCAAAATGAATTAAGAAAAAAAAAAAAAAAACTCCTCCAAATCCCCCTGGAGAAGTAATATAATTCCTTAAAAATGAAAGGAAGGAGGGAGGGTGTCTGGTGGCGCAATCAGTTAAGCAACCGACTTGATTTCAGCTTAGGGCTTGATCTCGGGGTCACGAGTTCGAGCCCTGCATTGGGCTCCACAAATGGGTATTTATTGAATGAACTGGACTCTGCTACTTCAAATCCCCTTTCCTCCAGAAGCTAATCTATCTAGACAGATTGTAGTTCTAAGCACAACAGACCGAGCATCTTGTGTTTTCCAACCACACAGGGAAGTACCTCACCCATTATGCCTTCTGAATAGCACAAAGAAGCTCAGAGGAGTCAGAGAGAGATCAGATGACCCAACAGAATTTTTCTGTAGAAGTCTGATTAATGTGGTCTAATGGATGATGTTTCTTACCAACCATCTCAATCAGGTCAGTCACTTCTCCCAAGCAGTAAAGAAAATGGCTGGAGTGGAGAGGACTGGTACATTATTGAATACTGTTCTCTCTTGTCATTGAACATGGAATTCCTTTACAGAAGCAAGAAGACAAGGGAATAGAGTGTCCTTACTTCATTACTGCATTGGGTCTCAACCCAAAATGACTCAAAAAGTAGAACTGAACATTTATATCACACTCAAGATTTTATAGTTTAAAAAACTAATTTTAATTAGGTGACAACATTTTCCCACTTTTGTTTTAAAATGGTGATACTGTTAAATATAAAGACTTAATAGTATAAAAATAGTTTAAAAGTTTCTCAAATGTATCCTAAGAAAATTATCAGACATTGATTTACATTATTTAGTGCATGCAATTTATAATTATGAAACAAAAAAAAAAACAACTTTTCTCCAACATTAGAAAACAGTGAAAACTAAGTCATATCAATATAATGGAATATTATGCTCCTATTCTAACTGTGCTTTAGTATATTTAATAACATGAAAAATGCTCATGATATTTTTAAAAGAAAATACAAATTAAATAGCATGTAGAGGATGTTCCTACTTCGGCACACACAGTCTATAAATACACATATACATATATACACATATATACGTATATACATGTACACACTATATTATTTTTCTAATTTGTGCTATAATAAATTACCACAATCTTAGTTGCTTAAAATAACACTAATTTATCTTACAGTTCTGTTGGTTAAAAGTTCAGTACAATCTCACTGGATTAAAATCAGTGTCAATTGCCCTGTGTTCCCCTCTGGAAGCCTTGTAGAAGAATCAGTTTTCTTGCCTTTTATAACTTTTAGAGGTCTGCACTGCTTGGCTCATGATCCCCCTTCCTCTGCCTTCAAAGCTAATAATGACACATTGAGTCCCTCACACATCACATCACTCTTCCCTCTTTTTCCACCGCCGTATTCCACTTTTAAGGACTCTTGCCATTACATCATGCCCACCTGGATAATCCAGGATAATCTCCCTACTTTAAGATCAGCTGACTAGCAACCTTAATTCTATCTGCAGTCTAATTCTCCTCTGTCTTGCAACCTATACCATTCCAGGCTCCAGGTATTAAAATGTGGGAATCTTTGGGTGTCCATTATTCTGCATACCACACATATACAAGTAAATATATACAACATACACATATACACATGTGTATATACATACACACACATATATGTAAAGAGAAAGATTCCAAAGATACATGTCATAACATTAATATTAGGTGACTGAATTACGGTGTTTTAGTTTTTCTTTATCTCTCTCATCTAGATTTTTCTATAATAAATACAATTGGAAAAAAGTCTAATAAATGCTATTTCTTCGTATGAGCCTCTAAATTATATTTTGCTCATTTACTGGATATTTTCAAAACAAATATCACACACTGAAGTTTATAACTCAAGCATTTAAAAGGTAATTTATTTTAAAAGTTGATGGTGCACTGAGTGAACATCACATGCTCAGAGGCTTAGGAAAGAAGCCAACCAGGAAAGAAGATCTGGCCTCCTCAGCCATTGATTTCTGCACAATCAATTGACTCGGATCATGCAGTTAATCCAATTCAGCAGTTAAGAAAATTGAAAAGACCAGCTGTGTGATTTTTAGGTCCAGTATTTTTTTTTTCCAAAGAGACACAGAAAGCAATGTCATTTTTGCTAGCCCTTCCAGGGATCTGCAAAGGTGGGGGGAAAAAAAGACATCTTTTCCCCTCTGCTGCAAAATAATCTTTTCTAGAGATTATGATAAAATATACATCACTAATTCTCATGAGAATTTCATATAAGCAGAAAAGGTTAAGTTAATACTATAATCTGTGAGTCACACTAGATTAAAGTTCCATGAATGTTTAGCTGAAGAAAAATAAATTTAAGTCAAAGTAGAGCAATCTTAGCTTGTTGAAGCTTTTTAAAAAATAATTTTTCGTATCTGAAATGGAATAATTCTATTTTCTCTTAAATGAGAATAGATAGAAATAAGTCAAACTTTGAATGCCAGGAAGTGCTATGGTGATGAATTAGGTCTCTATGTCACTCTTAATTATGACTTAATGAATAACTATATTCAAATGTAACACAAAAAAATAAATAATCACATTCTTTATTCTCTTAAAACATAGAAAACATCTCAATTAGGTACTGTGCTAAAGAACGAATACTAACTACTATTAGAATCATAACTAGTTTGGTCTTTTAAAACCATAAAATAAGACCTTTACTGCTCTCTACATTCTTATTAATTGCACAGTACTTCATAGGCTCTTGTTGAATTGAAGAGGGAAAATTAGTCAAGAAAAGGTCATCTCTTTCCTTACTGGTTGTATGCTAATTAGGCATACAAGGAGCAACTTGTGAAGTGATAGAATATTTGAACTGTGGTAGACAAGAACTGACTTAAAAAAAAAAAAAAAAACCCACACATGGAACAAGAAACTTGGGAAGAATACGAGGCATCATTATCTCGGCTAGGAAGGTTTAGCTCCCACTTGGAAGCCTTGGCTCCCTCCCAGGATGCATGGTAATGTGTGGTTCCCAATCACCTCTTCTTCACTTTCAGAAGATTATCTCTTGTTTTATTGCTTTTATTAAGATCATTGGACATGAACTTTCTAAACTGTTCATTCTGGGCACTTGGGTGGCTCAGTCGGTTAAGCGTCTACCTGCAACTCAGGTGATAATCCCAGGAGCCCTGCATCTGGCTCCCTGCTCAGCAGGGAGTTTTCTTCTCCCTCTCCCTCTGCCCCTCCCTCCGCCTATGCTCTCTTGTGTGCTCTCTCTCTTATACTCTCTCAAGTAAATAAATAAAATCTTTTAATAATAATAATTAATAATAAAGTATCCACTCACCCACCTGAAAAATTTCCATGTATGATCACCAAATTCCTCCTGCTGGTGAAGAGGACGAGTCACTTTGATTTTTTTTAAGACTGATTGATTGAGTGACTGATTTGAGAGAGAGAGAGAGAGAGAGAGAAAGAGGAAGTGGGAGGAGGGACAGAGAGAGAGAGAATCTCAAGCAGACTCCTCACTGAGTGTGGAGCTGGAGACAGGGCTCAGTCTCAGAACCCTGAGATCATGACCTGAGCTGAAATCAAGAATCAGAAACTTAACAACTGAGCCACCTGGGTGCCCCTCACTTTGATTTTCTGAAACAAATCCTTCTTACCTGGATTATTTCTCCTTTGATGACCTAAAAACCAGTCCACCAAATATACCTTATTGTTAGGGTCACCATATAATATTTCACTCAAACCATATTTTAGAGCTGCACTATTCAATATGATAGCCACTAGCCACTTAGTTAAATTTAAATTTAAGTTGAATAAAATTAATTCAGTTATACTTGTCACCTTTAGGTACTTGATAGCTACATTGACTAGTATCTCCCATATTGGACAGCGTGGATATTGACTATTTCCATCACCACAGAAATTTCAACGGGACAAAGTATAACAGTTCCATGGTGGGGAATAAAATTGAGAACTATGAATAATGATTCCAGGATAGCAGATATATATTAACTGTCACCAGCAAACCAAGACATATGGTTACCCTACTTATCTTCAACTTCTCTTTTCCTGCCTCCTTTTTTTCTGCCTGCAGATAACAAAATTTTTCCTTTATTAAAACAAAATGAACACTACCACGACTATCAGCTGACACACCTTTACACTTTTCCTATTTGTGACACTAAATATTTAACCAATTAAATAAAAATAAAAATTAACCAAGTATTTTTTTAGCTATCGGTAGGCAAAGTAATCACTTAAACCAGTTCGCTTTTACTTTAGGTAGGCTGTTGCAGAACACTACAGCGAATTATAGTTACCACTAATTGAGTATTTATGATGTGCTTTATATGGTGGTAAATGCTTCATATTTATAATTATTGTATCATTTATAATTATTGTATCATTTAATCATTATGTCATTTAATAACATCAGATGAATGATTTGAGGCCAGTAATTACTACGGGGGTTCTGAGCAGCTAGTCAAGATGGAGAACCCTATCTGAGATTAACCAAAGTGAGCGAGAAATTGAAAGACAATTATTAAAGTTGAGGATGGCAAGAAATATTGGAAGCTGGAGGAATTCAATGTTGAAACTGATCCCAAAAAGGAGCTGGATTTTTAAATGAACAATTGAGATGAAGTCAAGAGTCTGGCAGAAGATCATCATGGACTAAAGCAGGGAGAGAAGGAAGAATCTTGGACAATTATTCTAAACACTATTTCCTATTTTCAGCTCACTTAAACGGATAAGCATGAGACAAGTATATGTGTTAGACTGGCAAACTGTCATAAAAACATCACATAAAAGTGGACAAGCCTCATGAAGATAATATCTGATTGTAAGTATAACCAGTACATCTCAACTCCTTGGACACTGTTAAGTCTGAACCAACCCTGAGTTTCCACGCATCCTTTGACATTGCCATTTGAACTTCATTTACTGTACTTTAAGCTGCCAGACTCTTTCAAAAATAGCATAAATAACTGGCACCAAAAAAGAAACATAAATCAATGAAACAAGCAGGAAACCCAGAAATAAACACACAGTTATATAGTCAGTTAATCTTTGACAAAGAAAGAAGGAATATGCAACAGGAAAAAAGTCTCTTCAACAAATGGTGTAGGGAAAATGAACGGCTACATGCAAAAGAATGAACCTGGACCACTTTCTTACACCATAAACAAAAATAAACTCAAAATGTATTAAAGACCTAAATGTGATACTGAAACCATAAAAATACTGGAAGAGAGCACAGGCAGTAATTTCTCTGACATAAGCCACTGCAACATTTTTCTAGATGTCTCCTGAGGCAAAGGAAATAAAAGCAAAAATAAACTATTGGTACTATATCAAAATAAAAAGCTTCTGCACAGTGAAGGAAGTAATCAACAAAATTAAAAGGCAACCTACTGAATGAGAGAAGATATCTACAAATGACATATCTGATAAAGGATCAGTATCCAAAATACATAAAGAACTTATCAAACTCAACACCCAAAGACCAAATAATCCAATTAAAAATGGGCAGAAGACATGAACAGATATTTCTCCAAAGAAGACATACAGATGGCGAACAGGCACATGAAAAGATGTTCAACATCACGCACCATCAGGGAAATGCAAATCAAAAACCACAATGAGATATCACCTCATGCCTATAAAATTGGCTAAAATTAAAAACACAAGAAACAACAAATGCTGGCAAGGATGTGGACAAAAAGGAACCCTCATGCACTGCTGATAGGAAAGCAAACTGGTGCAGCCACTGTGAAAAGCAGTATGGAGGGTCCTCAAAAACTTAAAAATAAAATGACCCTATGATCCAGTAATCACACCTTTGGGTATTTACCCAAAAGATACAAAAACAGTAATTTGAAGGGATACATGCATCCTGATGTTTATAGCAGCATTATTTATAATATCCAAACTATGAAAGCAACCCAAGAGTCCACTGATAGATGAATGGATAAAAAAGATACAGTAAATATATACAACGGAATAATATTCAGCCATAAAAAAATGAAATCTTGCCATTTGCAACAACATGGATGGAGCTAGAGAGTATACTGCTAAGTGAAATAAGTCAGTCAAAGAAAGACAAATACGATTTCACTCATACATGGGATTTAAGAAACAAAGCAAATGAACGAGTGGGAAGGGGGGAAAAGGAGAGAGAGAGACAAACCAAGAAATAGATTCTTAACTCTAGATAACAAAATGATGGTTACCAAAGGAGAGGTGGGTGGAGGGTTAGGTGAAATAGATAAAGGGAATTACATAAGTCTACTTATCATGAACAGCAGGAAGTAATGCACAGAATTGTTAAATCACTATATTGTACACCTGAAACTAATAGAACACTGTATGTTAACTCTACTGGAATTAAAATAAAAATCTTAATCAAAAAACTGAAAAATATAACATAAATAACATTATAGGACAAACGGCAAAGAGGGAAAAGTAACTTTCATTACATATGATAAAGAGCTCTGATTCCATATTTATAAAAATGTTCTTTCAAATAAATGATCAAGCTAAACACCTAGGAGTCAAACTTCATAACTTATCCTAACATTTCACACCAAATGCATCAACAAGTATATCACCCATGTTAGCTCCAAAGTATTTCCCAACTATGACTAGTTTGTTTTGCCTCTGCTGTTGTACCTCTGGGCCAAGTCTCCATTCCCTCCTACTTGAATTTGTAACAGTAACAGCACCCTGAACCCACTATTTCCTTCCTAAAGTGGATGTCCCATGGCACCCAGAGTGATGTTTAAAATTTAACTCATCATTTCCTGGTTTAGGAACCTCCAAAGGATTCCCCCTGCATGTAGGGGGGAAAACAAAACAAAACAAAAAAAACTAAACCCCTTTCCATGGCCTAAACTATTATTACTCTTGGCTCAAAGCTTTTACAATGACACAAAGCTTTTGCAATGACTGCTACTCTTCTTAGAACACTTTCCTTCCAGATCTTCCCTTAATTAATGTTCACCATTCAGGTCTCAAACCACCTGCTCCTTCCTCAAGAGATCTGAGTTGCCATCTGACCCAAAGCAGCTTCTCTTCTTTGATCAAATTGCGGGATTTTTCACAGTATTTGCTAATTTTGTAATTATGACATTTCTTTTTATTTTTTTAAGATTTTATTTATTTATTTCTTTGACAGAGAGAGCAAGAGAGCACAAGCACCAGGAGCAGCAGAGGGAGAGGGAGAAGCAGGCTCCTGCTGATCAGGGAGACCGATGCGGGGTGGGCTCGATCCCAGGACCCTGAGATCATGACCTGAGCAGAAGGCAGCCACTGAACTGACTGAGCCACCCAGGCGCCCCTGGCCTTGCCTTGCCTTTTTCCTTTCCTTCTTCCTTTCCTTTCTTTCTTTTCTTTTTCTTTCCTCCCTTCCTTCCTATTAACCTTCCTTCCTTCCCTCCTCCCTCTCCCCAGTAGAATGTTTACTCTTTGAGAATAGATTACTCTCTGCCTATGTTACTACAATAGTATCTACCAAGTAGAAATTGGTGCTTGGCTAGATCTTGGCTAGACACTGCAGTATATCTGTATGAAGGAATGTACAGTAATAGAGAAAAATGTTTAGTAATAAGAGTAGGCACATTGTTAAGAAAGTATGATTTCTAGCTGCAAAGGAAAGGAATGAGTATGCGTATGCATTCATAAAACCGAAATACACACACCAAGGGGTCAAAGTGGTGACTTAGCATGATGGAAATGCTGGTAATTCTTTTCCTCTTTTTCAGTTTAACTGAATTCTTATTATAACTAAAAATCTACCAAGATGTTCAGAGCAGTTTACTAATACAAAAGTAGTTGGGTGTAAGAAGTAGAAAATAGGCTTCTGATGTCAATCCTGTTTTTGAGCACTAGCCAATTTGTAGGTCAAGAGTGCTATTCTGAACTCCTAATGATATGTCACTAATGTGTGTAACTCCTTATGACACGGTATCTTAGAGTGTAAATAGAGTCCCAAAGTAAATGAAATTTTTAAATTTATTTTCTTTAAAAACTAAAAAATGCCTAGTGGCATTCTCTTTATCACTCCTTAATAAAGTGCCACTGAGCCCTATTTTTTCATGCATTTTTTTCATTGGAAGCTATGCAAAAAAGTGCCAATAGAGCAGATCTGAGACTACTTACCCTTAGAAAGCCCTGATTCCAAGGGTGGTCTTTGGCTGACATCTAGGAACTAAGTTTTCTCACCGTTAACTGATCAGAGGGACTTACTCTGCCTAAACTCTGTGTACACAATATGGTTTATGATGAGCACCTGCTTTCTTTCTCAGTGTCTAGAATTTGGTATGTCCCAGCCGAAGGCTGCCTGCTTGACCAACTCTTAATAAAAACCCTGGGCACTGAGTCTCTGATGAGCTTCTCTGTTTGGAAACATTTCATACATGTTGTCACAACATGTTGCTAAGGAATTAAGGGTCCCCCAGTGACTCTACCGGGCAAGAACCCTTGGAAGCTTTTGCCTGGTTGCCCCCTATATTTTACCCCATGTGCCTTTTTCCTTTGATTTTGTTTTATCTCCTTTTGTTTTAACAAATCATAATCCTAAGTATGACTATATGCCAAGTCCTGTGAGTTCTACTGGAAGATTATTGAACATAGAGGTGATCTTAGGAAGCCCCTGGCACAGAAGCCAACTTACAGAGTGGGATCTCTAGCCCTTCTGTTGTTCATTTGCATTAGCTATACTATGATTAACGTAGAGGTTATCTCTTAAATAACATGGTATAATGAATCCACAGCATACCTCTGCATGGTCCTATTGTATTTAACTGATTCTCACAGAGAGTATCTCCGAGTGTAATCAGACAAGTAAAATACAGATTCCACTGAGTCCAGGTTCTTATTGGGGTGCAATTTAGGTATTGGTGGCACCTGATGGGAAACTAGTACCTTTATTTCCCTAACTGAAATTTATACTTAGTGCTATCTAGTAGGAAATGGACTAGGAGCTCAGAGTCACATTATGTAGAACAAAATGGGGTAAATTATGGCATCTGATTCATAAATAAGATCAGAGGACTTTCTCCCATGTTTTTAAAAGTAGCTTAGCTAGGTCACAATGGATGTCATTATTCTCAAAATGTGTTTTGCACTTGCTTGAGCCTCTCCATTACTAGAAAACAAACTATTCTTTTTGTTTTTGGAATCGAACACATACTAACACGGTATGTCTTTCGTAAGGCATCTGTTTACCTGTCATTATGGTCTGCTAAAGTAGAGATTTTAGCAGAGATTCAAACAAAGATTAAGCTCATGGCTCAGCTCTGTCACCAGCTAGCTATGCGGCCATGACTAAACTACTTAAACTTTTTTTTTTCTTTTAAACCTCAATTCCCTTATTGGGAAAATAACATCATTCCCTATTGCTGTTAATAATGAGATAATAGACACAATGCTCAGCTCGTCATTAAATAATGGTTCTCTTCCCATAGTCGACGTAGAGCCAATGGAGACAGACATAATCACACATAAAGAAATAAAGATGTCCACTGTATTACTGAGACTGTTAATAGGAGAATGTGACATTAGATCCACAGCTAGGAGTGTTTGCTGATTCTTCACCCTTGAGATGAACTTTCCAACGCAGTCACTGGCACAACTGAATAACCACAGTCTTCCCCTGCAAGGGGCACTTCACAGCATGGGGCAGACCGGACTGCACCCATCTGCTTGGCAGACTGACTCCAAAACAAAGCCAAATGGAATTCAGTCACGTTGCTTCAAAACTCACCAACTGGAGAAGTCACTCCTCCTCTTTGGTATGAGTGAGTGATGCTGGAGCAATGAGAAGGGAAGCTCTGCTCCGACTGAAGCCCCTCCAGGAGAGAGGACTTCTTCATGAAACAGGCCCCAGTATTATGTATGACAGAGAAAGTGTCCAGTGACTGTTCACTCTGATTTTTACTATGAATGTTCTATGAAAGGCTAAGGACCTTGAGATCAAGGTCATGACTAATTACCGCTTACTCTCATGGAGCCTTCGCACCTGGCACTAATAGATGCTCTGAAAGAGTTGGTTACTATGCGAAGGAAATGCAAAACACTGTTATTATTCCATGCCGTTATTCTGGTGGTTTGAACTAAGAGTGTGGTAAGAACACTGAAACATGTGCTGGGAAACCTAAATTCCAACTCTGTCTTTGTTGGTCATTTGACCTTGGCAAAGCTACTTAATTTTTTTTGCTAAGAGATGACGCTAATCATAGCCTTGCTACCTGTTTCACAAGAATAAGATGAAATAATGGATGTGAACATGTCTTGGGAAATATGTAAAATGTATGATGCAATGCCAGAAAATTCATAAGCCCCCTTTCCACATTCAAAATTTTTAAAAAAGTAAGCTGTAGCATGCATGGATTCTTTACACCGGCTGCCTCATATGTTATTCTCAAACTCTCATGTGAGTCATATCTCTGATCATCCATTGTTTCCATAAACAAAAAGAAGTTAAATGACTTGAAGTGATACAAAGTTGTGCTTTATTCCCTTTTATTTTCCAAATTTTCAAAAGTGATCACTTGCTCCTCTTCTAAAAATGGAAGGACTACCAAACTTGTGTATTTAAAATCAACAGTCTCTGACATAGCACTTCTACCTCTAGATAAAAGTTCAAACTCAACATTGTATTCGGTCTGGTCTTCTACCATATGGGCCCAATTCTTTCTCAATTTTGTCTCCTCTTGTACTTGCATATACAATATACTCTCTAAAACATTTGGTTCTACCCTATGTTTTTCAAACACAACCAAACAATTTTTACCTCTCCACTTTTGCTTATACTATTTCTTCTTCCTTGAATGGCAAGTTACTGTGTCTGCCTTTTAGTATCCTTTTCTTCAACATTTAGATCGAATTCTAACACTTTCATCCTCCTCTGATATCTGCATCACAACTTCTTCTCCCTGTCCACTTGGAACTTACATGTTGCCTTGTTTCATGTGTTTTCTTCTACATACACTTCATTCTTGTTCGCATTTGTATTCATCACAGTGCCTAGTAGAGTGCCTTGCGCTTACTGCTCATTTTCTAAATGTTTATTTGAGTTGAAGAAACTACATATAATAAATGACCCAGTGACACTTGTCCCTCAGTGGTGTCAGTGGAAAGCACAAAACTATTCCCTCAGGATAGCATAATTTAGAAGGATGGAAGCATCGAGCATTAGCCTGATAGTTTTTAAACCTATAAAAAAACAAGAAAATCTAATAACGAAGGCATCAAAAATTTGTTTTCTGGTTTCATTATTTCTCTGTTCTAGGTATTACTGATTAACTTGTAATCACCATGCAAATGAGGTCCCTTGTGGGCCACTTCACATCTTTAAACTATACCCATAAGGTGAACTGCAAATGTACCTCTTAATCACAATTAGAATCTAATGAAATTCTTTAAATGCAGCAACCTGTTATTGCCCCCGTTCCTGGAAAAAATAGTTCAAAACAAATCAAAAGGGGTAAACAGCATTATATTTGCAAGGAAAAGACAATGCTTCACTTAGCAAATGTCTGTGTGTAACATATAAGAAGATCCACCTGAGTAATACCATTGCCTCCCAAATACAATCTGAGATATAGCTCATATGAAAAGCTATTATACGCTTTGATACTATAAAATGATCATCATAATAAAATAAAATTAGAAAAATCCTAACAATAGCCATTAGCTACAGATATTACACAAAATGAAAAAAGAAAATATGATGCTATGTACGTAGAATATAATGACAGAAGCAGGTTATTATTTAAGCATGAGTAAGAATAATGTCAACAAATGTTTTGCACATAGATAAGCTGTAATGACAATATTTCCACAGGATATGCCAAAGCAAGCCTCACATTATTTGTGGCTTTAGAAAGTGCCTCTGTCACCTGAGCTAACACTACATTTTCCTGGGACACATGGGTGGCACAGTCAGTTGAGCAGCTGACTCTTGGTTTCACCTCAGGTAGTGATCTAAGGGTTGTGAGACTGTGATCTCAGGGTCATAAAATTGAGCCTCCCGGGGCGCCTGGGTGGCTCAGTGGGTTAAAGCCTCTGCCTTCGGCTCAGGTCATGATCCCAGAGTCCTGGGATCAAGCCCCGCATCCGGGTTCTCTGCTCAGCGGGAAGCCGGCTTCCCCCTCTCTCTCTGCCTGCCTCTCTGCCTGCTTGTGATCTCTGTCAAATAAATAAATAAAATCTTAAAAAAAAAAAAGAAATATTTAAAAATAAGCTAATTAAATTAATTAAAAATAATTGGAGGCTACGGTACTTTTTATTAAAATATGCACTGCACAAATAAATGAATTTCACCGAAATCATCTCAAGTGCCAAATGTGAAATCTCTTAGTTATCCCAAACTATTCTACAAATTCTAGTCTAGTTTATAAAGTCTTTGTCTTTCAGAAAATTTATTCTCTTTGCCTTACCCTGATAATAGAAATATTCAAATAATAAAGCAATTCTCAACAAAATAACTACACAGAATTCCTTTAAAATACCATGCAGTTCCTTCCCTGTGACATACCTTTGTAAATACGCCATGCGCAGCATCTATTTATATTTTATTCTTATATAACCCATAAAATGAAAATCCTCCCCTACTCAAAATTCCTTTTCAAACTTTTCTTCTCGTTATTGGATTAGATGGCAAAGAAAGTCCTCTCACAGACAGCCCCATACAAACTGACTTAAATTATTTTTACGATAATGTTAACTTAAAATATATACATGTAAAATTAATACCAATTTTAAATGCTTATTATTTTTACAAATTACAAAATTAATTTTTGTTAAGTAAAAGCTAACAAACTTCACACCCAGTGAAATCCAAATAAACTCCCTTAATTTGATGGGATGATGATACTGTTAAGGACACTCAATGGTATTAGCAAAGTGAATAAAGTATTGAGTGCCCAGACCCGTATTTTACGTCGAGGTTTTACAGCTAACTAAATTCTCTCTTCTTTCTTTGAATGAGTATTAAAACCTTCCATTTAGGAATGTGTCTTGACATCACCTGGTTGTAAGCTAATATAAAATTCATTTTTCACATGCTAAATCTGGTCTGTTCTATCTTTCATAATTCCTGAAAATGACATCTTTCTTATCTGATACTAAGGAAATCTTAGTCAAAAAATGCAAACCCAGGCACTGAAATCCTACACTTTTAAGATGATGATTGAGATGGCCCAGCACACACTTGTATTTTAATACTTTATAAGATTAAAATGAAATAACAATACAAAATATAAGAGTTCTCAAAAAAAAAAAAAAAAAAAAAAGCTCACCCCTGAGAAAATACCTACTTCAAGCAAAGAAGGTGGCTTTTCTCTGGTTTTGATTAGGAATGTTCTGCATTTTCTAACTTTTAACATTACTTCTGTAGACTTTGGGATGTTACTGGAAATGGGGGTGAGAAAACCTGCCTCACTGTGTCATTAGCGCAGGGGAGAAATCAAAGCTGGCACTTAGTTTTCAGGCTGGGGCAACTGAGAGGATGACGGGAGGCCGTTACTAAAAAGAGAGAAACTGGAGTGTGAAAGAGACGAGCATACAGTTAGTGGGAAAAGAACCAAGAATCTTCAAGACTGTTGTATTTAAATACGGTGAAACCTCCAGGTGTGGCTGCTGGAGGATAGTTCAACATGTCGATCGGTACTTCAGACGCGAGGCTAGAGCTCGGCATGAAAATCTGTTTGATTCTATCTCCAGATACACGCTGGACAGATTTGTGAGAGGGCGGGAAGGCTACACATTAAAAGGGTGGCACTTGGGGCGGACACTTTCTGAAACTGAAGGGACTTGCTGGCTATTTGAGCCCCATCCTTCTTTCTGTCCGGTCAGCAGACGCAGGCAATAAAGGCAAAGGCCCACCTGGACTGGCGAAGACCTGAAACCATACCAACCCCTCGTTCTCTCTTCTCTCTCTCTCCTTTTTCTCCTCTCTCCCTCCTTTCTCTCTCTCTTCCCAATTACCCTGTTCCCCCACCTCCATCCATTTGACTGTTTTCTATATACATTTCAGCAGTAAAATCTGAAAACTGGCTTTGGGAATTTGTAAGTGAACAGGCTTTCCCCACCTCCAGCCTTTTTCGATACGAAGCTATGACACTGAACTCGCTGAAAAATAAGTATGGCCACAGAGCAAGCAGTAACTCTAGTTCTCTGACCTGGGTTTGGGGACCCAAGTCCAGGCAACAGTAAGGTAGTATTTTCTCCTATATGTCATCATTGCTTGTGAACGTATGCCCCTGGGGAAGGGTCACGGTGGTCTAGGCTGAATTTTCGACACTCTGGCTGCCCCAGTATCATCCTGATTTCTGAGAAAGTTCAACTTCTTCATTCAGTTCTTACCTTTGGTCCGTACCTGTCAGATGGTTACCTACACTTTGCTAACAGACTTGCAGAATTTAATAAAATAACACTATATATTATTTACTGTCCTTTTAGATTGTACTCTGAGTGAATACGAATACTCCGCTGATTCCATGGAACTTGTAACAGATCCGGGCACCTGCTTCTGGGCTGCAGCACGTCTCAGCTGTGGAGTTTTTTAAACGCTTTAGCAAGTGAAGTGCATCTTCACTACTGAATGGCATCCCGCATCTGTAAAGCCATTTACAAACTTTACTGATCAAGCTGTACGTTTCTGAGTTGGAATTTAATCTACAGAACCTTCTGCAAAATGAGCTGAATCCTTTACTAATTATGGGCAATGGTAGAATTTATTTGGTTTGCAGTAATTTGCATTATTTGCTTATTATACCCCTTGGTTCCTGCTGCAGACCGCTGCACAGTGCTGCTGGAGCTGGGAAATCACTCTCCACATCATCCTGCTCCCGAGGTGAGAGCATTTTGGCTGCAGATGAAATGTCTTCTTAATATGACAATCTCACCATTCACGGGTGTACATATCCTCCATGTCCACAGGAAACCCTACAGTGAGGCCTGCCTGGACTTCTCTTCAAAACCCTCTATGAAGTTACGATGTTCCAAAACGTTTAACCAAAAACACTGTTATTCATTTGGCCACGGCTGCTGTAGGACTCCCCTCAGCCTCAGACAGCAAACATCGTGTTCTCCATAAACAACTCCTTATGCTATTAAAATTGTTCCTGTGCTCCCTACCACCACTCTTACTCAGGCCAAAGTGCAGCAGATTAGGCAGTGTAAGCGTGTAGGATTATTTTATTCAACTCTGGATACCATTTTATGATCCCTTCTGCAAAACAATGATTTTATTCCAACTAAAATAGAGTGAATTGATGACTCAAACTTCCATAAAGATAGTCAGGCACAAACTTTTATTTCTGGTTAGCAAACCTACATAGACTGCAGCAGATAATTACGATACAGTCAGAGTACTGTTTTGGTTTTTTTTTAAAGATTTTATTTATTTATTTGACAGAGAGATCACAAGCAGACAAAGAGGCAGGCAGAGAGAGAGAGGGAAGCAGGCTCCCTGCTGAGCACAGAGCCCGACGCGGGACTCGATCCCAGGACCCTGAGATCATGACCTGAGCCGAAGGCAGCGGCTTAACCCACTGAGCCACCCAGGCGCCCCTCAGAGTACTGTTTTAAGAAATAAACTGCACCTCCATAATACTCTGGCAAATGCATCACTTCATATAGAGCAAGAATAAACACTTCTAGAAAAAGACTGAATTCACATCCATTAGTATCTGAACCAACATCTAGGCTTGTCAGGTAAGATCAATACCTGCTTCATGTTTGCATCACAGAATAACAAGAAGGCTTCTGATTGGAGAAGATAATGCCCAGAGTTTAATCCTGGTGTACCAGAAGATAAAGCACTCAACAGTCCAAGAGATTATACAATTTATGTTTTAGTACCTTGTAGACATTAACCATTCAGACATTAGACCGGATAAGAGAGTATGGATCATCTTGAAACAAAAATGTAAAACTGAGTCACTCATTTATGTGTGCTGAAGATTTTTCTCAAGAAAGAACATAAAAATGACTAAGATTGCCCACAATGTGAAGACAAGAAAATATATAGCCTAGTAATAAAGTCAGGAAATATGTTTCATATGAACAAATTCACTCCTCAATCCATAAATTCTATGCTGGAAGATTTAATGATTCCAACAGGACAGAATTTGTTAAAAATAAAATATATATAAATCTTCACCTTTTTAAAAACTAATCTCCACATTTGCTCAGGAAAGATCCGAATCACCCAAATTTGTTCCACTGATGGCTCTTTTGTAGACAACCATGTGTCTACTGAGTGTGTAGACATCCGTGTGTCTACTGAGTGTGTAGACATCCGTGTGTCTACTGAGTGTGTAGACATCCACGTGTCTACATGACGTGCACACATCAATGTGTCTACTGAGAAATAAGTGTGCTAGAAATCAAATTAAATTTACAAAAAGTACAGAACATCACACTTGGTTCCTGTAATATTTTAATGTCTGTAGCATACAACAGACTACAGGTAAGACTATTTGAGAAAAATGGTTTCTGAAGTTTTGCTAAATATGCCTTTCCTTTTGCCCTAATTTTATTTCAGTTGTGGGCAGAATTCTCTGTTTTCAGGACGGCCCATTGACTTTGAAAGCTGCTTCTCATGAAGCCCTGCTAGAAGTATTCCAAGAATCTACAAGATGTCAAGAAGAAAGGCTTAATTTCAAGAATCTGATTCGAACTATTTATATTTAATCCATTTTATAAAATAATCATTCATATATTGTCAGGAATGAGATACTTCAGAAAAATTCAAAACCACGTTAGATAAGATGCAGCACAGTGCCTTTTATTATTTGTTTTCTAGATAGTTTGTACAGTGCAAAGCCCAGTAGAAACATACTCACAAAACCTCCTACCCTGCTACGAAATTTTTGCTAAATACAATGGGGAAGAAAGTGAGAATGGAATGGGGCAGGCAGAAAAGTAAAAGCTGAAGCAAAACTATTCCAGATTTAAAGATGTGTGAACTTAGAATCGAACTTCTGCCAGGGAATAACTCGCTTGCTTGTCTTGATGCAACAACAGCTCTGCCCGAAATATGAGTAACGCACCTGTCCCTGGTCAGTGTGAGGGTCCTATAAGCAACAATCTGTGAACAATACACTGTGAATATTACTGCAGATTTTACCTAGAATGATCCCTAGATAGCGTCACGTAAGCGCTTACCCATAACTCCCTGGGGACTACCCAAGATGGTACCTAGTTGTGAACCGGGGCCTCCTCCTCCATTTCTATCCTATCCACAAACAAGCGTGAAGAAAATGAGAGCAGCTGGTGGCAGTGCGCAAGGCATACGGCAGACCTGTGCTACAGCGTTGTGACCGGTAACTATTTATTCACTCAGCCTGGGGAAGGGTTATAAAGTAGAGCTCTGTGTGTGGAAAACATACAGTGCTTGCTTAGGATGCTTTTCTGTAAGATCACCACTTCCCAAAAACAAGGGTGGGAGGAGGCCCTTATCTACTTTCTGTGAAGACAACATCCCTGGGAGATCCGGCAACAGCCAAGGAAAGCAGCAAAAGAACGTGTACATCCAGCCTAGAAAATAACCTGCCAGATGACAACTAAAACTCTTGTGTGATAGGCACCAACAGTCATGTCAGCACTAGGGGAAGCCCAAATCTCCACGTCGGCTGAAGCCCGGCAGCACTGCCCAGGAAAGCTGCTGAGAAAGCAACAGCCCTTCTGTTTGAAAACACCCCGCAAAGGTGAGGAAAGCAAAGGCGGGCGTCGCTTAAGTCGTGCCCAGGGTGGAGAAAAAGACAAACCTACTCAAGACGGGCGTGTCATAAACCAGCCAAAGTTCAGCTCTGAACTCTAATCCCCGGCCTTTACGTATCCCGCGGGAGACCGGAAGGGGTTTGCAGAAAAGAGAGGGAGGCTGTCCCCAAAACAAAATATGGCCTAAATAATCTGAGTTTGAGATGCATACATGTCAAATAGGGCTTCCAAATGCCAACTTGCCTACCAGCTCCAAGTAATAGAAAGCCAACTCTCTATTGTGTCTTGAATCTCACTCGTTAACTTAAAGCCAATAATCTCATGAATTCTGTCCTGTGATTCACGGCACAGGGGTTGCGTCTGCCCCAGGCATTTTCTCTGAGCCTGCTTCTGAACAAAGGGAGTCATGACACAGGCTTCTATGAGGAGGTTCAGGGGCTGTGAATTTGGACTACCACTTACTAAACTCCTGTTACCCAGATAGGATGGTCCGTCTCAACTTTTCTGTCACTCTCCCCCTACCAAAAGGGGTCAGAACAGTAATGTTCTAGAAAGCACCGCTTCAGCTGTTCTAAGGGGAGGACACCTGGTCCATGGGATTAGCTTTCCCTGGACCACAGATGTGAGGAATATGGTAAGGGAGAATTGATGCCATATCCTCTGTCATCTGCTGCGCTTCTTCCTTTTTTTTTTGAAGTATGTAGAGGTGAGAGTGCTTGATTTGATCAAATCATCTAGCACAGTTGGGGGTATATTTAAAAACTGTGTCAAATCCTTCAGCTATCTCAAAACTCATGTATGACAGGAAATGAAGGAAGAGGAGGTTCTGAAGGATGAAGTGGAGAATTCACTAGACCCAGTTTACGCACCTGCCCAGACTTCCTCAGCCCTGGTTCCCGCCTGATGTCACTATGACTCTAGGAGGACCACCTGGCCCAATCACATTTAGTTAAGCTCAGAAAGGAACCTTCAGTTTTCACTAAAGGCTCATTGGTTTCTCTCACTGCCCTTATGACTGTGGCCAGATAGACTACTGCATGTTCCACCAGCCTGGCCACTGATGTTCACTATAGCAACTGCCTCCTCATCTCCCGAATTCCCTGTGGCACAACTTGGGACACCCCACCTCGTGCCTCACAGCTCATGCCCCCTGCCACTTGCTGTGGCGATTCCTTTCTCTACCTGAGGCTCAAGTGGGACCCTGCCTGGTGCCCACACATGGGCATAGGTTCACTCACGTCAGCCTGTGAGGCTACAGCTGCAGGATGACAGGAGTGCCCTGGGCTTGCCCTGAATGCTGTGGTCTGTGTCATGAAGGGCGCGGCTGCTTGCTGTGAGATCTGCCTTCTCCAGCGGCTGCCTGGAGGGGGTGGTTAGCACAACCTAGAAGAGCAGGTGAGTTAAGAGCCCATTGTGTAAACTGATCACAGAGAGATAGGAGTTGGGAAGATCTAGAGGATGAAAAGATAAATTTTTCTTTTATCTTCCCTCCCCTAGACTATTACAAGATGCAATAGTTTCATACTGCCTCCTGGAAAATGTCTTGTGAAACTGAGCAGCAACTGAAACTTGTTTTGAACCCGAGGGTAGCTTGATAACACATCCACTTGTATATGCTCTCCTCTCTCCCTGACTTGCCTTCCTTTTCTCCTCGCTCTGGCTCCGCTGGGCTTGCACCCTGCAACAGAACGCTAGCATGTAACTTTTGCCTCGGACTTTGTTTTCTAGGAAACATGAGTTAATACTGGAAAGCAAAATAATGAGATTAGTCCACGTGGAGTTTGAGACTCCTGTAGGACATCCCTGTGAAAAATGTCCAGTAAGTAAATAGATAACGGGAATCTAAAGGGATATCCGGATTGGCACCCTACAGTTGGAAGTATTGTAGTACACATGACTTGATCCCTTTGACCCACTATTTTAAATTATAAACTAACATATTATCTCTTCAAGTGTCTACTATTTGTTAGCCATGGTCCATGGATCCTGCAAGTAATGTCACAGTACAGAGTCACTGGGGGAAAAAAAATCATACTGTATAGAGGTTCTTCAACCGGAGTCCACAAGCTTAGATGAAAAAATAAAAACTGACATCCTTATTTCACTAACCCCTAAATGATGTTTCAATTATGAATGAAGAGAATAAACCACAGCAGTCTTAGCAGTAAATGTTATACTGTCAGCAACAGAAATCACAAATATTTTCAATTCATGTCAACATAACAGTTGTCACAGATAACTCATATACAACAATCATTATCTTTAAATTATTGCAGGTATTAGACCTACTGGTAGATCACAGTTAATATGCTGTTATAATATCACCAAGTATTTCTCGTATCTTTCCATATAATTTGCTTCTTTTTTTTAGATTTTTATTTGAGAGAGAGAGAGTGAGAAGAGCAGAGGGACAGGAACAAGCAGGCTCCATGCTGAGCACAGAGCCTGTGGTGGGGCTCATTGCCATGACCCTGAGATCATGACCTGAGCTGAAATGAAGAGTGGTGTGCTCAACCGACTGAGACACCCAGGCTCCCCAATGAGTTTCTTTTTATATCCTAGGTATCTTCTCAGATGTAGTGAGAAGAAGGGGCACATACATCCCAGTGTTCATAGCAACAAGTGTCCACAACAGCCAAACTGTGGAAGGAGCTAAGATGCCTTTCAACAGATAAATGGATAAAGAAGATGTGGTCCATACATACAATGGGAATATCACTCAGCCATCAGAAAGGATGAAGACCCAGCATTTGCATCGACATGGATGGAACTGGAGGGGATTATGTTAAGTGAAGTAAGTCAAGCAGAGAAAGACAATTATCATATGGTTTCACTCATATATGGAACATAAGGAATAGCACAGAGGACCATAGGGGACGGAAGGGAAAACTGAAGCTGGTGGGGAATCAGTGAGGGAGAAAAACCATGAGAGACTCTGGACTCTGAGAAACAAACTAAGGGTTACAGAGGGGAGAGGCCTGGGGAGATGGGGTAACTGGGTGATGGGTATTAAGGAGGGCACATGTGGTGATGAGCACTGGGTGTTATATGCAACTAATGCACGATCGAACACTACATCAAAAACTAATGATGTACTATATCCTGGCTAACCGAACATAATAAAAAAAAAAAACAATAAATCCTAGGTATTTTTTAATAAACTGAGAACGGTATTCTAAGCAGGGGCCCCTATGGGACACAGTAGCTTGGGCCGCCGAAGCAAGTCCTGCACACGGGGTGGTTCAAACAACAGACATGCACTGCCTCACTGCTCTGGGTCCAAGATCAAGGTGCCAGCCGACTGACTTCAACTGACGGGTGCAGAAAACTTTGTTCCATGCCTCTCCCCCAGCTTTTTGTGATTTTCTGGCAATCTCTGGTGTTCCTTGGCTTGTAAAAGCATCATTCCAATCTCTGCCGTCACCTTCCCACAGCATCCCCCTGTGTCACCAAATTACTTCTTTTCCTAATGACAGCAGTCATACTGGAGTATGGCCCACCCTAATGACATCATCTCAACTTGATTATATCTGAAAAAATCCTATTTTAAACAAGGTCACATTCTGAGGTCCTGGATTTGCGACTCCCACATATCTTTTTTGGGGGGGACACAAATCAGTCCTTAATAATAGGCCTCCACAAACTGTCAGAGCAGCCCCAGTTATGAGATTAAAATGTTATTATGGAAGAATAGTCAACATAAGAAAATATTTTAACATATTCAAATGAGAAAAAAATAACAGTAGAAAACTGCAGTTATCTTATAATCATACTTTAATTATACATATATTTTTGTATATATATGAATACACACACACACATATATCCATAAGAAAAAAGCTAGAAGACTATACATAAAAAATATATTAGTGGTTTTCTTTCAGTGTTGAAATTGAGGGTATATAAGTAAGATTTGCCTTTTCCTTTGTACTCTTCTAAAGTTTGTAAATGTTCTTTATCTTAGCATTTCAAAAGGTCTGAATCTCTAAAGAAAAAGTGTTATATAATAAAAATATCTTTAAAGATTATAAAGATAAAAGATAAATCTTTTGAAGTGGAATACGCTAAAATTCTACCTTTAAAAGTCCCAACTCTAAGTGCATTCTACCCCAAGTATTTGATAAATCAATAACTTTTCTCGTAGTTTTCCAATTTCATTAAATATATAGAAAAATTACTACCAATGTGGCTATAATGACCAATGAGCCCTCTTTTAAGTAAAACAGGACATGTATATGATTTTCAATAAGACTAAATATATAAGTAATTATGTTACATACATTTATTCAGAAATATTTTTATTTATTCAGTGGAAGAATTATATGCAGCGAAACAAGTATGAAAGAAATGAGAAAACAGTAATGATGGATGAGGCAAGCACCTTCTGGACACGTGAAAAGCAGAACAGGGAAAGCGAACTGGCTGGGCTGTATGACTAGTTATCTCTAAGTCACTAATTCTTTTATTTTTTTCTTGTCCAGAGACTTAACTATTGCATGTATTTAGTAAAAGTCAAAAACCAATGCAGTTCAAGCAGAAATAAGTAAAACAAAACTTTAACAATTCTTTTAATAATAGATCTAATCCTCCTTGAAATTTTCCCCTTAAAAAACATGAGCACTTTACCGCATTTCTCTACCTCTCCTTGGCAACAGTTACATAAATCAACACATAAGGAAGAACATTAAATAGTATATGAGATGCTATCATGCCAGAAAATGTTTCATTGGGGGTTTTGTTTCTCTGATACCCAAAATTTTACTTTGCCTAAGCAATCAGAATACCAAATACAATCAGAAAGTAATTGTTTTAGTTGGGAGAGTATCAGAAATTAAAATAGAAAAGGATGGAAATGTGGAGATGATACAGACCAGTATGACAGGATCCACAAAAGCAACACCAACACAGAGAATTTCTATGATACAGTCATGTGGCAAGCTCCTGGTCTTGGCGCCTGGGCTCGAATTAACCTTTAAAATATAGGAAATGATCGTGCATTTTGCTCTGCTCCCAGTCCTTTAGGGACAGAAGCAGGCAAGTGCAAATTTGATCACTCTGGCTTTGTAGTGAGACTTTCTCGGATCAAAACCGAGCTCCGATTTAAAGAACTTGCTTGACGTTGGTTATGGACCCTCCCTGCACTTTAGTTTCCTGCTCTGTAAAGTGGCATAGTAGTGTCACCGGGAATTATTCCTGCCACTTGGAATTATTATGCAGATTAAACTAGAAACATTTTGTTGCTGTTTTGTGGGGGAGAGGGCTGAGAGGGAGGGAGAGACACAATCTTTTTTATTTTTAATTTTTTATTTTTTATAAACATATATTTTTATCCCCAGGGGTACAGGTCTGTGAATCGCCAGGTTTACACACTTCACAGCACTCACCATAGCACATACCCTCCCCAATGTCCATAACCCCACCGCCCTCTCCCAATCCCCCTCCCCCCAGCAACCCTCAGTTGGTTTTGTGAGATTAAGAGTCACTTATGGTTTGGGAGAGACACAATCTTAAGCAGGCGCCACGCCCAGCGCAGAGCCGGAAACAGGGCGGATCTCACAGCCCTGAGGTCGCTACTTGAACCAGACCAAGACCCTGACGCTTAACTGGCTGAGCAACAAAGGCACCCAGGGAACATTCTTTAACCTCTGGAAAATAATACACCCCCAAACAGTGTTACCTACTGTGAACATTATTACGATTGATTCTTTAAACCCACACAAATTCTACACAGAGAGTATTTTTGCAACGGTTTTTACAATGGTTCAAGTAGCTCCGATCCATCAAGAAACAACTCAGAAACCAAAATGCTAATGTTATAGGTCTACCATTACTCATGGATTTAAAACCGATTTCTTTTTCCCCTCTACAGTTTGTCAGTGTGAAGTAGCTTATCAATACCCCTAAAGCACATAAGAACTGTGTGGGGATCCCTGTCTGTCTTTTGCTGACTCAGACCTCTCTCTTGTCTTCTTTTGCCCTTTGTTTCTCTCTTTCTCTCTTTCTCTCAGATGAAAGGAAGGAGGGAAGGAAGGAAGAAAGGGAAGGAGAGAGGGAGGGAGGGGATAAGAGAGGAGGGAAGGGGAGGGGAGGGGAGAGAAGGGGAGAGGAGGGAGAAAGAAATCTGGTTTCGGGTCCAGGCTTCAGCTTCTGAAGATTCGATTTGCGGTCAGAATAGAAGCATCATGTTTTTAACCTCCAATGCCACTTTATTTCAGAAAGCTGCCTGAAAGGATCTCAAGAGATCAGTATCCGCAGTGGTAACAGCTATTGTTACGTTACCTATTTGTTGCAAGAACTTTGAAACAATAACGAGCTGGTTAAAATCACAGATCAGGGGAGTAAATTCTATGAAATGGAACTTAAACAGGAATATTCTCTAGTTTACCAAATCTACATTTGGGCTTATGGATTTTTAAGGCATTATTATTATACAGAAAGGAAATGTGAAAATACCATCTGCACAGCCACTATTTTGGGAAATTCAATAATTCAGTGGAGAAAAAAAAAATTGACATACTGGCACATAACCAAGTCAATCCAGATTTAAATAAACAAAATAATGAACCAAATTCAAGATTCAAATCCATTAAAATATTTTTTTATGTACCAAAAAGAGGGAAAACCAAACATGAAATATATACTCCTAATGGCACTGGAATAAGATGACTTAGAAGATATATGATACCATAAGTTTTGCTCCTGTCATGCTACTGGTTTTTCCCCGGTCTACTCAATCCCAGCACAACAGCACATTTAAAACACTGGCATGAGATCACAGCTCTCATTGACTTTATGGTACTTCTAACGTGACAATAAAAATTCAGTAAGATCATACTGTGTAGGAAACCACTTTATGAAGATGAAATTAATAAAATCACAATATCGACATATGCTCAATATGCAGGTGGAATTTGCTAATTGCATTGTGTCTGTGTTCAGACATGGATGGGCTTGTTCTAAAAATCTTGGGGGAAATTACATATATAAATGTAGAGGACAATAGAGTTACCACATGAGCTGTTGCCAGGAAAGGCTCTTACGACTCTGAGTTTTAACATAATCTGGTCTTACCTGCTGCAGATAGAGTTGGGTCTCTTGCTGTTCTTTTTGTCTCACAAGCTAAGGGGTAAAATTCTCCCATTTTTGGACATTTATGAGCTACTTTTTTTAGGAGCTCATAAAAGTTCAAATTGAACAGTAACTATCTAATTTTGTATCTTCATGTGTACTGATTATTACTGGAACTGGCAATAAAATTTTGCTGAGAGCAGTGTTATGCATCATGTTCTAAGCTGGCTTGCTGGCATACTATCACATGTAATATTATAAAACAGTTTGTTCTAGTCAACCTCAACTGCAGCTACTGTGACAACATTTCGCAGATGATGAGACTTAATTGCCCAGAAATGCCATTTTCCAAAGATCCAGAAACAAAGGACAAAAAACAGGATTCAAAAAGAAATCTCATATTAACAACAACACCAGGCATCAGTCTTGGATCAGGAGACTGGATGAACTCTGAGATATCCTGTATTTGATCTAAAGAAATTACAAATATAACTTTATGTTCTTGAATAAAAACTAACAGAAAAAGCACACAATTCTGTTAGACTGATTAATCTTCTAAACAAGCTATTTTATTTTAAAAACACAGGTTAAATGTTTACTAAAATAATAAAAATCGAGCTGTAGCTATGCCGAGGTTACATAAGGTTTTAACCAAGTACACAGGAATTTGTGCAGTGTGTTGATTCAAGAAAGGAAATGATTATATAAGCCTGCAAGAGTGAAATTTATTTTTAGTGGCCCAGCTTCCAATACGTAAGATGTAACGTATTATATAGCAGTGTGCTAGTTATGCTTCATCAAACTGATTAGATACCATTTCATGAGGATGTAATCCACTGGGACTTAAAGTCCAGTGCAATCAGTTGTAATAAGATGGATCAGTACAGGTTGTAAAAATAACAAATCCTCCAAGAAAGAGATCAAAGCATAAAGTTTTGATTGTTGACAAACCCTGGGTCCTGGCAGAATAGTCTATAATTTACAGGGCTTTTATGGTTTGGTTGCAACCAATTTTTCTATTAAGAAGTCAGTATAATAAATATTTTCTTCAAGCTTTATCCATTAAACAATCACTATCTTTAATAGAAAAAAAAAAAAGCAATCAAATGTCTTCCTTTTTGCTAAGTTGCAAGTCAATGATGTCTCTATTTTTTGGCCCAGTGTAAGTCTCCCAATTTTTCTGGAAACCAAATATCATATGCCCTCCCCACCAAACCAAAACACAAGAACAAAAACAAAAACTTTTCCATTTCTGCCATATGCAGAGCACAAGAAAATTCCACCTTGAGAAAAACATGTGGATAGAGTAGACCATTTTAAAACAGTTTACTATAAACTAAAATTTTGAAAACAGAACGCGATGAAAACTTATTTCTTCTGTCCCTCATCTCATATTTGCCAGCAGCAGGCATCCCCCTCCTCTGCACCCACAGGCTCGTGCTCTCTCATGCTCTCTCTTCTCTTCTCTCTCTCTCTCTCTCTCTCTTCTCCCTCCCTTCCTCCTCCTTCCCTTCCTGTCCCTCCTCTCCTTTACTCTGGGGTCTCCACTTTCTCTCTGCATAAATGTTCCAATTAAATGATGAAACAACATAATGTGGAGGGAATTCAGGCTTCTAGAGACAAATAATAACTAACATTTATTGAGTATTTAATATGACTAAGGCTAAGCAAGGCACCTTGCATTCTTTACATGACTTACTTTAAGCCTAAAAATAATCTACAAATATGAATTCTACTATCTTCCTTACTTTTTTTAGATTAGGAAACCAAGGAACAGTAGTAAGCAACTTGCCAAAAGTCACAATTTAAATAAATGCCAAATTTCAAATAAATAAAAATCCAATTTCAGTATTTTTGTCCACCATGAAAAAAGAGCTCAGAGAAAATTTCACCAAATTTTGAGAAAATGCTTTGCATGGCCAGATTTAAAATGCAGATACTGGATTTTACATAAAAATCACTTTGGAGGAGCTCAAGAAGGCCCTTCATACAGCAAACTAAAATCTCCCGAGAAATTCTACAAGGGCTTAAATGGCTGGCGTAACTGCCATTCAGAAGGGACAGGCAAACAGTGCTTGAAAATCTGACCTGCAAATCTGAAGTCACACACACACACACACACACACACACACACACACACACACAGGATACACAAATTCACAAACACTGATTGATGATGAACCTGCTTCTTATAGGGGCAACTCCATAAAATGTATCTGTTGGTAGGAAATTACATATTTAATGGTGCTTAATAACTCCCCAAAGGGCAGCCCAGGATATAAAATATAAAAAGGGGGCACCTGGGTGGCTCAGTGGGTTAAAGCCTCTGCCTTCGGCTCAGGTCATGATCCCGGGGTCCTGGGATCGAGCCCCGTATCGGGCTCTCTGCTCAGCAGGGAACCTGCTTCCTCCTCTCTCTCTGCCTGCTTCTCTGCCTACTTGTGATCTCTGTCTGTCAAATAAAAAAAAAAAAACTTTAAAAAAAAAAAAAAGTACTTCTAAAAAAAATAAATAAATAAAATAAAATATAAAAAGAACCCACTCAAACAATTAGTTTTTCAATCATATGGGCTACTGAATTTTGATAACAGGGTGTTCCCCAAATTCAAAACTTACCCTCTGAGCATACTTTGCCATTGCCATAGGTATAGCATGAGCCCACTAAGGCATGTCCAAATTGCTCACTAGCAAGAACGTGTTATAATCAAACACGGGAGAATAGAAAGTGTTGTGAGTGGCTAAGAGTTTACAGTTGGGAAGCAAATCCAGAAAGTCATAGAGGTCATCGGATGTAGACTACAGCCTCCAGAGTCTCTTCCGCACCAACCATAGCAGAAAGACAGTGGCAGGTATAGCAGGGTGTATGGAAAGAACGTGGTCTGTGCAATTAGACCTCTGCCAGCCCAGGTATCAGCTCTGCCTGCACTCTTGGCCTCTCCCTACCTTCTGTCAGCCTTAGTTTTTAACTTATTTTAATTTTTTAAGAATAGTACTTTGTATGTTTTTTTTTGTTGTTGTTGTTGTTTTTTAAAGATTTGCTATCATGTATGTAAATGGTCTACTTAGAAGTATAAACTTCTGGTAAGCAACTACTGCTGTTACTATAATCATTTTAAATTGACTAGCACCTGGTTATGTGCTGAATGAAATGCTTTCATATCAACACAGTATCTTCATTTTATATTCAAATTACTATTCCCTAAATCTCACCCCAACCCACCCCTAGTGTCTATCCAGTTCACTCTACTGTGCCTGTTTCTGGCATGTGATTATATTGCTTTGTTAAAACAACTCCTTGAAATGGGACTAGAAGTAAAATCCAAAATCTACAAGTTCATTATTCTTCAGAGTCAAATGATCTTATTTTACCTTTGTTCTTATATCTCCATTCTACATCCCACCCAACAATTCTTCATAGATTATATCCTTGAGGGGAGGTTCACAGGAGTGATTTATGAGTGGAACCATTTTGTAAATGTTGAAAGATATGACTGGAGTCTGAATGCATTAAAAAGAAAGAAAATTATGTTCATATTATGTGGGAAAACATTGCCGTTTTTACTTTTCCTGTAGTATGAATCAGTGTTGGATTAATTCATTCACATAATTATATTCGTAGCTCTTTTACCTTTATTCATGGCTGTAACTTCCTTTATGGGAAAGAGCACTTTGCAAGTCACTATACAACGTCTTTTGAGCACAATGGGGGAAGGTCAGGGATGATATGTGGGCCTGTGGACACTGGAAACCATTTGAATTTGGCCAGAATAAAAAAGTAGATGCCTGGGCAATTTTACATTATAAACACCAGGAAGATTTTTAGACAATAGATCCTTGATTGCCAAGCTGCTGAAGATGGTTATTTCGTCTCTGGAACATAATTGGTCTGCTGGCACTACACCCACGTTACTCGAAAGGATGAAAATAAAATTATAAACTACTGTGTAAAGTCTGAAATGGCCACCTTTAAGTTTAATCTTCCCCTTAATGTTGTAGAGTTCATAAAATATGCATTAATTCTAGTTTTTAATAGCTTTTATCAATCCATCTTTCTTCTTCAAATGGTAGACAATGCCTAATAAAAGAGATTTTTTCACACTCTATTTCCAAACCATGATAGATCTTGTAATTTTGCTGGGGTTTTTTTGTTGTTGTTGTTTTTTAGTTTCTCAAGTAACATTTATTAGATAAAGTGCACAAAGCAATAAATGGTTTCTTCAATGTGGAAGCTATATGAAAAACTAGAATCCTTTTGATAAACCAGTTCATTCATTATAAATAGATTAGACTTTCACTGATAAAATATTACTACTGTAATATTTTTTGAAGGTTTAAACTTATGAAAATTTTCATTTTTAAAGCAAACGCTCCTAATTCTCATTTGCCTTCACATCATATTTCTTTAAATCAAGGCAAAATAACCTAATTTTTAAAGTCTACAGTCTATATTTAGAAATACAAACACCCAGAAATTTTGATGAGACTAGTTACTGCATTAACCAAACTTCCCATTTACTACCATGTATCAAGATCCTGGATTTTTCAACAGCAATTAAATAATAAAAAAAAAATAAAAATATAAACACAACAGACTCAACCATGACCTCATAAAAATTAGAAACAACCTTAATGTCCCCAAAATAGATAAGTTAAGTAAACTACGGTATATTCAGAAAAGAAACACAATTCAGTAATTCAAATCATAGCCCAATAGAATAATCAATGACATGGGCTAATGTTTTCGGTGCATTGCTACCATGGTATGGTAACAGAATGATTTTAATTTTATTCAAAGTATAAATAAGTTTATGTATAAATTGCCTAGAAAGAAATAGAATAAAATAATTACATTTTTTTCTCAATGATGAGATTCTGGATGACTCCCATTTCCTTCTATATAACTTTCAGTATTTTTCAAAAATTTCCATTGAACTTATAGTACATGTTTGAATCAGGAAAAAAGTGTTAAAATTTTTAAATGAAGAAACCATCCTCAGGTATTTAACCAATTGAAAATAGTGTCACAGTGTAATCTATGGTAACTACTAATGATAATTAATTAATAATTAATTCTAAACTCATAATAATCAATTCTAAACTAAATATTAAAGTAACATTTTTATTCTATTTAACAAAAAGAAATAAGTTTCTGGTAAGTACATATTGAGCCACTACGAGGTATACAGCTGCTGTATGATGTGAACAATATAGAATTAGTGATCAGAAAGGTAGTGATCAGTATACACAGGCCATCTAAAACACAGGGGCCAGATTCCAGAACAGTCAGGGAAAACATGAGATAAATGCACTAAGGAAGGAAAAGTAGTGGAGGAACTATCATGGTAGATCTGGAAGCACAAATCTGACGTTAGGCTTCAGCACAGGACTGGTTTATCTATTAGGTACAGTTGGCACCATGCTGCAGTGCACTATATTTTCATTTCTTTCAAAATGCAAAGACGAAGCTAACTTCTATGTCAAAAAAGTAATTTTATGCCAACACAATTATGAAATATAATATTAAATATTTTTGTATGTATGGAGGAAGGAGCCCACAAAAGCTAAAATGTCTAAGTTCCAGGAATATCACGTTGAGGCCCTGGTTCAACGACATGCTAAAGAATAGTATTTAAGAAAATAATTCCAGCATCTCTAGAGAACTGAAAGGAGAAAGTACCTAAGCCTAGCAAGGCTCTATGTGAATATGTTAAAGCTAACTGGGAATAAAATAAAGGATGAGAGACAGAACAGATGTAGATGATGAGAACGGTAAAAGAAGTAGAATTCCTTGACATAGACAAGAGAACTGACAAGTCTTGGTAACATTAGATGTGGACTTGATGACACTACAGCTACGGGGATTCGTGGCTGATCAACCTACAGAGCCAGTTTTAGGAGTTGTGCCACAGGCACTGTCCTTCAAGCTTCCTTATTCCACATGGGTGAAGAGAACGCTTCTCAAATTTTCACATTGCACAAAACTGAGACAAATTACTATAGTGATTGACGGAATTGTTTCAATTTTTTTTCAAAAAGTAAAAGGAAGAAAACTGAAATTACACAATTATGAAAGTAGCATTCAACAAATTAATCGCAAAAGTACACAATGGAGAAATGTGGATTTATCTGAAGGAAAGAAAGATGAGTGGTTGACTCTAAGACCAAAATGAGTGCGCCTTTGCTACTAAAACAAGCAAACAAACAAGTGCAATCTCTGACTTAGACTTTGGTTGAAATATAATCTCCAGAGAAAGGAAAATCACTATGTACAATTCACCTGTGTTATTTTAGAGAGAAGCTGATATATTGTGATAAAGGTACAAGAGGTTGACAAATGGTCTGTAAACCACAGTGTTACATGAAGAATTTGGGGACACTTGGCCTGAAGAAGGGGAATGTGTGTATCTATGTGTGTGTTGGTGGGTGGGGAACATTACTGTCTAAAATTACTTATTTTGAATAATTTATGAAAACAATTGAGACAACAGGTTAAATTCCAAAGGAAATTCTTTTACTATGATAATATGAGTGAAATAATGAGTAAAGTTTAATAATCAGAGTTGTCCAATAATAATATAAAATTCCTTTAAAGGTAGTGAATTATTGGTACCAGAAATATTCAAGAACACCCTGGAAGACCATTTGTCAACAATGTTACAGAAGTGAGTCTTGTAGTGGATCTCTGATTGAGAAGGATGATCTCTAGTAGTCTTTCAGAGTAAAACATTTTATTGAAGAGAGGCAAATGCTTAAGATCCAGTGTAGAAGAAACTGGCAAGAGTGTGTGAGTGACTAGATGTAGGAAGACAAAGGAGAGAAGCAAGAATCACAGCATGTATGCTGTATGCCACACACCATAGGGTAAAATTTAAAAAATTCCAGCTTGTGATTTTTCCCTCCACACATCGTGTCTGTCCTTTTTCTTTGTAATCCTCCCCTCCTCGGCCCTTTGCAAGGTTAAGTCTGTTGCAGTCACACCAAGATACAAGATGGTCTCTCTACTGTGTTCACACCTCTACCCTTCACCTCTCCCCACTCCTTTCTTTTAAGGATTGTCAGAAGCACCAAGCACACAGCCTAAGTACCATCAACAGATAAATTTCATAAGCAATCAAGTCTTCAGGGCCAAATTCTCTGAGTCCAAGATAAGGAAGAGCAGAATATACCAAAGGAAAATCTGTGAGAAGTATTACTGTGAATTATGGTGCATATTATTAAGCAATTCCCTTTATGATTGTAAGAATAAACGTATATTGTCCAGAAAAAAAATATGTTCTGATATAGAAACAACTAGAGAAAACTAGGGTTTTTATTGATATCTCATTTAGAGAAACGTGTATTAAGTATAAATGATTATAGTAAGAAGTCAAAAGACAATAAAACAAAATGAAAAGCAGCTTGAGACTTTTCAACCATGAAGTGTGAGCCTGAATGATCAAGTTTTATTCATTCTTGCACAGTTCATATTAGCATTTTATTATGCAAAGCTGTAAATTTGATTTTACACTGAAAATAAAATTGGTTTCTTTAAACTTGTTTCCTTTTCAATAAAATAAGGGGTTTGAGCAACACAATCTCTATAGCCCATTTCAGTGCTAATATTCAATAATTAATAGATGATATTTACTATATTGCCACAGAAGTGGCTATAGTTTTGAGAGATCTTGTTCACATTACTCTCAAACCACTTTTAGATTCTCATTAGCAAGCAAGAGTTGAAGTAACGGAAGCTATTTTCCGACTACCATCAGTATGCAAGCCTTAAAGAAAAATGATAGAAGCAAACAGTCTCAATTATTAGAAGCATGGTTTTCATATCAATAAGTTGTGGGTACAGAATAGAATGTTGATGAACCTAGAAAGGCTCTCTCATCCGCTCACATCACACAATGGTCCTCATAGAATTCATTTCTTGTAGGAATCAAAAAGGAGCTTTTAAGTCTGATCTGTGTGATTTCCTGGCTGCCTTTCTGAAGAACCGGAAGCGTTATCATGGACCTTCATGGCAATTAAGAAGTTGAAGTGATAATTATTCTTGTTAAGTTTCACAGTGCAATAGAATATCCTCCTAGAAATACAGGATTAAAAAATAAGACAAAATTGGATTCTGGTATTCACAATTATGTCTCCCTTTTGACTATTTCAGCATACTTAACATAAGAAGCATGCCAATTTAGTTACATAAACTTTCCATACTAGCCAAAGAAATATATTATGTTGAAAATCCTAAAGGTCAAATTCTTGATTGAACTTTCTGGCTCAAGGCCATGTTTCATTGTTGTGAGCTCACAGAATGAAAGATAAGAACATAGCCTGTGAAAATACAGAAAAATACACCATATAATACAAGATTTTCAAAATAGAAAGTGACACAGTAAGAGATGATGCAAAGATTCTCAACGATCTTCATAACGCCTCTTAATAATAATTCAAACATACCTGAGACAACCTGATCAACAAATGAGCAAAACATCCCCATCACTACATCCACCAGGCATGAATGATGATGTATTCACATCTATTTTAAGTAATAAGTAAATAGGAGATCAAAGAGGACAACTTTGGATTAATTAGGACATCGTGATGAAAAGAATCACTGCAGAAACTTGCCTATGGTTTCTGCTATAGCTTGCTTGTCCCAAATTACAATTGTACATTATTACTGAAAAAATTCATTTTTGCTAGTTTAAAAAAAAAAAAAAAAGGCTGTTGCAGAGTCAATGATTGACAAATGTCAGTTTCCCTAGAAAGGTACCAACCCTTAGCATTATCCTTGGATATGTATCTAGCAGACAAGTAATATTTGTGAAAACAGTACATTTCTGATAAAGCAAAAATTCAAGCTGAATACTCCTCTGTAGTTTAAGTTCTAAACTTATCTGGTTCTGCGATATTTGGTGTACCCTGAATTTCTTAATCTCAATCCCAGCTTCCAAAGAACCCTAGAAAGAGACTGAAAATAAAAACTCTCTCACTGTTAAGATGAACAGTGGCAAATATACCATAGAGAATAGAAATTATGTTTGCTTTTAGATAGTCACAAAAGTTGTCCCTCACCAAACAGTATTTCTCAAATTTTAGGAATTTCAAGAATCACTCAGAAAGCTTGTTTAAAATAGTGATTGCCCACACTAACCCCCAAGCCTTCAGTAGGGCCTGAAGATGTGCATTTTAGCCATCGTCTCAGTGTCTGGAAGCACATTCATTCTCGAGCTAGACAGGTGTCCCTCCTTATCCATGGTTCCACTTTCTGTGGTTTCACTTACCTGGGGTCAACCATGGTCCCCAAGCAGATGATTGTCCTTTCGATGTATGGACAGGAAATCAATAGTAGCCTAATTCTAGGTCACAATGCCTATGTCATTCACCTCACTTTATTTCATCACTAAACATTTTATCATCTTACATCAACACAAGAAAGATGGGTATAGTACAGTAAGGTATTTTGAGAAAGAGAAAAGACCACATTCACACAACTCTTACTATATTGCTCTAATTGTCCTATGTTATTATTAGCTACTTTATTAATTTCTTACTGTGACTAATTTATAAATTTGACTTTATCATTGGTATATATGTATAGAAAAAAACGTAGGATATATAGGATTCGGTACTATCTGCGGTTTTAGGCATCCACTGTAGATCTTCGAACGTATCCCCACAGATAAGGGGAGGGGGGGCTATAAACTTGTAGAAACAATGTCCTAAAAATATGTGGCTGTTTCTCAATGATCTTCATCTATTAAAATGGGAGACATGGTATCTTACTGTCAATGAGCTTGTCTAAGTGGATTTTGAATGCAGTGGCATGCTATTTCTGCATTGGAGAGATTTTCATAATTGAGTGGCTAGGGTGGGGACCTGATATAACTATTCTGAATGTGATTGATGCCACAGCTGATAAAGCTGAACTGTACTCACTAATGTGCTGCGCTCTGGGAGGTTCTTTATGCTGGAGGCTGGGACTGTTGCCCAGACACTGTGATTGTAATGTGTAATGAAGATAGGCATGGATCTTTAATGTTTTCCACCCCCTACCCCAGATGCTGAAAAATGGTTAGTATTGAGTATTTTATATACATAGCAAGAATAAGACAGACTGAGTCAGATACTTCTATTCCCATGGATCCCAGTGACAATATTCTAATATAATTTCTAATGTTCTATGAAAATGATTGATGTCAAATTAAACCTTTGGAATGGTCGCTGATCATGTGAAAGAGTGACAGTTGGCTGGCCCGCATGCCATTATTAACAGTTTGCCTTCTGACTGACTTAACAACAACCCCATTCCACTCAGCATTATGTGTGTACATTTACCCCCATCTGCATACCTAAAAAATGCTCTTTAATTAATAAACTAGCCATGACAGCTGTTGCTTGATTACCTTTCTCTAAATCTTATCTGTAAATAAGGCCCAGCTATCCAGTAACCAAAAGGTACATTACTTTGTTGAATTTTTACTGAACCAAATTATTTCTTCTTAAAAGAATATTCTTTTAAAAAATCATTCATTGGGCGTACTGGTCAGGCTTTTCAAACCATGTCCCTCAGAATGGAGACAAAAGAAAATCAAAGAGGTAAATTTAATGTGCCAAATTTTGCAGAGCAGAAACATCATTAAATGCAAACCTGATGCATTTTGTAACCTGAGCCGGCGTTCTTTAGACCTAACTGTACACTGGCAAGTTCTGGAAACTGACGGATCCAGGCTATTAGAATACCAAAACACCTGAATGCTATGTCTAAAATTAGACTATTGAAATTCTCCCTGGATGTCAGTTTTCTTTATTATAAACACATTTTTCTCATTATCAAAGCTGCATTTAGTGAGTAAAGAGTGCCACCAAGCGGCAGCATATCATATTCCTAAATCAATTGTTTTTCTTAAAAAAAAAAAAAAAAAGATATACTTTACTTTTGTTAGTTGTGCTCACACCCTTAAGAGAGACAGGCTTATCTGCATATTTGCAAACAGGCGTTTCAAGTGTCCTTTCAGGAGAAGAGCTATTTTTCTGGGTTGATAGGCAAATCTACCATGGTAAATTTTTTAAACATAAAAATTCTATCCATAGTTACTGGTGTTTGTAAAACAAGTATTGATGAGTATGCAGTTTCCAAAACTTATTGATTATATAATGACTCTTCTTGTGGAAATCTGGATAGTTTCCAGAAGAAGGTTATCTTGCTAAACAAAATATTATCATTTCTGTTCAGAAATTTAGAATATATCAGACCAAGGACAAAAGGGCAAGGTTTTTTCAGTCATATATAATCCCCAAAATGTTGACCTCTAACTCTTGCTCCACGTTCCCTGTCGAAGGATTACACAATCTTATGAGAACAAAATCTACACATATTCCCCTAAATCTGTTTTAGTCATTCATTCTGCCTCTATGTTCATTTAGCCCCTCATAAAACAAATATGACCTGAACATCTACCATACCAAGAATAGTGCCAATTAAAAATGAGTAAGATAGTCTCTATCTTCGTGATGCCCATATAAAGCTGGGACTTCTGGTTCTGATTGGCTCTGTTGGAAACTTCAAGCTTCCTGAACTGAGACAATTTTTTTACAATTATGCATTTATATTTGTGAGAATTTTCTAAAGCTTTTAGAATGATTTTGCATTTATATAGTCACAATGACTTTGACCACATACAACAGCTGTGGGAACTGTTAATTACTATTCTTATATATGATTCAGGACATGGTTAAGTGATTTACCTAAGATGTCATAGGAAGGTTGTGGCGGGGTTAAAATTAAAATCTCCTGACTTCTAAACTGTGCCCTTTCTAGGAGGCCACCACTCTTTATGATGAATACATTAAAATTAGCATGATATTTCAAGGAGGTCATCATCATAGGAGGTTCTACAATAATTACAGTGATGCTGACACTGCTTAAAGTATTTCTGGAACTCTTGTTTCAAATTTCCCTTATGGGGAAAACAAGAAAATCAGTCTCATTACACATCCAATTCAACATAGATTTACTCAGTATCTATCACTTGCACGACACTATACCAGATGATACAGATGTAGAAAGACAATACGATTGGCAAGAAATTTACAATTCAGCAGGCACAGTGAGAAATGCAGTACCGGTGCTATTTTTTCTGTACTAATAGGTTGGGTGGACATTACACAGACATAACACCTACTGTAGTTCACTGAATCCAAGATGCTGTTAAACACTATTTTATGTCATAGTAAGAAAGAAAAACACTGACAATTAAAGTCTGATAAGCTGCTTTCCCATCATTACATTTTTTTTTTTTTGCATTTAGAGAAAGAGTTCTTTTAGTCTTATTTTGACATTGATTTCCCTTACTGTATCATTCTACTGCATACATAAAAAGAAAAATATAAGCAAAATAAATTGGTTAAGGCAATGACAACTGTGTCACAACTACTACCAGGTAGTCAGTAATTGTAAAAGCTCAGCAATTATCATCTGCACCCCAATTTAAGAGATGTTAAAATGTGTCATTTTAGAATCACTGAAATTACTGAAGTGCTTACTTTTGCTCAGTCTCTGATGGAGCTAGAACAAATCATGAGTGAAGAGTGGTAACAATGGTTTGATTCACTTCCTTTGGTCCTTGGGTGCTATCAGTCATCACCACAGTGGTTAAGAGAATGTGCTGCCCAGTCACAGACCAAGATCAAGCATTGGCTCTACTTCCTACAAGCGATGTGACTTTTGGCGAGGTTAGTAAGCCCTTCTTGTGTTTCCAAATCCCCATTCAAAAAAAATTGGTAGCAATAATAATTAATGCATCGGTATTAAATGAAATAATGTATTTAACACACTTAGCACACAGCCAACGGTACTAATATATTTAATTGTGGCTAAGCTCTGGAAATTCTTCTAAATAAAATAATGATACTATACTACAAAGCCCAGAAATAGCTAAAAACCTTGTTTTCTCCCCCTCTCCAATGACGGTACAGGCAGCATTATCTTTTTAGCTGAACCTTTTGAAGACCCCAGATCCCACCTTGACCAAGAAAACAGAAGAATTCAGTGCTCTGTCTTAAAGCCATTCTAGAGTTGCTAAATTGGTCACGTAGAAAAAAAGAAACCTGAAAGAAAAATTTAGTTTCTAAACTCATCTCTTATCTTCAAATATTCAAATGTAAAGAAAACTACCCAAAAGGAAGTTTATTCATAATATATTCATACAATCAGAATCACAGTATTTCAAAATAACCGGAGTTTAAATACTATCAAATAAACTATACATTCAGGAGAGGTACAAACTGAAAAAAATAAAAAGACCTGCAAATCTGCCTTTTTGGACAATGTAGCCACGAGAATCATGACTTTTGTAAAATGAACATAGCTTGGGAAACACAATTAAGGAAAGGGATTCCAAACCAAGGAGGCTTTGGGTGACTGATGGATTAGCTGCTGCCCTGGCTTCCCCACGTACCTCTGTGACAGGTGGAATAAAGTCAAGCCCATAAATCAGACATAGCCTCCAGGCTGGGACTTGTTCATAGAACATAAAGACAAACTTCAGAGACAACCTGTATCTCTTGACCCTCCCTGAGGCTGATAAGTCCAGATACCCTAGTTTCTAGGTCACTTTCTAAGAGGAAAGGAAGCCTAATTTGAGAATATTCCTCCACTTCAGAGCCTGGCCGCCATCACTAGTCCTTACTATGCATTATTCATTTATTGCTAAACAAATATATAATTGCAAACAGCCAATAATGTTTACTAATGGAATAAAAACCTTAGTATTTCTGAAAATTTATTTCTCAACCAGAACCACTTTGTAGTCATTTCCATTTAAAAGGAGAAGAAGGAAGAAAACTGAATCCTATGGGCAAAGGGGAGTAAAATGGACAAATAAACAAATATTTGGGAAGGTGTGCAGTATCTATTTCCATTTCACCAGAGGGAGTAGATTTGTCTGTTTCATTATTCATAAGTCAAGGTTTTAGTTTCGTTTTTCTGCTTGCTAAATATTAAGAATGTTCTAAGCCCCTGGGCAATAGAATTCAGCAAATTGTAACTGAATTTTATTCCCTGAATTAGGAAAAAACAAAAATTTTAAATCATAAACATGTGCATAACACTGTCCAGTTTCCTCTTCGTGTATGTGGGAAGCATTGTAACTACAATTCCTTTGAGGTCAAGAACTAGTCAGCCTTTGTGTATTATGAATGCTTATGTGGCAAATTAATACAGTATGAATTTTATGTTAATAAAAACTGTTTTACTTATGTCTCTGTTCACAAAGTTGAAACTCACTTAATCATTACTCTAATGTGAACTTAGATTTGGTAATAAGGTCAAAAATGATAATAAAGAAATTTTCAAGTTTCTAGTGCTTGCAACACTTAAATCATACTCCTTTAAACTATAGAATACAAAATCAAGTACAGAAATAATTGAATCTTAGTCTCTTCCTCAAGTAGTATGTTTTAAATGGCCTCTTATACTTAGCCATAATGAGGAACACTATATGGAAAAGTTGAGCAGATTAAATTCTTGACCTATTCATAGTCTTAAGTAGAACACCTCCATCTAAAATTACAAGTGAAGAACTGAAACTGTTTTATTAAAACTACCCATTTATCTATGTCATACTGGTCTGATCAATTACAAAAGAAAATCCTATACATGAAAAACTACATTCTAGCCCCGAAGAGGATTTGGCCATTGTGGTTGACGTATCATAAAGACATTCAAAATAGAAGAGAAATAATGCTCCCCATGGAATGTCACACCTAACGTCTTCATCCTGGTATGCTGACTTTGAAGGCTCCAAGGTGATAACAGGGAAAAGCAGTGATGAGAGAGGGTGTTACCTGTGACATCCGTGGAGGTCAAAAAAGGTATAGTCCTTCAGGTACTACTTGGACGGTTCTCAGGGCAGTTTTTCCCCTCTCTGTGGATGGATATGATCTAATTAGCTCTAACAGGAAAAATCTTACACAAAAAATCTTTCTCACAGGCACTGACAGAGGCCTGAAATTCACAAAATATAACTCCTTTACATAAAATTAAAAATATAAACTATTTGATTATATCAGTCTTTACCATTTACTTTAAATTTGTTAACAGATTAAGCAGTAACTTGTAGGACCAGAAGGTATCATGAAAGAGGTAAAAAAAAAAAAACAAAAAAAACAAACAAAAAACCTTTGATGACAAAAGGAAAAGAAAGTCTGGAAAGATATGAAAAACTCTCAGAAATACTGTTGAAGAAAAATGGCAGTATCTGTGGAAGGGTAGGAGCTGAGCCATGGCCTTTGAGAAAACTGAAGACTCTCCTAACGATGTAGGAGTACTAAGAATAAAAAGGGCCAGTCAAAATCAAACTGGATGCAGAGGCACAGAAGATCAATTATACCTATCAGATTGTCCTTAAGCATTAATAGAATGCATGCCGATCAATTTTGATGACTCTAACTCTTGACAACAAAAATCACTGCATATTAGGGGTATAGATAGTATGCATTAGAATATTAGTCAAGAGAATATAATTAGGGCGTCTGGATGCCTCAGCCAGTTGAACAACTGCCTTAGGCTCCGGTCATGATCTCAGGGTCCTCAGAGAGAGTCCCACATTGGGCTCTCTGCTGACCAGGGAGCCTGCTTCCCCCCTCCCCTCTGCCTGCCACTCCCCCTGCTCATGCTCTTGCTCTTTCCCTCTCTGTCAAATAAATAAACAAAATCTTTAAAAGAAAAAAAAAAGAGAGAGAGAATATAATTAAATCTAAATTTTTACCCTAAAATTTGTTTGTTTAGTATTAAAAGCTGGCTAACGTTCAGAAGGGATGGAAAGACAAGACTCCAAGTCAGAAATTACCACCAGTGGAACTCTGACTGGTTCAAGAAGAAAAGTAACCACACAATCACTGATGACTGTCAGTCATCTACTGACTACCAGAAAATGAGTTGTCCATGATCATTTCCTCAGTCCTCTTCTCAAACCTCCCTCAGGAGGCAGCAGAGCTGTCCACCAAAAAGGGCTTCCAGACCAGTATGGAGGACTACACAGAAAACTCTCTACACTTAGCATTTGGGAATAGGTGAAGTTATGATGGGGACAAGATAGACCCCCCCCCCCAAAAAAAAAGAAAGAAAGAAAGAAATGAAGAGTTCTTGATAATATACATGGAGAAACAAGGACAAAAATTCCTGTGTGGGACAATGGTTTTTTAATTGTTTGCTAATGGCTGCGCCTTCATCTTCTTTGATCTCTGCTAAAGCCAGGTGGAGAATAAAACCTGCCTACATTAATTCAATCACCTTCTTTAATCCCTAATTGCCTTTTAACCATAGGAAGGCATAACTACCAAGAAAGCAGAAAAAAACAGAAGATATATGGTTTTGTTTTGTGTTTTATGTTGTATGTGCTAAACCACACATTACATCAGAAATGAAAAAAAAAAAGCTGAAGCTATCATGTGTTATGCTAGACTATGAAATGATTGATCATAAGTAATTTTAATTTTAATTTGTTTACTGAAATTCAAGTTCTTAAGACCAAAACTGAACTTCCTTCTAGTATGAAGCACCCTTCTCAGTTTCAGAGAAGTGCTGGGTTCAGTGACAAGGTGGGGCTTAAGTTCCACACGACTATGTAGTCTTTTAGCAAGAGTCTGGTTTTCAGAAGAGATTATTGTGGTAAAATAGATTTACTAGGACTTTCAAGTTCTACCCATACTGAATAGTCTTTTAGTATAAAGCTGCAAGATTTCATTTGATTCGTATTAATAATTTATCAACTCCAACTTACTCCTTGGTGAATTTAAAAAACTTCACCACTCTTCACCCACATTCTGAAATTTTAGGGTACAAAATAAAAATAACTCAACTGACAGCACAAGATGGGGCTCATAAAATGACCTTCCACACAATTCTCACTCCCTCATGAAGTCCACAAGATAAATTTAAGGGTTGAAGAAAGGTGGTGCAATTGTGTTAAATACTGGGATCATCCTATGAAGAAGGGTATCATTACGATACGTGGGTAACATAGAAGATACAACCTTTTCTTGAAAAACATCATCTGAATTCCTCATTAGAGATTTTTTAAAACATTTTTCTCTTTCTGTGAATAAATAACTTCCAAATGAAAAAATGGCAAACTATTTTTATGTTGATCCTTTTTATCTTCTTTGAATCCCAGAAATAAAATGAGAGATCTAGGGACGCCAGTCCGTTAAGTATCTGCCTTCGGCTCAGGTCATGATGCCAGGGTCCTGGGATGGAACTCCCTACTCAGAGGGGAGCCTGCTTCTCCCTCTCCTCCCTGCTTGTGCTCTCTCTCATGCTCTCTCTCTCAAATAAATAAAATCTTTTACAAAAGTTAGAGATCTATGAAGCTAAGAAACATGTAAAGTTATGAAAAGTTGTGACATTTTCATACCTTTTTATTTAAAAAAAAAATGCTATATCAAAACTCCCGATCTGCTTTCTACTTTTTTCTAAGAGAAGCAAAGGCAGATTATGAAAGAATGTTCACTGGTCCTTCATGTACTAATCCATCCAAAGAAAACCTCATGAAAAATAAATCACTGTAGTTACTTAAACCTTGGGTGCACAGGGCAGTTGGGCCCATTTTTCCTCCCCTCTCCATCCCAAATAATCTCACCCCTGTCCCTCATTCTGTCTTCAGCCTTAAAAAGGTTTTGGCCTCTTCAGATTTTGTCAGATCTTTCCTGAGAAAACCCTTCCAGAAAAAAAATGCTGAACGTTTCACCTTATTCCTAATTAGTGCTTATGACTTTGTTTTCTTCCATTTGCTCAATAATAACCCCATCCTCTCCCTCCTTGGACAGCTCAAGGTTAACAGCTCTATTCTATTAATCTCTAGAAGACTGACTCACTAATGTGCAGTTTTCATGTGGGGTAAAAAGAGAAGTTTGTACATCATCCCAGCTTTCATTTTAGGTTTCACTTCTGGGTTATCCGCCACACTCTTTTAAGTTCTACAGCTTGTCCTCAACAAATATGCTGTAAATATGCCACAAATGTGACCATATTTCACTTAGCTGAAACATTAAGCCACCTCACCTATTTCAAACTGCAGAAAAGCTTTAAATATTGCTTTTTAGACACTTCAAGTAGAAAATACAATTTTATGATAATTTACCTTTTGTATCTACTTTGAAATGACTAGGATGGTCAAAATTCCTAAACCTGTTCTTAAGAGTTTTAAACCATCAACATTTTTGTGATGATGGATACCGACAACAAAAATTACTGATATGTGAAAACTCCCCAAAGAGAAAAATAAAGTTTGTTGTTGGAAAACAGCTCTTTCCTTAAGTGAAGAGCAGAATCTGTAGTTACTTATTTCTGGGATTCCTTGCATATTAGAAAATGGGGAAAAACTAATTGGACATTTTTTTAAGGAAACAGAATTAACCAACTCTCTTAATTGCTTCATTTCACAGAATTCAACACTGGGGGGAAAAGATGTCCCTTAAAAATTCCAGCTGTTTCCTTCTTCAGTAGTTATTATAGAGGAGGAGAACTCTGAAGCTTTGGGACTATAATTTGCTCCACTCTCTCCTTACCTTAAGCATATGAAAGTGGAACTACTTTCAGTATTTTCTTGAAAGAGATGAAAGAGATCAATTTTTAACACCCTTCAGAGTTAGATTGGTCCAGTTAAAAAACTTTCAAGTCTTGATACACTGTATCTTGCTGTTACTATGGCATCATTCTCTGTTAAGCAGAATTTGGTGAAAGGGTCATCTTATATTCTTTCCATTGTCAAATAATAAAGGAACTTGAGAGGCAAATTTTCCACAAGGCCATTCTACATGACTGTTCTCAGGAGTAGATTTCTAGAAAGCCTCTAATTCAATAGCCATTTTTTAATCTCTTATCCAATGGAAAATTTTATTCATTTTCAACTTCAAATTTTGGAAAGGGTAAGTGCTCAAGGCAGTGGAGAAGGAAGAAAATCTGCCTGAACAGTATCATAGAGACTTTGGTTGATTTTGTGGCCCATCAATCATCTGCCCTTTCTTAGAATAGTAACTTATTTTTGCTTTGAGGGAACCATCCCTATACCCACTATTTTTTTTTAAGATTTTATTTATTTAACAGAGAAAGACACAGCGAGAGAGGGAGCACAAGCTGGGAAATAAGGAGAGGGAGAAGCAGGCGTCCTGCTCCACAGGAAGCCTGATGCTGGGCTCGATCCCAGGACCCTGGGATCATGACCTGAGCCAAAGGCAGAGGCGTAACGACTGAGCCACCCAGGGGCCCCCGCTCATATCCACTATTAATCCACGCATATGTCAGTATGTGTGTACCTAATGATTTTAATTTTGCTTTAGTAAGTTTGAGATGATGTTCCTGGTAGCTTCATGGCTGGGGAAAAGAGGGGGAAAGTCATTAGAAGTTGGGACTTTTTAATAATTTTATACCATTACAGTTGTTTGGAGAATAACAAAAATGCATTAGAAAGAGAAGTCCAGAGTGAAGCCTATGGAACTACCTTGGAAAGTTATCTAAATTGAAAATATTTTTATAAGCTCTCAAACCAACCAATCAATGGCACATGCCTCCTTCTCAATCTCAATCTGTAGATGATAAATCGAACTATAACCTCACACCCACGAGGATGGCTAGTCTCAAAAGACAGAAAATAACAAATATTGGCAAGGATATTAAAATTTGGAACTTTTGTGCATTGTCAGTGAGAATATAAAATGTTTCAAACACTATGGAAAACAGTACAGCAGTTCCTCAAAAACTTAAAACTAGAATTATGATATGATCCAGCAATCACAGTTCTAGATTCTAGGAGAAGCAAATGCCCTTTGGGCAAAACCAGTTTCAAGTGCTACTCTTACTTCTCTGAATCCTCACTTTTTATGGGATTTTGTTTCATAAATCTTGCCCTAACTTATTAGTTATATGATGCTTTAATGGGTAATTTTAAATATTTTATTTCATATTTTCATTTTCTTGAGAGACATAATTGGTTGAAATTACCAAGTCTGCCATTACAGGAAGTAGGTATACAAAACATTAACTTCCCTTCCAAATGTGAAATTCAATCTCATTTCTGGAGTAACTATTTTTTGTTTGTTTTTTAACAGTTGACATTACAATGTTGATTCTTCCTTAATTTCATAATTCTAGAGGGCATCAATCATGGTACATGATCTTTCTTGGCCACAGGACTGGCAACATGAACTAGACTAGTCCTGTGGCCAGCCACGCTAGTCGTTCAAACTATGACATCCCCCATAAACAACAGTTGAGAACTGGGAACTTGAGCCAGGTGGAACCAATCACAGTGCCCATAAGATCTGATACCTCAACTCTGAAAGGGAAGGGGCTCTAATCCCATGGGATCACAGGCTATAAATATGCATTATTTTGTTAAGACTATCAGCAGCCACATACAGAAAAAGTCTACCTCTGAATGAGGTCAATATACAGAACAATCTAAGAAAAGAAATCAGAAAGAAGCAATGCCTTGACATTGGTCCTTAGACTGCCCAGTTGCATAAACAAAGAAATTACCTTTCATCAAACCTAGTTAGTAAGCTAATTGTCTAACTGGATTTCTCTCATTTCAGAATGAAAGCATTTCGACGAATCCAGTGTTATTGGCTGTTAAAATCCACTGCACAACTGTTTTTGGTTCCACAGCATTTGAGGACCATGGTATACCACCATTTTCCTGAGGATACTATCCTTCTGGATAGTATGGCTTCCATGAGCCATTAAGGGACATGAGCTATCACTTCCTAGAATAGACTCATTTCAATGCTACTCTCTAGTAGTCTTTGTTTTTGTTTGGTTGCTTTCTCCCAATTAGTCTGTAATTTCAGTAAACTTGTGGAAATAAGAAAACAAGACTTTAAGTCACCTTTTCACTACAAAACAATTGTGGTTATATAGGTTTAGCTACCAAGAACATAAATTGCATGCTTTCCATCCAATTTCTATTTAATTATGATAATGTCTTCATGAAAATAAAGCAATTTCAAGCTGATCATAGAATAGTTTCCTAACATTCAGATAACATTATACTTAAAAGAATGACACACAAATAGTGTTTTAGTTAGGTTCCCAACAGGAAACAGATGGAACACTCAAGATAATTCATAGAGAATTTAATTACAAAGTGACTATTCATAGAGGTGTTGACAGGGTGAGGAGAAGCACAAAGGATGGTTCTGCAACCCAGGTTCATTAACTTCAAAGGGACAAGAGCAGAAGTAGTTACAGAAAAAAAGGGAGAAACTCCTGGAGGGGAGGGTGCCTTGAAAGAAGAGATACCTTCAGCTAGAGTAATGAAAACAGCCCAAAGCACCCTTCCTTGCATGAAGAAACCAGAGAAGTAAATACCTCGTTCACCTACCTCTCTCTGGTCATTAGCCAAAACTCCCTATTGGTCAAATCCTCCCAGAAACTAGAGGGCAAAAAAGTTTGTTTCTATAACCTATACAGGCCAGTCTGCTGGGGGCAGTGAATAGGAAAGAACAGGGTAAAGTGATAAAAACATAAACATGAGTATAATTTAAAACATTTCTTATTAATTCTCATCATCGAAACAATTTAAAATCTCACCATAGTGATTTTTCTTGGTTTGAAATATTTGTCTGTAAGGTATTGTAAGTTAGATAATAAATAAGCTTCTGTACTAAAAACAACCGATTAAAAAAACTGAGCCTTGGAACTTCCAAAGCCTTGGAAGACAGGAGAATAGGAGAATCCAAAGCTCACCTTTTCCCATAAGTACATGTAGATGATACTCACATTAGTGTAAATAACCCAGAAAATGACCCAAAGAATGGCAGAACAGACTTTCCACAGCTAAATGTAAAAAGAGGCCACATCAAAACTGAAACTATATCAATAAAAAGAAAAAATTATAAAGCCAATTCCCCCTTAAAAATAAATTAAAACAATTTTTTTTAATTTTTAAATTAAAAATTTACAAGTAAGCTTTAGGGGCTCCTGGGTGGCTCAGATGTTAAGCGTCTGCCTCCGGCTCAGGTCATGATCCCAGGGTCCTGGGATCAAGCCCCACGTTGGGCTCCCCGCTCAGCAGGAAGCCTGCTTTTCCCTCGTCCATTCCCTCTACTTGTGTTCCCTCTCTCACTCTATCTCTCTCTGTCGAATAAATAAATAAAATCTTTAAAAAAAAAAAAAAAAGGTAAGCCTTATTTCTGTCTTCCACATCTTCCAAAGTTAGTGGCCATCTTGGTAGCAGGATTCCGTTCCACTCAGTTATCAAGCAATTATGTTCCTTTTACCTTTGCTCTATCATATCCTAAGGCACAGTCCTCATCCCATGGTCAAGCTGGGTCTTGAGTCTATCTGTGTCCATCTCACAGGACATTACAAGGGAGTAAGCCTGGAGCAAGTAAATGAGGGCAAAGGTGGACACATTAGTACATCAGTTTCCCTCATATTACTTGTCAGGGAAGTTTATCATATGGCATTTGTTGCAAAGGAAGCCTGGGTAATGTCATTTCTAGTTGTGTAACCCATGTGCCCAGGAAAAAGAGAAAAATAAATGTTATAAGATGAACAACTAATAGTACACTGAAAGGTATTAAAATCTTCATAGCTTTTCCTAGTTTTGAGCTTATGTAATAATGAACCTTGTAACTAATAGATTCAGTCTCAAAAGTCTTTCTTACCTCATCTTTTTAAAGCTAAATCTACTTTGTCAACATATTTAAATATGACCTAATTTTTCAATGATACAGGATGACTTCTCAGTGTGAGCCCCTCAACCAAATCACTCATTTTTCCAAAGCATGAAGCAAGACCTCCCTGCAACATTACCTCTAAAATTGTCTAATCTCATGTAAATCCAAAGTACCTGCAACATCCTCTCAATGTGCTACTTGTATTGGGGGGAAAAAAAAATAGACAACCGTTACGGTGGAGAATACATAGATCTACCCAAGATATTGAATAAAATCCTATTCACATTGAGAAAAGTAAAACATAGGCTACATATAATCATATTGGGACCTGGAAAATGACAAAAAGAAGATTCAGTAAATAGGAAGAAGCCTGTCAGAAAAGGAAGACAAAAGTAATACAATTCCCACAGTGACATGAGCTTCAGTCACTTAGGAGTTATGACTTCTATATGCTACTCACCAGTGCTGCCTGAAATTGTGAAACTCTTGGAGCTCTTTTTCACATTTATATAGCACCTAAGACATTTCTCATACTTTAATTTCTATTCTTTAGGAAGGTATTGGTTTGTTCTATGGCCTGACTGACAGGTTTCTGACTCATTTCCTTTTTAAAACAAAGCTAGGAAAAAGGGAAAACATCACCCCAGTGAAATCCCTAACTAGGTGACTAGATATGTCTAAAGAACGTTTTGCATTCTTTTGCATATTTAAGAAAGAAAACTCCAACCTGAAGATTAATTAGTATTATCTAATTATAAAAATACCCACATTTGACATAGTCTCTTTAGCGTAATTTTGGTGTTCTTCCAAAATTTGTTATTAATATTTGTTAATGAAAGTATTAAAATGTTGCTGGATTAAATTATTCTTTTTCCATTTACACAAATTGATTTTCAAATAGAGTCAGAAAGTAAATATAGAAGTCACTTTCTAACTTGAAAGGCACAGATTTCTTGATGCAGTTAAAAGCGGTTATCAATCCACCAACAGACACATAAAAAGATGCTCAACATGACTCATCATCAGGGAAATGCAAATCAGAACCACGAGACGTCACACCTGTGAGAATGGCTAAAGTCAAAAGCACAAGAAAACAATAAGTGTCGGTGAGGATGTGGAGAAAAGGAAACCCATGTGCACTGTTAGTGGGAATGCAAACTGGTGCAGCCACTGTGGAAAATAGTATGGAGCTTCCTCAAAAATTTAGAAATACAACTACCCTACAATCCAGTAATTGCACTACTGGGTATTTACTCAAAGAATATGAAAACACTAATTCAAAAGGATATATGCAACCTTTTGTTTATTGTAGCATTACTTACAATAACCAAATTATGGAGGCAGCCAAGTATCCATCAACAGAGGAATGGATAAAGAAGATGCGGTGTAAACACAGAAACACACACACACACACACACACACACACAATGGAATATTCTTCAGCCATTAAAAAAAAAAAGAATGAAATCTTGCCACTTGCAACAACATGGATAAATCTAGACAGCATAATGCTAAGCAGATAAATCAGTCTAAGGAAGATAAATACTATATGATTTCACTCATATATGTAATTTAAGAAGCAAAACAATGGAAAGAAAAAAAGACAACCCCCCCCCAAAAAAAAAAAAAACACACTCTTAACTATGGAGAACAAATAACATGATTACCAGAGGTGAGGTGGGTGCGGGGATGGGTGAAACGGGTGAGGAGGACTGAGAGTACACCTGTGTCACTGAGCACTGAGAAATATACGGAATTACTGAATCCCTACATTGCATACCTGAAACTAATATAATACTGTATGTTTACTATACTGGAATGAATTTTTTTAAGTGATTATCAGTATTTCCCCTATGATAAAGTTTCTACTTTAGTTATCAGTTTTTAATATTTTACGTTTTCTACTGAGATTCTTTCTTCCTTATCTGTTATCATTTATTTCTACTTCGGTTATTATCTAACTATATTATGTGTTTCAGATAACCGCACTGCATAATTCAGACAGTTGTTTTATTTCTATGACATTATCTATCATTGGACTAGTTGAGTAACTATGATTAATTATAAGGTCTATAAAGCTATTTTTATACATATGGGCGAATATGATCGGCATTAGCTTGCTACTTGATTATCTAACCCAAATACTTTCACAGGAAAAAAAATCCATTCCAAATTCAAACTCAATTTTAGAAATATAAAACATAATTGAATAAATAACTATTTCATTTAGGGCAAGTCCAGAAATACATTTTAGTAAACCATGTTCAATCTTTTCAAAATTCAAAGATCTGCCCTCCTACACTCTAGAAGTGGCTGAACACTCATGTTTGAAGTTATTTTTAAAAGCACTCCCCCAACAAATTAAAAATTCATATTATCTAAGCTGAAAATATTAGGAAAGCATGAAGTTATTTTAGTTCTTTAAAAGTAATCACAAATCCTTTGTAATAAAGAATCTTTGAGAGGTCATTTAACCTACATATATACCCACTTCTGCCACTTTCAGAGACAACTGCATCAAACATACCCCAACCAGATGGAAATCTAAATCTCGTAAGAAACAAATTCCATAATCCACTACTCACTGTCAGGAAATTCTCCTTTATGTTTAAACTACAAGGCTCAGGCTACAGATTAAGCCTGTTTCTTCTAGTTCTATTCCTGGTGGAGGAGAAAAACAGATGGACACAATCCGTCAAGTAGTTAAAAACAATAATTAGGTCACTTCTCTCTTCAGCCTTAAAAAAAGAGAAAAAAAGAAATGTGTGTGTGTGTGTTGCATGTATTTTCTTTCCTTATCATATCTGAAGGGGTGCAGATACAGACTATTTCAGTAATACTGTAAGTGGGGGCCTTCTGTGCAAAACCAAGTGGTAGGCACAGCTGGCTTTTAAGTGTCTTATCGTCTAGCTATCACTGACCTCACATTTCCTGCCTCTGTGTCCCTGTCTACACCACCTTGGGATCACTGCATAAGAATACAAGACAGGGCAGATTCTGAGAGGGACAGGGGCTTGGTCAGACCTAACGGAGCCCAGACCTTAAGGCATCTTCATTTTGGCCTGGGAGTTTATGGACTCTGCAGTGAAGCTGCAGGCAAGCAACACATTGAGACACCAAGTAATTAAGATGTGAGCCCCTACTAAGGAATCTAATCTACAAAGAATCCACATAAGCAATAATGAGATCTGAAGACAGGCTTTCAGTATCTGGGACTTCTGTCTCAGGGAGGTATTTATCATTTCACAAAGTCTAGAAGACTAGACTGGTCACTTGAAGACAAGCATGAACTGGGATTCTGGTGCAGAGCCAGAATTAGACCTGGGCCACATGAAGAAAGTGCTAGGAAATTTGGAGAACATGGGGGAAGCACCTGCCCCAACATCTTGGGTCAGAGCAGCAGGAAGGGTGACGAGGACCAGAGCTCAGTAGCAGAGAGCTCACATTTGTCGGGTCTATAGACATTCACTGCCCTGATGGGGATGAATTTACTGAAACTTGTGCTATAGGACCTAAAACACATTTATGAAAACTTGACAGACTTATAAGCCTTAAAGATTTTTTTATTCATTTATTTATAAGGTTTTGAGACTCTATTATAAGCATGTGTTATGTGTTCTGGGTGCTATGAAACAGTGGTGAACAAAGCAGAACGCCCCCCGCCCCCCGCAAAAAGTCTGTCTTATGCAGCCTACTTTCTAGTGGCATAGAAGTGCTATGAAAAAAAAAAAAAAAAAAAAAAAGATTGACATTTTTAAGAGCTCATAAACTCTTCTTATACTTAAGTCACAAGAATAAAATTCCCTTTGAATTTATCATGGCAATGAATTGAATGAGGAGGAACTCAGGGAGAAGAAATTGTCTTTCCAAAGCCCCTAAAACCCCAGCACACAGCAGGCACTTACGGCTCCCCCTTCACTTGAATTTCTCTGGCTACCTGCCTAGGTGGTTATGACTGGAGTAGATCGTAATAATGCAATATAGGATACACACAGGGTTTTGAAACTATTAAATACCACACAAACAAAGCTGCATTACTCTTTACTGCTTGACCATTATTCATTTAAATGGAGCATCATTAATTAAAATGTCTCTGGAAAAAAAATAATAAAACATCTCTGGTACCATTCTACAGAATTATATCTTTGCCACTTTCCTATTCAATGTTTTTATCAACTGCCTGGCTGAAGGCATGGAAAGGATGGTTATCAAATTTGCAAATAACACTAAGTGGATAGGCAGCGCTAATGTGCTAGATGACAGAATTGAGATTCAAAATGATCTTGACAAGGCAGAACACTGAGATGGAACCCATAAAACAAAATTAACAGACATGCTATGAATAAAAAAAAAAACTAATGAACAAACACTCTGCATGCACACAAGATGGGAGAGATCAAGCTTGGTAGCACTTTTATTAAGACGGAAAGAAACAGCTAGAAGCCTTAGTTGATCTCTAGTTGACTGTTACTCAACATTTTGATACAGCAGCAAAAAAAAAAAAAAAAAAAAAAAAAAAAAGTCTTAGGCTATGTAATAGAGTAATAACTAAATCAGGATAAGCAATATCTATCTAGAGAACTATTTACACCTGTATGTCACACTTCATAGCAATATTAAAAATTTTCTAGACATTCACGGAAGGGCAGCAGGAAATGCACTCATAACATAATGAACAGCTGAGGAATTGTTTGCTGTGGGAGAGCACTTACAGAAAGCTGCTTATATATTTTCAAGTATCTTAAAGGGCTATTACTGATAAGAATAAGTCACCATTTTTAAACATATTCATTGTATGACCTCAGAAAAGGTCTTTGGCCTTCTATGACTTAATTGTTTTTAATCACTAAAAGAGTGAAAAATATCTCTTCTGTGGGTTATAAGGATTAACAACGATACATGCAAGGTGTGCTGTGAATTAGCTGGAACGCTGTCTGTATGCCTTAGAGGGTGGGGATTTTTAGTCTCTGCTGTTCTAAAAAGTATTCTAAGGTGAACGGATGAAGTCAGCAGAACCATGCCGCAAAAGAAAAACTCCTAACTTAAAGAAGTGGTTCCTCTCCATGAATTTTCGATACGGTCGTTAAAGGAGTATCAGAGAATTGAGAAGATTCCTACATTGGGTAACAGGGATCAGATAGCTTCTGAAGCAGAGTGGTTACACAGTTTGACAAAGTTCACACAGCTCGTCTGTGGCAGAGTAATGATATGAGCCTAAATGATCTGAATTCAGTCAATTAAGCTAATTTGACTCATTAGCCAGACTTACTTTCTACAGCCTTTACATCATGTGGACCTCAGTAGGTTTTGTGATGCCCTAGGATTTCTTCAGCTATCTTCAAATTGGTGTATAAACACATTCAATTATAAAAGTAAAGTGAATTAGAAATCACCAGGTACTGCTGGTGGATCCACTGAAATTTTGTTGTGTATCATTTGGAACGACATACTCCACAAAAACGTATTTTGGAAGCTCAGGAAGGCAATTTCTTAAGTGCTCAAACTTTTTCTATTCCATCTATTTTGGAATGAACTGCCCACTTGCTGTTCCGATTTATTCTAATTTACAGAACACAAGTTAGCTTGCACTTAGGACTCAAGCTCATCGCATCATGAATATTAGTTATTGTCTTATGGCATTATGAATGTTCCAGGATATATTAATAAATAGATAAGTCCAAGTAAGCAGACTTTGGTGAGGGCCTAAGGCCCCCCTCCAAAGAGTCATCTCTACAGATGGTCTTTGTGAGAGTATTCCTGGTGGTTCAGAAACACCACTTGTTTTCTTCCTTGTTCTAGGTTGTTTCAAATGGGCGTAGCTGCAAGATGAAAGACTTCTAATTATGTAAAATGAAGCTGCTTGCTCAAAGCAAATTTCAGTGCCTATCAGATAATAAAAAGACAAAGTGTGGGAATTGGTGCATGGTGAGTGAGCAGGAAAAATTACCTGAACAATGTGGTTTCTGAAGCCACAGGATATTTTGTCTACTGAAGGGGTGGATTGCTGAAAGGAAGTATAGAGAATTTATAGGAATAAGTGAAAAAGTTTACAAGTAAATTAAGTTCAAGGAAGTAAAATTCTATAACACCTTTAAACTTAAATCATGTTTTCTGTTTATTTGGGTAAATTTTGTTTCCTGATTATTGTAATTGGTTGAAGTTTCCAGTTCCTACGGCTGTGTGGTTTAAGTTTTCAATGAGGTGTGCTGAAGCTTTCCCATGTTTATAGCATTTCCTAGCACTTTCTTTCCTGAAATTTAAATAGCTTCATATTCAGTTTTGTAAATACGCTTTTTTTTTTCTTGTTTCCAAGGAAAGCTGTAACTTGGGACTTACTTCAGAATTTACTTTTGAAACTTAGGATAATGATCTACAAATATTTCCCTGGGAAAGAGCTTTCACCTAAATAAATAGATTTTATGTGCTGAAGCTAGAATTTGATTGAAATTTAATGGGTATTTGTTCTGTGGGCTAACCTTTCTGCTTACCTTACCAAATATTTGGATAGAAGCCTAACTACTGAACTGTACCTAAAGGACAGAAATAATAAAGTTCATAGACTAAAAGGTATATTTTAAACCTGTTTAATTGATCAATGTACAAGAGCCCCCGAAATATTTACTAATTCAAAAGCATTTATTGACACCTATGGCAATAAAGCCCTCTGCTCTGTGCTGAGCATCCAAAGGAGTTTAGTGGAGGGAGAGCTTATATTACATAATGTAGTAAGTGTCCAGGTGTCCAGGTGATAGGAACCCAAAGTAGAAAGAGTTAGTCAGACTAAGAAGGTAAGGGAAGCTTAATGATAGGAATCAACCATAAATATGGTGTAGAATTAGGAAAGAAGAAGCCAGTGAAGAAAGACAATCAGCTAAGATGGGGAGTAAGAAATTGCAGAATACGTGGAAAAACTCAAATGTAGTCTATATGCACTCTCTTCAATTGTTTTCCTCCCTTTCCCTTTCAAATCTCTTCGAAACATGCTTCCATTTCCCATTTCCCTGAAACAACTGTTGGCAATATCACCAGTGATTCCCATACTGCTAAATCTAATGGTAATAGTTTTCTATTGCTGTAGTGATAAATTACCACAAACTCAGAGGCTTTAAACAACACACCCTTATTATCTTACAGCCCTATGGTTTAGAAGTCTGACATGGGTCTCAGTGGGCTAAAATCATGATGTTGTTAGGTTTTTGAGAATTTCATACCAGCAGAAATGCTACAAGTTAGGACTAAGAAAGAGAAAACAAAAGACAAGAAGACTGTCAGATCCCCAAAATTCTGTAGGCAAGAAACAATTGATAAAACTACTCAGCTGCAAACATGTGGTACTTTTTATGAAAAAGGAAGGATGACTCCAAGATGGAGTGTTAAACCCAGAGGGCAGAATGGAGAGCTTCAAGGGATTGTGAAGTTGCTTGGGACCTGTGTGTTTCCTATTCTTTCATAAGTTGGTCAGTCAGGTGTGGCAGCAAGAGACAGGGGAAAGGCTGAGGAAAAAAGTTTATTTTACTTAGGTACCAGACAGAGTCACTGCACTCTCAGAGAAGGCCAACATGGGAAGGAACACCTAGGAACCAAGGCCATCCAAGCAGGTGGGAAGCCAAGAGAGAGCAAGGCCCTGTGAGCAAGTTCCTTTACTGGGGCTCATGAGGCAAATTCACTGGTACATTTGAATGTAACTAGGTCACAGTAAGGGGAGAGCAAGAACGGGAACCTGTGGCAGGGGCCATCCTCATCACACTGATACACCTTATCGCTTGGGAAGGGTGCTCACAACCTATTTGTGGACATATTAAGGCAGAGGGAAAAATAAATTTTTAAAGGTTATAATACACTATGACTTCTTTTTTTTCTCCTATTTTGTCTTCTTTTGAACCAAACATCTATAAGTGGTATCCCTATGCCCATCCCACCATTGTGCTTTAGGAGTAAAGCACAGAAATTTCTAAATTTCACATTCACAGATTGAAAGAAACTGTACCCATGATGGATTACACACAGAGCATTACTCATGCCTGACTGAGATGATCGAGGTGATGAGATTTGGGATTTTTGAGCTGATGAGATTGAAAAATGAGATTTTGGACTTGATGCTTGAGAACCTTGGGATGGGGTGCAAATATTTTGTATGTGAAACAGACATGAATCTTTGGGAGCAGGAGGGTAGGCTATAGTAGGTAGAATAATGGCTCACCAAATATATCCATATCCTAATCTCCAGAACCTAAAAATATGTTATGAGACCAAGTAATGGGCAATTAAGTTTGTAGATGGAATTAAGGTTGCCAGTCAGCTGACTAAAATAAGGGGATTATCCTAGATTATCATGGTGATCCCCATATGTAATCACATGGATCTTTAAGTGGAAAATAAAGGAGTAGAAAGGGTCAGAACCAGAAAGAAGCACTGTGAGAACTGACTGGACCTTGCTGGCTTTGGAGATAAAAGGGGGTTGCATGTAGTCAATAATACTGTAATACTTATGTGACAGGTGGTACTACACTTAATTGTAGTAAGCATTTCATGATGTACGTAATTGTCAAATCACTGTCATACAACTGAAACTAATATTATATGTCAACTATACAGCAATTAAAATTTTTTCAAAATTTTAAGTAAAAGAAAGGACACAAACCAAGCAATGTGAGCAGCCTCCGGAAGCTGGAAAGGGCACAAAAATGGATTCTCCCCTAGAACCTCCAGAAAGCAACGTGGCCATATGGACAGCCTGACTTTACCCCCAATAAACCCAACTTTCTGACTTCTAACCTCCAGAACCGTAAGCTAATAAATACGGTTACCTTGTTCTAAGTGACTAAGTTTATGGTTATTTATTATGGCTGCCATAGGAAGCAAATACATAAAAAAAGACTAAGAAACTATCAGAGAGCCAAAGGAGATTAAATGCAGTCTGATGTCCTGGATTGAATCCTAGAACTGAAAAAAGACACTATTAGAAAATCTGTTGAGGGGCGCCTGGGTGGCTCAGTGGTTAAAGCCTCTGCCTTCAGCTCAGGTCATGATCTCAGGGTCCTGGGATCGAGTCCCGCATCGGGCTCTCTGCTCAGCAGGGAGCCTGCCTCCTCCTCCTCCTGTCTCTCTCTGCCTGCCTCTCTGCCTACTTGTGATCTGTCAAATAAATTAAAAAAAAAAAATCTTTAAAAAAAAAAAAAAGAAAAGAAAATCTGTTGAAATTCAAATAAAGTCAGAGTCTAGCTAACAGCATCATGATGTTAATCTCCTGTTTTTGACAAATGTACCACGGTTATGTAAGATGTTAACATTGGGGGAAGCTGAACGAAGAGTATTTGGAACTCTCAATACTGTCTTGACAACTTTTTTCTAAATCTAAATTTATTCTAAATAGTTTGTTAGAAAAAATATACAGCTGAGAATGAAACGAGAGATTTGGGGTCATCAACTGAGGCAGGTACTAGACGCAAATATCATGTATCATTGCATGCTCATTTCAAAATGCTTAATTCCCAAAAAAATGTTCCCAAGAAACTTATTTGACATTCTTCTTGAAAATCTTTTAAGAAATCATAGATATCAAGCAGAATGTTTATTCTGCACATGGCTGACATTAAAATTACGAGCTAAGAAGTTTGAGTGACAGGTCTTGCTTCTCTCATTTCTACCTTCTTTTCCCATTTTCTTCTTACCTGTATTGGATTCATTTCTTTCTCCAAGTGGTTTCATAGAGTGCCTTCCAGTTGAAGAAAGAAACAGGACTGATAAAAATAATTTGCACCAAAGTGCTAGTTCAAAAGAAGCAGGTGCTGAGGAAAATGGAAACTCCTGACAGCATAATTCTCTAAATATATGGATAAAATTTTTCCTAGAATTTTCTTCTGCTATCACTGTTTTCATATATAATAGCTAAGTTCTAAACTGTATTTTATCCTTCACTGTAATTTGGATAGAAAGGATAGTATGGGGAAAAAAGTTTTAATACATAAATCTTTAGTTATTCCTTTGAATCACTAAGCTATCAACAACTGACCACCCCCAGTCTCAGTCCAATTATTTTCTGGTAAAATCTAAGTGGTTAGAAGGCATTGAGAATAACAGTAGCTTTCTATTGCAAGAACCTTTACCACCAAAGTAATTTCATTTTCACAGCAACAGTGTGTAATGAGTACAATCATTATCCCATTTTATAGGCAAAGAAACAGAGGCTTAGAGAACTTAAATAGCTTCCTCAGGGTCAAGCAAATAGTTTAGAACAGAGAATGTATTTGAAGTGGTTCGACTCTGCAGCACAATCCAGGCTTTGCTCTCTGACTGTACCTCCGCCCTTCCTCTGCCCCTCACCCTACCCTACACAAATGACATCTGGGTAACTCAACAAAATTCTTTACTTTTCCTCTGCATCCATTATATTAATACCAACACACTAACACAGAAAAACATGAATTGCACATGGTACATAGTAGTTATACTGAAACAGACTTTTTTAATAAAAAAAAATGGCATCTTGGGGCGCCTGGGTGGCTCAGTGGGTTAAAGCCTCTGCCTTCGGCTCAGGTCGTGATCCCAGGGTCCTGCGATTGAGCCCCGCATCAGGCTCTCTGCTTAGCGAGAAGCCTGCTTCCTCCTCTCTCTCTCTGCCTGCCTCTCTGCCTTCTTGTGATCTCTGTCTGTCAAATAAATCTTAAAAAAAAAAAAAAATGGCATCTCTACTTTTTAAAAATAGCCTGCGAGAAATGGATTTTTTTTTAATATGTCTGCATAATGTTCTTTCATTCTGCTCATGGACAACATGATGATACGGCTCACTCACGTCCAGTAAAGGATACACCAGATAGTTAAGGAAACACTTAGTACAGATGAAAGTAAAGTTCCGTTTCCCTTTAACTTTGGGTTCTAAAGACAGAGCAGCTTTTCCAGAACAGGAATTTCTCATCTTATTTCAGTGATGCCTTTTCCTAAGGAAGGCACATATATACAGGTATCACTTATCTCCTGAGGATAAAAAGCATTGTGCACAGGTACACTTGTAGAATCTCATTTTACCCTCCTAAAATCTAACTTTAAATATATTACTATGGAATTAGGATAAAATATCTTGAGTAATCCTGTTTGACACGTGTCAAAAATCTTAATTACTTGATAAGCAAAATGTGTGAAAGACAAGTTTCAAGGAAATGACTATGGAGAATAAAGTCTGTAAGACATACAAAGGAGGGGCAGGGCCCCTGCTTCACGAAAAAAGCAGCAGACTTGTGACTCAGGATCCTGGTTCTTCCTGAGATCCTCAGGCAAATGTCAAAAAGAGAAATAAAGATTTCTCTAAACTGAAACTATATTCACACATTGCCTTAGAGTAGACTGATGGGAAATCAATAATTACTGTAGTTTAGGGGTTTTCTTGAAAACTTAAGGCCACGATTAAGAGCTTATTCTTACAGGAATTTGAAAAAGAAACATTAAAAATTTAACCCCTGAAGCCAACCCAAGCTCCAGCTTTCCTCTCAAACAGCCAGAAAGAAAACAGATTAAATGAGCCTGGGGCAGGGCGGGGGGAGGGAGCTAATATTTAACTTGAACCAATTTGGAGCACATACTGTAGTAGGCACTGAATGCTATTTTACTTAATCCTCATAACAATATCATATGGTGCAGGTTTTAGAAGCCATAAATTATAGATGAAAAAATGGAGACTCTAAAAGCATAATTTAGCTAAGACCACACAGCAAAATTTGAGCCAGGTCTTTTTTTTTTTTTCCTTTTAAGGTTTTATTTATTTGTCAGAGAGCGCACACAGCAGGGGGATCAGTAGGCAGAGGGAGAAGGAGGCTCCCTGCTTAGCAAGGAGCCTGAGACAGGATTCTATCTCAGGACCCTGGGATCGTGACCTGAGCCAAAGGCAGACGCTTACCCGACTGAGCCACCCAGGCACCCCGAGCCAGGTCTTCTTCTACTGCTCTATCCCAGTCCAACACACAGCCGTTAACAGGGTATGATCTGGGGGACACAAGGAAACCACGCCCAAAATCATCACCTACAAAAAGTGGCAGGGGTGCCTGGGTGGTTCAGGTAGTTAAGCGTGTGACTTTTTTTTTTTTTTTTCTTTTTTAAGATTTTATTTATTTGAGAGAGCAGGAAGGAGCACATGAGAAAAAGCACAGGCAGGGGGAACCGCAGAGTCAGAAGGAGAAGCAGGCTCCCCATTGAGCAGGGAGCCCGATGCGAGGCTCAATCCCAGGACCCTGGAATCATGACATGAGTCAAAAACAGTCACTTAACTGAGCCACCCCGGAGCCCCATAGTGTGGGTCTCTTGCTTTCAGCTCAGGTCATGATCTCAGGATTCTGAGATAGAGCCCAGCATCGGGCTTCCCACTGGGCAGAGCCTGCTTAGGATTCTCTCTTTCCCTTTCTCTCTGTCCTTCCCCCTTTCTTAAAAAAAAAAAAAAAAAAAAAAAAAGTGATGTGATTTCTAAAACTCATATCACTCCTTAAGTCTTTTTAATTAGTTTTTCCTAAGTTTATATGCTAAGGGAAAATAGTTGAGGATTATGCCCACCATACACTTTTAAGTGAAAAAAAATTAACTTGCCAAGAAATATAAACACAAAATAGACCTAAAGAAATTATACTTAAAAAAAGGGAAAAATTGGGGGCGCCTGGGTGGCTCAGTGGGTTAAAGCCTCTGCCTTCTGCTCAGGTCATGATCCCAGGGTCCTGGGATCAAGCCCTGCATCGGGATTTCTGCTCAGCGGGGAGTCTGCTCCCCGCCCCCACCTGCCTCTCTGCCTACTTGCGATCTGTCAAATAAATAAATAAAATCTTTAAAAAAAAGGGGGGGGGAATCTAAATGCCCCAAATGAGTTTAATTACATAAATTGTAGAGAGATCCAGTCAGTCATTAGAATAAAGACTTCTAGTAACAAAAGACTGCGTTAAGCTATAATGTGAAGTAAAAAGAGCAAAATACGAAGTACTGTGGAGTTTGATTACAATTATGTCAAAAAGCAAAGGCAATAAAAACTATCCAAAAAGCATAAAAGTGATGTGTTAAGGTGATAGACTTTTGAGCGTTCTTGTTTTTGCTATTGTTCATATTTTCTCTAGCATACTTCCATTCATTTTTATAATTTCTTAATGAGAAATCAGTGAGCTTTTAGAAGCAACAGACTTAGTCATTTTATGTTTTTTTCAAATTTAGGCATTTTAAACTCAAGCCATATAATAGCCTTCTCTTTGAGGGACAGAATTTTTTTTTTCAATTTACTTCCTACAGTGCATACTTTCTTATACCAAGTAGATACTCGGTATTTATTTTTACTGAATACAGTTTTATAAACAGTAGACCAAAGCCAAGAAGATCCCCGTCTGCTTAGAAAATATTTCCTACATAGGTTTTCTAATTAGAAATTTATCTGTGCAAATGAGTTCCTTTTAAGATGCAAATGCATCAAAGAGCTGAATGAACAAAAAATGTGACAGAGAACACACAAGACACATGTGGCTAATAAACATTAACTGAAAAGTTCAACCTCATTAATAATCAAAATAAAAATTAAAATATCAGTTTTTCCTCATGAAAGTTGCAAAAATTTTCATGGTAATTCTCAATGCCAATCAGGGTACAAACAAGAAGATAAATATATGCCTCTCATAAACTGCTGGTAGGACTGAAAGACTGCTACTTTCTTAAAAGCAATTAAGCAAAATACCCCTAATTGTTTTAATACTCCTAATTTTTAATGTAGGAGTTACATTTCCAGGAATCCAATTTCTAAAAAATTATAGACACATGTGATAAGGTTTTATTCATGAATGTTCAATGCAGTATTATAATTCCAAAACAACTGAAACAGTCTTAGCATCCATGATAAAGAAAAAGAAAACTAAATTTTTGTAAATCAATTTGCTAAAATACCATTTCATCTTTATAATCAAATTTCCAAAAATATTTAAATATGGAAGAATTCTCACAATACAATATTAGTTGGGATAAGTAGTTCACAGATCTCATCATACATCATGACCTCACTTTTAAAAATATTTAAGCATAGGCAAAATATTGGGAAAAAATAGTAGTAATGCTTTTCTCTGGCTGATGGTATTTAACATGATTTTTGTTGTCTCAATTTTGTTTCGCAGCCAAATTTTCTAAGAGGATATTTGTTCCATATAATCAACATTTTAAAAATGTATTCCATGTATTCTGGTTTCATTTCTAGAAATACATCCTGAGAAAATAACCCCAAATAAAGAAAAAGTTTCTACATGAAGATGTTCATGCACAGCTTTACCTAAAACAGTAAAATTGGGGGAATAGAGAATGAAAGAGAATATGGTCTATAAAATAGACCACACTGTATGTTATTAGTATGTTTAATTCCCTTTATGTTATGCAAAAATTCTTAGTGTGCTAACATGAAAGGTACTAGGACAAGGAGGAGAGGTGTCTGTCTGTCTCTCTCTCTCTCCTTCTTTCTCTCTCCCTCCTAAAAAGCTAAATTTAGGATTGGAACAGGGATCATTTCCTGTTGAGTACTAGCAGCAAGATAAGGAAGATCATCCTTCTCCTCTGGGAGTTTAGGTTTTATTTCCTAACCACCACAAAACATAAACACACATGAATAATAGAAAGAGAGAGAGAGATGTTTTAGTAATATAGGAAAATATTTTTGACACCACAGTTCAATTTTGAAAGGCAAAGCCAACCATGAAATCAACAGTGTAACCTCAGCTTCCCATATGCACATAAAACTGGACTCCTGAGCAGCCCTTGAACTCAGCGGGGTACAAAGATGGTGTGGTTTTACTTTTCTCTATTCACCGTCTTCAAACATGTTCTGTTGAATTTCTGTTACCCATCCTTTAATAACATCTTGAACAGATCTTACGGTTTCCCAGTTGCTTTCAAATATTAAGTATTTCAGTCTAGTCTAATTGATTTTAAGATCTCCATCTTGCATTCAGTTCCATGCTCATCCTGGCCTTTCCCCCAGCAGGAGGGAGCTTGGAATAGAGACCAATCAGCTATCCTTCACTCCTGCCCTCTCCTTTTCTTTTAGCACTTCCAGAAACGGATGGGAAGAGAGATGACAGAAATAGACCAAAGGCATACTATTTACTGCACTGCTGCAGCCCCTCAGTTATGAGTGCTCCCAAGGGTTCTGCTACAAGTTCTCAGTAGGCCCCCTCACCGAACAGCCTGCTGACATGGGCAATTCGCTCCAGTTTACCTGCTTATAATTCCACTCCCTTCCACTTCCAGCTCTAGCATTCACCTGCAACCCTTCCGATGGTGTTCCCTTTCCAAAGTCCAGTTCTCCAGGTGGGACAGGGATCAGACTGCTGAAGCTCACATGCTTTCCTTGATGCTCCCTGACCCACTAAAAAAGAGCACATCTTCAGTCCAATTAAAAAAAAAACAAAAAAACAAAACCAAAAAAAAAAAAACAAAAAAACAAAAAACTGCGTGTGAAAGACAGCTTTACTTCTCTATCTCTCTCTCCCAACTATCCTTGAATTATCTTCATTACCTCAACTCCAAAAAGGCACACGGCAGGCCATTAAGTCCATGTATAAGTACCCAACTGGGGAATAAGACACCTATCTCCATTTTCCTGGTCACACTGACTCTACAACTTTTACAAGGTATTCTACTGGAACACTGCTACATATGGCACTTTTCTTCTGAGGCCAACAGTTGCATGTAACACCCAGTGTTCACTACATCAAGCGTCCTCCTTAATGACCATCACCCAATTATGCCATCCCCCACTCACCTCTCCTAAAGCAACCCTCAGTTTGTTTCCTAGAGTTAAGAGTCTCTTACGGTTTGCCTCCCACTCTGTTTTCATCTTATTTTATTTTTCCTTTCCTTCCCCTATGTTCATCTGTTTTCTTAAATCCCACATATAAGTAAAATGAAATGGTATTTGTCTTTCTCTGACTGACTTATTCCACTTAATATAATACCCTCTAGTTCTACCCATATCATTGCAAATGGCAAGATTTTATTCTCTTTGATGGCTGAGTAATATCTGTGTGTGTGTGTGTGTGTGTGTGTGTGTGTGTGTGTGTGTGCCTGTGTGCCTGTGTGTGTGTGTGTGTGTGTGTACACACCACATCTTCTTTGTCCATTCATCTGTCGATGGACATATGGGCTCCTTCTACAGTCTGGCTGTTGTGGGCATTGCTGCTATAAATATTGGGGAGCATGTGCCCCTTCGAATCACTATGCTTGTATCCTTTGTAGTGCAAAGGATACAAATACCTAGTAGTGCAATTACTGGGTCATAGGATAGTCCTATTTTTAACCTTTTGAGGAAATTACATACTCTTTTCCACAGTGGCTGTAGTGCATTCCCACCAACAGAGTAAGAGGGGTTCCCTTTGTCTGCATCCTTGTCAATATCCGTTGTTTCCTGAGTTGTTCATTTTAACCATTCTGACCAGTGTGAGGTGGTGTCTTGTGGTTTCGATTCGTATTTCCCTGATGGCGAGTAATGTTGAGCATCTTTTCATGTGTCTGTTGGCCATTTCTACATCTTCTCTGGTGAAATGTCTTCTGCCCCTTTCTTAACTGGATTATTTTTTTCGGTGTTGAGTTTGGTTAAGTTCTTCATAGATTTTGAATACTAGCCTTCTGGTAAGTCATCTGCAAATATCTTCTTCCATTCTGTAGGTTGTCTTTTCATTCTGTTGACTGTTTCCTTTGCTGTGCAAAATCTTTTTATCCTGATGAAGTCCCAATAGTTCATTTTTGCTTTTGTTTCCCTTGTCTTTAGAGACATGTCTAGCAAGAAGCTGCTGCAGCCAAGATCCCAGAGGTTGCTGCCTGTGTTCTCCTCTAGGATTTTGCACATCACATTTTCTTTATCCATTCATCTGTGGACAGACACTTAGCTTTTTCCATACCTGGGCTATTGTGAATAATGTGCAATAAACATCAGAGTGTAGATATCTCTTTGAGATATAAATTTCAATTATTTTAGATAAATGCCCAGAAGTGGAATTCCTGGGCCATAGGGTAGTTCTATTTTTAATTTTTTGAGAAACCTTCCTACTGTTTTGCATAGTGGCTGTACTAATTTACATTCCCAGTAATAGCACACAAAGTTTCCCTTCTCCCCACATACTCACCAATAATCATTATCTGTTGTCTTTCTGATAATTATCCTAAAAGATGTGAAGTAGTATCTCTTAGTGCTTTCAGTTTGCACTTACCTCATGATTTGTGCTGTTGAGCACCTTTTCATGAACCTGTTGGTCATTTGCAAGTCTTCTTTGGAAAAATGTCTATTCAGGTCCTTTATCCATTTTAAAATCAGACTATTAGGGTTTTTTGCTATTGAGTTATGTAAGTTCCTTATCATATAAAAGTGATCATACAGACATACCCATCTTCTGTTATAAAATAGATTATTTAATTATAGATATAAAGAAAGTGTCCAGGCAGTGACAGATTATTCACTATACAGACAGATCAAGAAATGACTCTTTTTTGAGAAAACGTTTTAACCTACATAACTACACATACACGCTGGCTCACACAGAGTTATTAAATTTTCATAGTGTCAAAGGAAAAGACACTTAAGTAAGCCACCTTAAAACCAGAACAAAATTTTATATAGGGAATAAAATATATATATGAATAAGACTTTATATTGAAATATGAAATTTTTACAAATTTTAAAAAAATTTTTATCTCTATTTAATGAAATAGAGGATATGGTTACAACCATACACCAATTCCCAAAATTTACCAAGAAATTGATGCATCATAACTGGGTTTTTAAAAAATGTTTCATTATTCACACAAAATTGCCTATGTTTTCAACAGTGGGGTCATACAAGAGGGTTGTTTTTTGCAGTATTATTCAAAGATCCATCCATTATCCATTTTCCAAAAGGATTTTTCTTAATCCTTTGAAATTGAAATCATTCTATTTTGAAGAACTTATTCAGTCATTGTGTTTGTTATTTTTTATTTCAATTTTTAACATAACTCCACCACACCCTCAATATCAATGGCTTTGCATGTGATTATAGCAGTTCTCCAACATCACTTTCCACAGAGTGAAGCTGCTTACAAAATTTGCAATTACACCTTAAAATTCATTACAATTTTATTTATAAAAATTAGATGTCTATACCTTTCTATAATCATCTATATACACAATAACAAAACTCAGTACATTTGGTAGAAAAGGGTAAATATATTCATGTTATGAACAGCTATATTTCTCTGATAACATCAATAAAGGAGATTGGACAGTGAAGACTAGGACAGTGAACAGCCCCATACATGCGTATGTGAGAATACACAAACTCAACACACACAAAACAGACAATCATATAAAAAAAAAATGGGCAGAAGATATGAACAGACACTTCTCCAATGAAGACATACAGATGGCTATCAGACGCATGAAAAAATGTTCATCATCACTAGCCATCAGGGAGATTCAAATTAAAACCACATTGAGATACCACCTTACACCAGTTAGAATGGCCAAAATTAGCAAGACAGGAAACAACATGTGTTGGAGGGGATGTGGAAAAAGGGGAACCCTCTTACACTGTTGGTGGGAATGCAAGTTGGTGCAACCACTTTGGAAAACAGTGTGGAGATTCCTCAAGAAATTAAAAATAGAGCTTCCCTATGACCCTGCAATTGCACTACTGGGTATTTACCCCAAAGATACAGATGTAGTGAAAAGAAGGGCCATCTGTACCCCAATGTTTATAGCAGCAATGGCCACGGTCGCCAAACTGTGGAAAGAACCAAGATGCCCTTCAACGGACGAATGGATAAGGAAGATGTGGTCCATATACACTATGGAGTTTATGCCTCCATCAGAAAGGATGAATACACAACTTTTGTAGCAATATGGATGGGACTGGAAGAGATTATGCTGAGTGACCCAAGTCAAGCAGAGAGAGTCAATTATCATATGGTCTCACTTATTTGTGGAGCATAACAAATAGCATGGAGGACAAGGGGAGATGGAGAGGAGAAGGGAGTTGAGGGAAATTGGAAGGGGAGGTGAACCATGAGAGACTATGGACTCTGAAAAACTATCTGAGGGTTTTGAAGGGGCGAGGGGTGGGAGGTTGGGGGAACCAGGTGGTGGGTATTGGAGAGGGCACGGATTGCATGGAGCACTGGGTGTGGTGCAAAAACAATGAATACTGTTACACTGAAAAGAAATCTAAAAAAAAAAAAAAAAATCCCTGAGCCCTGAGAGCCCTACCTATTTCTGAGAAAACTTTTGGTTCCAAAACTGAGTAAAACTAGGTAAGCATCCTCCCCCATTTTCAGTCCCAAAATATGCAAACAGACTGGGAGACTTAAACCAGTTCTTATTATATATAATAGTCATAACATTTTCTAGCCCTGGAATTCAGCTATACTGATGAGTATTTTAACTAGAGTAGAAAAAGGGAACAGAAATTTAAGCTGGAAATATGAGACATTTTAGAAAGGGAAAAAAAACAAACTTTTAGAGATCCTGAAGTATGTGTGTGTGGAGGATTTACGTTTTGAACACCTAAAAGTCATCATAAATATTCTGATTAGAGAAAGGGAGAAAGAAATAGTAAGAGAGGTCCAAAGCACAGAAAATAAAATTTGATCACCTTAAAGACAAAATGGACCTAATAGACATGTATAGAACATTCCACCCACCAGCAAGAGAATTTATATTTTTCTAAAGTGAACACAGAAATTTCTTCAGTATAGGTCACACATTAGATCACAAAACAAGTCTTAACAAATTTTAAAAGACTGAAATCATGAAATATCTTTTCTAAGCACAACTGAAAGAAGCTAAGAAGAAATTAACAGCAGAAGGAAAACTTGAAATTTCACAGTACGCAGAAATGAAAAAGCACACTCTGAACAACATGTCAAAGAAGAAATCAAAAGAAAAAGAAGAAAATACCTTCAGACAAACAAAAATGTAAACACAGCATATCCAAACCTATGAGATACAGGAAAAGCAGTACCAAAAAGGAAGCTGATGACAATAAATACCTACATTAAGAAGAAATACCTCAATAAACAACCCAACCTTACAACTAGAAAAAAAGAATGAAGCCCAAAATCAGCAGAAGGAAGGAAATAACAAAAATTAGAGAGGAAATGTTAACAAAAAGACAGTAGAGACTACTATGAAAATCTATATATCACCTAATTGGATAACCTAGAATAAGTGGATAAATTCCTAATCATACAACCGAACGAGATTAAAACATGAAGAAAGAGAATGTCTGAACAAATCTATAACTAATAAAGAGATGAATCAGTAATGAAAAAAACCTCCCAAAAAAGAAAAGCCCAGAATCAGAGGGCCGTATGGATGAGTTCTACTAAACATAAAGAAGAATTAATGTCAATCCTTCTCAAACTCTTCCAAAAAATTGAAAAGGAGAAAACACTTTCAAACTCACTTTTGGAGGTTAGTATTATTATCATGCCAAAGTCAGATAAGGACACTACAAGAAAAGAAAATTATAGACCAATATCCATGATGAACATGGATGTAAAAATCATCAACAAAATACTAGCAAACCAAATTCAACAATACATTCAAATAATCATATAACATGACAAAGTGGGATTTATCCTCGGGATACAAGGATGGTTCAGCACACAAAAAATCAACTAATGTGATACACCACATTGACAGAATGAAGGATAAAAATAATAAGAATTGCTCAATAGATGCAGAAAACAAATTTGACAAAATACAATACCCTTTCATGATAAAAACTCAATATACTAGGAAAGAAGAAAATAACTTCAACATAATAATATGAAAACAACATATTAAATAGGAAAAGCTTACAGCTAGAATTATACTTAACGATGAAAAACTGAAAGCTTCTAAGATAAGGACCACGACAAGGGTACCCTCTCTAACCACTCCTATATAGCACAGTACTGGAAGTCCCAGCCAGAGCAGTTAGGCAAGAAGAAAAGGCACATAAGTCAGAAGCAAGGAAGTAAAATTATCTCTGTTTGCGGACAACATAATCTTACATGAAGAAAACCCTAAAGAGTTCACATAGACAGAACTATTCAATAAATTCAGTAAAGATGCAAAGTATAAAATCGAATACAAAAATTAGTTGCATTTCTACACACGAACAGCAGATTATCTAAAAAGGAAATAAAGAAAACAATACCATTTACGTCTGCACCAAAAAGGATAAAGTACTTAAGAATAAATTTACTGAATAAGGCTAAAGAGTTGTACAGTGAAAACTGAAACACTGATGAAGTTAAAGAAGACAAACAGAAAGACAAACCATGTTCATGACTGAAAGACTTAATACTGTTAGAATGCCCATACTACCCAAAGTGATCTACAGATTCACTGCAGTCCCTATCAAAATTCCAATGGCATTTTTTACACAAATAGAAAAAGGAATCCTAAATTCAGATGGAACCATAAAGAACGCTAAGTAGTCAAAATTATCTTGAAAAAGAAGAACAAAGCTGAAGGGCTCATACTTCTTGATCTTAAAACTTAACTATAAAACTATAGTAATCAAAATGGTATGGTACTGGGATAATGACAGACATATAAACCAACAGAACAGAATAGAAAGCCCAGAAGTAAACTCATACATACAGTCATCTGATCCTTGGTAAGAGTCCCAAAACACCCAATGGGAAAAGCATATGTATTCAACAAATCATGTTGGGAAAACTGGATATCCACAGGCAAAAGAAGCCATTATTGGAGCCTTACCTTACATCATACACAAAAATCAATTCAAATGGATTAAAGATTTAAATGTAAGACCTAAAACTGTAGAACTCCTAGGGAAAAAAACAAACATAACAGAAATGCTTAATGACATTGCTCTTGGCAATGACTTTTTGGATATAACACCAAAAGCACAGGCAACAAAAGCAAAAGTAAACAAATGCGACTACACAAAACTAAAAAGCTTCTGCACAGCAAAGAGCTAACAGAGTAAAACTTAAAGAATGGGTGAAAACATTTGTCCATCATGTATCTGATAAGGGGTTTATATCCAAAATGTACAAGGAACTCTTACAACTGAATTGTAAAGAATAATGATGACAATAACCTGATTTTAAAATGGGCAAAAGACTTAAATGACATTTTTCCAAAGAAGACATACAAATAGCCAACAGGTACATAAAAAGATGGTCAATATCACTAATCACCAGGGCAATACAAACCAAACCACAGTGAGATATTCACTCTCACCTGTTCGGATGACCATTTTCAGAAAACAAAAGATAACAAGTGCGGTCAAGGATGTTGAAATATTGAAACCCTTGTACATTGTTGGAGGGAATGTAAAACGGTGCAGCTGCTATGGAAAACAATACAGAGGTTCCTCAAAAAATTAAAATTAGAATTACCATAGGACCCAGAAACCCCACTTCTAGGTATTTATTCAAAGTAAATTAAAATCAGAATCTCAGAGATACATGCACTCACATGTTCACGGCTCCATTATTCACAATAGTCAAGATGCAAGAACAATCTAAAGGTCATTAATGGATGAATATTTTGGGTTTTTTTTTAAAGATTTCATTTATTTATTTGACAGACAGAGATCACAAGTAGGCAGAAAGGCAGGCAGAGAGAGAGGAGGAAGCAGGCTCCCTGCCGAGCAGAGAGCCCGATATGGGGCTCGATCCCAGGACCCTGAGATCATGACCTGAGCCAAAGGCAGAGGCTTATTAACATACTGAGCCACACAGGCGCCCCATGGATGAATGTTTATTTTAATGTGACATATACACACAATGGACTATTATTTAGCCTTTATAAAAAATGAAATCCTGCAACATGTGACAACATGGATGAAGCTAGAAGACATTATGCTAAGTAAAATAAGACAGTCATAAATGGACAAGTAATTGTATGATTCCACTTATTTGAGGTACCTAAAATAGCCAATTTCATAGAAGCAGAGAATAGAATGGTTAACTTCTAGGAGCTGAGGGGAAAAGGAAATTGGGAGTTGTTATTCAACGGGTATGCAGTAACAGTAACAGAACAGTAAAGTATCTCTTCTAAACATTTTCAGACTCCTTATTAAGTTACTTCTGACTTATATAATTTACTAGAAAATTCATTAAAGCATTCATTAGTTTTTCACCAATCTATAAACCTTATCACTGCAATTTTTATTAGCTAAGATATAATTAACTAAGTTTGACTTTTTAATTTTAGGAACAAGTCATTTACTTACACTATCAACAGTTTTATAAGAATTGCTTTTTTACTCTATCAGATTTCTTTCCCCATCAGGTCCAGTAATTAGAATTCCACACTTAATATCTCATCGTCATAGTGACATACATATCTGTCTTTTTTACTATCAATCTTTAAATACTGAATAGTTTGTGATCTTACCTCTCTATTTGAAAGAAATCAATAGCAATATCATGCACAAAACTGCAGTATTAAATATATTCCAGATATAACCATTAATGGAAAATTTTGATCCTTCTTTCTGGACATTTATACCATATATACTTCTATCAACTTTTTCATATAGTGAGTTATAAATTAAAAGTTAGTGATTCTGGACAGGTAGAAACAATGATAAACAATGTCATCTCTCTTGAAATATGTATGAATTCACTAAATAGTGTGAATGTTAAACCTGCCAGCAGGTTCTTCCCAAGATTCGGTTCCTTTTAAAAGTTAGAGACCAAAATTTAATGACAATAACCAATACGGTCTTAAATAAAATTCTGGAATTGTTTTAAACAGTCCATGAACATTTTCCCACAAAAATACAACACAAATTCTTAAAAGAAGTAAAGAAAATGAAGTCAGGGGAGGTTTGCTCCAGCTAACAATTCAGTCAACTGAGTAATTCCATCAGTTTATGTTTGACCTAAAATATTACCCAAAATATTTCCCTTTCTGAGATTTAAAAATTCTGAAAGTAAGAATTTAAATGGCCATTATTCACATTGTTTTTATTTTTTCTTCTTTTGCTTACAACATTATACTCAGTATTCGCAGACAGTGCCTTTATATGAAATATCCAGTGTGACTTTAACAATTAGTTTTTTCAAAATAAAATCTTTATATGAAATATACTTAATTAAATAAAGAAAAACTCACATGAAGTTAAGATAAACTGCTTCCCGACAAGCTAGATGCTACATGAATATTAAAATGTGTGTTTACTGGAAAAGAAACCGGAAGCATTTGCAAAATAGTTCTGAAGAGTCTTCTTTTCACAATGACAAAAAGCATGAATTAATGTGCTATGTGTCTACTTAGTGCCAACAGAAAAACTCTGTGATGTATTTCATTCAATACTTTTCAGTCTTCCAATTTAGAATACACATATAGTATTACTGTATTCAAAGATTATAAGCCATACTGGAAAATCAAAGATAAGCATGTGATCTAGCATATAACAACAAAAATATTATACAGAAAAGTATTTTTCAACCAAAGTCACTGAAACTCAAAATTATAAGGAAAAAATGAGAAAGTTAAGAGAACTGATGTAAGAAATTCTTTATCTCATATAATGGATGTGAATAAAAATAGATCTTTGAAAAAGAAAATTCTTGACATTTCCAAACCTTCAAGTTGAGAGAAGGCAGAGATTTTTCAGGTTTGTTGTTTTTTTCTTTTTTTCCTAAAGAATCATCTAGAATTTTAAAGCAGCCTTGGAAGTGGGGATTTTTTAAACTAAATATTGTATACTAGAAAGTGAGTGAAAATTAGCATGTGAATGGCTCATATCTAAATACATTTTGTAAATCAGAAAACATGAATTCAGTACCAACAAAAGGCAAAGTATAAAAATGTGTAAGACACATTTACAAGAGCTTACAATGCATTGATAAAATACATATATATACACACACATATTTATATACTAACTATAAACATAAAGCAAAATGAATGTGTTATAGAGTGAATATTTGTGCCTCCTCAAAATTCATATGTTAAGGTCCTAACCCCCTGGGTGCCTATATTTGGAGACGGGACCTTTAAGAAAGTAATTAAGTTTAAATGAGGTCCCAAGGGTGGGGCCTAGATTAGACAGCACTAGTGTTTTTATGAGATAGCAGAGAACTCTGTCGCTCTGTGTGTGCACAGAGGAAAGCCAGCATGAGGACGCGGAGAGAAGGCAGACATCTGCAAGACAGGAAGAGGGTTCTCACTGGGAACCAAATCCGGCCAAACCTTCATCTGGGATTTCAAGACTCCAGAACCGAGAAAATTAATCTCTGTTTTTCAAGCCACGCAGTCTGTGGTATTTTTTGTGGCAGACCAAGTAGAATAATACAAAACGAATGCCAAAGGGTAGCAAAGACAATCTGTGCTGAGCAAGGATATGCAGAATGAACAAGACCAGGGCCGGCATGAGGAAGAAAGAAAGATCTTCTAAGGAAGAGGGAACCTATCTGTGGAGTGACTTGAGTATGGAAGACCACGTTAGTGGCAGAATGAGTGCAGATTATGAAGGTGAAAACTGTATGTTCGCGAGACCATAAGTACCCACCAGTCCCCAGTAGAGGTTGAAAGTTCAAGTGCAGAAAGAGAAATGTAGCAGATGAAATAAGCAAACACTTCCTTTTCTATCTCATCAGATTCTCCACCAGAAAACTTCAATCAGCTCAGGAGACATTCGTGGGAAAACAAAAAGATTATCTCTTTAATATGTGTGTGTTCACAGGATGTCACTGCATCTTAAGAACGGGAAAGTGCCTAGAGTTTCTTACCCCAATTGAGGTCCCTAGAGGAAAAGGGCAAGGCAGACCCTGCAAAGAGAGAAAAGATCTTTCCTCACAACGGGATAGGCTACATTGCCCAAAAACAAACAAACGAGTAAATACTTAGGTTTCTGTGAAGAGAAGTATTTATTTAGCTGGATCAAGCCAAGGACACGAGTAGTGCCACAGGAAGAGTGGGCAGGAAGTGGAGAATTCATTTCCACCCTTCCTCATAAAAGAGTACACTACTTGCCAGGAGCCTGTAAGACAGCATAGAAATGAATATCAACTTTCATCTGGTTTAAGGCTAGGGTCTTACTTAAAATTGAGCTTGGAAAGAAATCCAGAATCACATCTACTCTTGTGGAAAGACAGGAGGGGTCCCAAGAGAAAGATCTGTGCAGTCACTTGAAGAGCTAGTGTGAAAGTAATGTATCCAAGTGAGGTAGAACTCTATTGTCATTTCCTTGTGAGAATTTCCTAACTCTGCATATAAAAGCTTCACCTACAATATTAATCTGCAGAAGAAGCGGGATGATCAGGGTAAGATGGGAGATGGTCATTCCACTGCCTTTATTTGGAGCTCCAGCATAGAAGAGGCTCTTTTGGCATGTCTGGTCGCTACTGGCTCTAACCACAGAGTCAGTGAAAGGGAAATTTGCAAGGAGGAAGCAGGAAGAGCAAACTTTTAATTGCTACCAAGGTTTGAGGTTAGGGAACCGGGGCAGAGGAGCAAAAGCATCTCTGTTACAGGAAGTCAGACAGGCAGTTTCAAAACCAACATTACAGCTTTTTAGCAAAAATAAATAAGCACTGAACAGAACTGAAATGCTCCGTTAATAAAAGCTCACAGTTCTACAAAGGCATGATTAATCTTTGTACATTTCTCCAATCGAAGCAACACATCTTTTTCTTACATTCCCCCTTTGTTCTTCTTCCAGATATAGTAGCTAACTAGAAGAGTGTCGGCTCTAATTGGATGATGGTTTGAAGGCTTCACATCACCCGGAGGTTAAGTAATGTAGCACAGAGCCTGTGTTATTCAAAGGGAATGTTTTAATACACTGGGAGAAATGTGGAGACACAGCAGCTGTGTGAACTCTGGCAGACACGCTGCCCTGAAGAAGCCCTGTATTGTCTCTAATACCTTAAGTTCAGCAGTTTTAATTCCCACCGCTGTGTGATGTTTGACAGTTCATTCATTTAGAGAGCTTCGGGGATGCAAAGGTGACTCAAGTTCAGATAGCTATTTTAAGGATATGTCGCTTCTGTTTATTTTTTAATGCTAAGGAGAACACACTGAGTGAGTCAGAGGAAGACCTTTTGCACACAAAAGAAACGGTTCTTTCAAAAAGGAGAATGTTTTGACATTTAGAGACTAAGCACTTCTTTAGGGGATAGACTTCCTTAACTCTGAAACACTGATTGGTAGCAAAGTTAAACAGAGCCCAACCACACAGCACCCTCTCTGAATGTTGGCTTTTAAAATACCCCTGGCTATAGAACAGGGATCTAGGCTAACTATGTAAAGCTTTCTATATTAGTAATTGCAGAGCCTTCAATCATGCCTCCCCATCCAGTCTGCAAAGGGTATGTATGAACATCATCTTGATCTGAATTAGACACATTGCCAAGAATTGCAGTTAATGGAGCAATGGATGAGACTATGCTCTTTGCATGAGACAAAAATATACAGGAAACAGGTCTTTGCAACACTACCTACAGTATTTTCCCGTAGTAACCACAGTGGGGGTATAGGTCAGCTGTCAGGGATTATGGGGTACATAGGGACTCATTAAGGAGGTAAACAGAAGACGAAGGGATGAGCCAGACCACAGGTAGGTGGGGAGGACATAAACCTAGAAAAATTGAGGTCAAAGCAGCAAGGGCAACAAACAAGGTCTGATAGCAAATCATAATGTATACCACAGCTACATTCTTAAGAAAAATATGTCTATCAAAAGTAGTTCATAGGATTTTTTTGGAAGTTAATACAGCATTTCTATTTAAAAAAAAAAAAACTGATGTACTTACTAATGTAAAAAGAACATTACCAAGAATAAATTAGCAACCCTTAAAATATTATTTCTTATGCTCTAAACCAACATTTTCATACTTCAATGGAAAATGACTCATTTTGTCACATTAAATAGCATAAGTCAAAGTAAAAAATCTGTATGGAAATTATATTGAGTTTCCCAGTATATGAAGATGAACCAGGTTACACTGAAGTATAAAAATATCAACTTCACCACAAAACCAATTCTTGAAGTCTAAACAATTCATTGCTCAGATATAAAAGGTTTTTTTTTAAATAAGTAGCCCGATATAATTTTTCTTCCTCTCTCATTCCTATATCCCACTTTCTCTGTATTTCAATCTCCCTCAGTGTAGTTACTATATCCAAATAAAAATTATACCCAGCCAAGCCTTTTTTGTAATCCGTATTTCTTTGTTCTGTCCTTCAATTTCTCTTCCTGCAACCTGGCCCAAACCTTTTCAAGTTGCCAGCATTTCCCACTACTCTAACCGCTTTAGTGGAGGTTGGGAAGTTAAGGGAAGATAGGAGAGAAATGTTTCTGATTCTCCAGGAAACAAGTTTGTCCATGTCCTGCCCCGCATTCCCTCCAACCTCACTTTCTTGAGAACCACAGCTCTGTTTTACACATGCAACACTATTCATCATCTTTCTCAAGTGCCATGTTGATTATATTGTGCCTCTTTTTGGAAGCTTGCAGCCATTTTCAGTTGTCACGTTAGTCAAATTGAAATGGATAATCTTTTAGATTTTTAAAGAATAATTGCTCAAATGCACAATACCTAGTTATTTCAGGAAGATTTTAGACAAGCCTTATTAGCACTTCTTTCATCTGAGTATATTTTTATTTTCCCTGGCATATTATATGCAATATCACTGAAGGCTTAGGCATTTAACTCAATTAAAACATAAACGTTAGATGCTTCCTTTTTTTTTTTTTTTTTTAACCCAAGATGCTGTAATGGAAATGTTCACTATTCTTGATATCGAAGACATTCACAGAAAACTGGAGATTTCCTTTGAATGGATAATTAAGTTTTTAAAATATTCAAATTAGTGCTGCATTCAATTACAAGCTGTCATTTCCAATAGTCATTTGTTCTGACATCTCTACATTAGCAAACTGTATTTCTGGGGGAAAAAAAAAAAAACTAGTGTCTAGGGACATCATTTTGTCACTATCCATGTAAAGTATTAAGAAAAAATTCTGCCCAAGATTGTGTTTGTATTATCATCAAATGAATTTGTTCAATGATTTTCAGAGAGCAAAAACAATACTTTTTAACATGCAGTACTCATTTTTAGAAATAAATTTTACATTGTAAGCATAATTTGTTGCTATATTTTTTCTAAATTTAAAATAAACATTAATCAAGTATGAAAAATTATTATATTCATATAATAATATATTATTATGTAATAATATATTATTATATTATATTATATAGCATATATTATATATATATAATATATATATACTCCCTTGGTAAGAGCATAGGAAAAAATGAAACCAAGTTCATGAGAATAGCCTTGAATTGTCCTCAACAAAGTGGTATTTCTACAACAAAATCTACAATTGTTTCTATTTGTAACTTGTTCCAGTTATCTATTGCTAAATAACGAACCACTCTCAATTTAGTATTTAAAAAAATAAACATCATTTGTTTTGCTCATAAGTATGAAATGTGAGCAGAGTCACTGACAACATCTTATCTCTGCCTCATGGGCCATTGGCTGGGGAAGGACAAGAAGCTGAGGATGCACTGGCTGGGGAGAAAATCATCTGAGCACTCACTCGTTCACGCCTCCAGCGGGTAGGAGAGCTGTAAGAAGGACGGGATTCTAGCCGTGGCTGTGGGCTGGAACACCTATGCATAGTCCTTCATGTGGTCGTTGGGCCTCCTCAGAGCATAATGGCTGACATCTGAGAGGGAATGTCTTTTTTTTTTTTTAAGATTTTATTTATTTATTTGACAGAGAGAGACACAGAGAGCTAGGGAACACATGCAGGAGGAGTGGGAGAGAAGCAGTCTCCCTGCTGAGCAGGCAGCCTGACGTGGAGCTTGATCTCAGGACCCCGGGATCATGACCTGAACTGAAGGCAGATGCTTAACAACTGAGCCACCCAGGCACCCCTGAGAGTGAATGTCTTAAGAGGACAATGTGAACACATGTGACATTTTTATGACACACCCCCACCCATAAAGTCACGCAGCATCACTCAATCGCACCGTATCAGTTAAGGCAGTTACAAAGGTTTTCCCAGTTCAAAGGGAGGAAATATGAATCCTACCAACTGCATGTGAGATGGGACATACTGCGAAGACCATCTCTGGAAAATACAATCGACTGCATGACTGTTCAAATATGGGTAATTTCAGAAGATGTGGCTCTCCTACAATATATGTTTCATAAAATACTCCTGCAAAAGCTTCCCTTGCCAAATACTTTTCCTGCAGCAGGGGGACTTTTTATGAATTTGATTTTGGGTACAGTATGAGAAGCTTCCAGGCTGAATATTACCCCCCCCCCAAAAAAAAAAACCTTCCGATGAGAAGAACACTCCTCAAACGATCTTGCTTCACTCTGTCAAGAGGTTATTAGGGTTGGGGTTATTCCACCTTATTATCACTCCTTGTGGAATACATAATTAACTACTTTATTCATCCAGAGAAATTCCTTATGTACCTACAATAAGAAGCAAATATCCCTGGCTGGCCTAACCCTTTACCTTCAAGCCAGTCAGTCAGCTCCTTTGTTTCAACACGTAATAATTCTGAACCTGGACATCTTTGCTTTGTTCACAGTCTTAATCACCAGTGTTGACCCATTTCACAACCTGTTTCATGACCTTATCCTCAGCCCAGACTTCCTGCTTCAGCTTCTTGACTAGAGACTCGCACTTAATGCCTTTAAATCTGATGATGCATAGGACAGGTTTATGGGTCTTTTCCTTGCATATGATTCCCATTTTTCCTCAGGCTATCTCTCCTTCCGCTACTCAAGACAACAGTCTACACCTTACAGCCCAAACTCTGCAGCCCTACCTGAGCACAAGCCTGTGAAGCCACCGTTTCTGACGACTGGTAAAGCTGAAAGAATGGTGCCCCAACCATGCAGAACACAAGTGTGAATTACTCAGATGTTCACTTCCAATTCAGTCAGCATTTAGTTGAAGAAACATATGTGTAAACAAGTAAATATAATACAAAACAGAACACAATAAAATGAATGCTATAAGAAAAATACAAACTCCTTAACAATATTATTTGGGAATTCAGATAAATAAACAACTGCTTTATTTTCCTAGGAAATCATTTGATGCTGACAAATAATTATGTATAATAACACAGTTACTAGTTTACTTTGGTTAGTCGGCTATCCTTAAAGAAGACAGAAGCACCTGTTGGTGGGCACCATAGAAGAACAGTGTCCCTGGACTGGACCTGTCTTAACAATGAATGACAGCCCCCACAATCCCCATGCTAGATCTCTCTGCTGGTGGTGGCATGGTGCCAAAAAGATCCCAATATGTTACCACAAAAGTTCATCACTGACAGCGCTATTGGAGCAGAAGAAACAAGTGTTGCTGGTGCTTAGAGATACACCACATACCCATGAGAATCTTTCTGATCTCATTTATACTTAAATACTTGATGACACACCGTTCTGGCAGTGTTTGGCAGTTACTGCCTATGCTGTTGTGTCCTATATAAAAATTCCCACTTGTTTATTTTGGATATTATTTAAATTTCCTCTGTGTTTCTTACCCACATTCTAAATGTTGTCTTTGATCTTTTCTCTTTATTCGACTAGTCTGACTCACTGAAATTCCAAGATATATTTTGGCACAAGACAAAAGGAACTGAATAGATTAAATATTTTTCTGATTTTCTTTTAAACTTTGGAGTAAACACAAGTTAAAAGTTATTGTCAATGCCGTGTGACTTAATGAATGGTGCCGTATGTGTTTTTATGCATACTTCAGAAGACTATTTGCTGCTAATATCCTTTGGATGATATATTTGAACCTTAGCACATTGTTAGGCCAAGGTGATTTTTATGCTTTATTTTTAATTGCTGGAGAAAACCTTGAGTATTCTAAGAAAGGAAGGAAGGCTTAAGAAGGAAGGAAGGAAGGAAGGAAAGGAGGAGGGAAGGAAGAAAGGAAGGAAGGAAGGAAAAGAAAGAAAGAAAGGCAAGCAAAATGAACTTCTCTTTACAGAAGCTAACCCTTTGAATGTGGATGACTAATGCTTGAGAAATGAGTAAGCACTACATAAAATTGTGAGTGTTCAGTGGGAGTTTAGTGGGGTGTGTAATTTCTTCATAGCATGTGGACTATTTTGTAATCAAAGTATAATTTTATTTGTCTTACATAACACAACATAAATTATTGGGATATTGAAAATGTAGGTAAATTATAATAAATCAAAATTACCACAGGAAAGAATTCTGAATAATGAAGTCATTCCTGCCCCTAAATGGCGGCCTACACAAACAGTGTTCCGTCGATCTGACTGCTGCCCATCAGCACTTATCTACTCTGGCCCCTGCTGCCGTCATACTAAATCGCTCATGAAGAAGTATCTGAGTAAACTCTGCACTCGAGCCTGAGAATGTGAAGTTGATCACCTTTTCTTGTCATTCTTCTCCTGGCTGTCTCAGTAGGCAGACTGGATGCCTTCTATCAGCAAACTGGGCTCCAGCCTGAGCTGGACCACAGTTCTGGAGGCCCGCTCCCACTTCACAGTGGGAACAATCAGTTGAGCCTCTCTAGAGCCAGTCTTGATATGAAAGCTACTAATAATCCCCTTGTAGCATTCCAGTAGCCTTTTTGGACTTCAACAATCACTTAAATTTTATCTTGATAAGAGGGTCCTTGGAATACCCACCTTCTGGGACTCTAAGAACCACCAAACCAAATAATCTCTTAAAATAGGAAATTCTTCAGTCACAGGCTCTCTCATCAAGTGGCTGCTAGCTACTAGATATATCTTCTATCTACAGAGATGTAAAAGAGGCTGCTGCAACTTGATTATGTACAGCAGGATACATTCAGATGTCAATGCTATATTTGAAATCCAAGTGTATGCTTGGTTTTAAACCTGATATTTTTAAAAAATTGATGGTTTCCTTTTGCTAAAGCATCCTGGACTCTAAAACAATTTGAATGTTAAGATACAGACCAAATCCTTCACTGTGGTCACCCAGATAGCCTACCACCTAAATGCCCAGTCACTCCTAATGAGTCAAGATTACATCCAGCCACATCTCCGAAAAAACACTTACTCACCTGGTTATTTTCCCTCTAACCAAACAAGTTCAGACCAATATTTCTGAGGATCCATATAGGTTCTCAGAACATTCTCCTTTGGCCAGTCCTTCATCAGCATGTACCAAACATTGACTAGAGTGTCAACTGTAACCATCAACTAACTCCCTTTTTGACCTGGGCTTATCCCCTTTCTTCTATTTTATTTTCATACTGTAAGTATACATCTGAATGTAAAGAAGCCACCAGTGGAGGGAACTGAACCTGCAAATCTAGAACCAGAGCACATCCCTACTCTGAATAACACTAGCACGCACCATCTGCCTAGCGTGGGTAAAACAGAAAGCAATATACACGTGGTTTCTGCCCTCATACAGCAGACAATCTAAGATGGAAGATAGAAAGGGTAACTACAAAGGAAGGAAGGAAGGAAGTTAAGACAAGTAAACAGTGTAAAAATGCTAAGAAGCAGCAGGGCTTGAGGTACTCTCAGTGAGTCATGTGGGCTGTGACCATGTCTGAAATGTAAGAAGTACCGCATAAAGCACTCAGTCCCATTGAGCTCACCTCCCTCTAGCCATGGTGCCAGGAATTCCCAAATTAATCCTTTTGCTCAACCAAATAAGTTATCCAGCATGTGACAACAATTCAATAAATACTTACTGAATAAATGTTCTAACAAGAACTCTTTAGCTCCAGCCTTTCACCAGACTGGGTCCCAAGGACATAACCTGAGGATTTGGGAATTTGTTCTAGAACACTAGCCAAATACCAGGCTCCGAGAGGAGAGGGATAGATGCATGCTCACAATTTGCTCACTGCCGCCTCAGCTGAAGACACTAATTTATCCTGATTTCCTAAGATGGACTGTGAAAATTCAATGTGAATGACTAACCAACCTCTAACATGTCTATTTTCATAGAAGAAAAACTAACAGCTACAGGATAAAAACCTATAATATCAAACTCTGGCAACCACATTCAGTACTGACCTACTTACACAATTGGCCCTGTTAAAAGAGAAAAATTAAAACAGATGTGCCTTGATAATCTATTTCTTTTCAATGAAATAGATTTAGCAACTGAATTTCAACTACAGTACTAAGGGAGACTCCTTACAGTGATTTTCCAATCTAGTTTAAACTCTTCTGTGGTAATTTTGGATACAGTTAGAGATTAATTTTATGGAGAAGGGTCTTAGAAAGCTAAGGTTCAAAGTTCTGAGCCATTTATGAGCCACTTAGCAGAACTTTGTGAACTGAATTCATAGTTCTTATTAGTTCTTGGTTCTAAAGGGAACCATTCAGTCACTCATTGAATGAATATCTGAGGGTCTGAACATGTTAATGAAAATAGATGGCTGGCCAAAAAACCCAAACAAACAAACAAATGAAACAAAACTACCACTCCTTGAAAATCTTAAATCAATGGGCCTTGATTTCATAAAACATAAATTACGTACCTATTGTTCATCGGGTCCTATGCTATTACGCAGACTGGCAAAGAGTCAACTGCAAGACAATGTGATAAACCTTTTCACAGGGATATGCACTTCACGCTACCGGAAAATGAAGGGAGAAGCAGACAAGTGTGTCATGATGACAACAGTAGACTGACTATTGTTGTGATGTAGTTTATTTCAGGGGGGCCGCGTATGTATTCGGTCTTGTGGCGAGTTCTTACTACATTTTTGGCACCATACTAAATATACTTCAAGATTTTCACTTGATGCTCATAAGCCTCGGGAAGTGAGCAACTGTTTTTCCCAATTCGACCATGTATGAGGGAAAGAAGGAGAGGGCAGAGGAGGCATGGCAGGATATTAAATCCAGCTGGATAGGAAGCGCAAGGCGACACATGGACTTAGAGCACATGAAGGCAACAAGGAATTACTGAAGAGTCTGTATGCACAGTAATAACGTGATCTCCTTCCCCGTTATAAAGACCCCTTTTCCTTGACATTAGTTGGAGGTGATCTGTCCTCGGGAGCTTTCTGCAGAGCAGCTTTGCTGGGCCACAGACATCAGGCACAGGTAGCATCATCCACACTGTTATGGAATAAGTCACCTGAGGACACAGAGAGAGCTCTGATCAGGATAACTTTACCGAGGCAAGTTAGCAGAGCAAGCCATCAGGCCAAGAGCTCTAGCAGTGCGGTTTCAAGTCCTGGCTTATTCATTCAATAGCCTGGTTTTCTGCTGGTGGTACGTGGTAGAGATGTGAGAAGCAGTCACAGGGTAATTACTCATCCCAGCTGCAGACTAGAATTTGAGCAACTTTTAAAAAATACCCACTCTGAGTCCCCATCTTAGAAAGATTCACTTAGACTAGGTCTGGATAAGGCCCAGGTATTGCTTCTTTTTAAAAAGGTCTCCAAGTAATTCCGAGACTTAGCTGGGCCTACGAACCGGAAGTCTGAGGAAATGCATAAACTGTTGACCGGGGTGACGAATTTCACATCTTGCCAGGGTAAAGGTCCTCGCTAGGCCTTCAGGGTTCTGAATACAGCCCATCGCTCTGTATCCTAAACAAATGACCTGTCTGCTCGTCTCAGCATACCTGTCAGGACAGCGACAGAGGTGAGGAAGAAGCAATTGGAAACTGTCCAGACATGCACTGAGTCCCGGGGACTCTCCCTGGCCCACTTTTCCCATTTTAAAGAACTGAGTTTTAAATGCAGTCCTTAAAGAATTGCGTATTTGTTCAAATATTTTACCTGCAGTTAACATATGTTATCTCCAAAAAAGCAACGATGACTGAATTATTTATAAAATGGCACACTTCTCCAGGAAACTGAGAACATAGAGTCTTTTCCCTACACCATGATTCTTTCATCATTCAAAGCAGATACTGGGTTAATACAGCTCAATATAATAATAATACTGACAGTCCAAAAGGCAAGTTATTAGAGAAAACAAATACAGAGATGATCTCATGTCTTTCTTATTGATCTGAGCTATTCCGGTCAACACCCACTACAACTCTATTTTTATTACAGGATTTGAGTGTTATGTTTTTGCTGTTTCAGCTCATCCTGAATCTGTTAAGGTGGAGTTAAATCTCTCTAAGGAACAGTGGTGGCTGTAAAGCTTCAGGACAACATGTTTCTACAGTCTTGAGCTTATCTGCATCTGACAAATAAGAATCTTCTCTCGAACCGCTTTCTAGAAATGAGAGTGGGCTCTTCCATCCGCTATCAGGTGAATAAAAAATAATTAGTGGAAATGAAAGCAAATTTAGAATATAGAGATAAACAGAAATACATTACCCATCATCTCATCCCCCGATCACAGTTATTATTAAAGTTTTGGTGTTTTGCCTCTTGCTTTCTTTTCTATATACCAGATTCCCGCCAACATAGATGGGATGAGACTATATATACAATTTTATATTCTGATCTTTTTACTCAACTGTATATTGTAAATTATCTATTCATATTATGATGTAATACACTTCTTATTTTAGAAGAGACCTGAAGTAGTTTAAAAAATAATTTCAAGATAAAACATTTTAAGATACAAAGGAAGAGCCCATCTAGTAGAAGCAGATTCTCTCTGGCACCTGCCTGATAGCACTTGCACTATGCATTTAACATTTCTCCTAACTGAGGTAAAATGGGAAATTTGTGGGTATTGTTTGCTCATTTTACAGCAAAAGAAAGCATTCTTACTCATACAGAAAACAAGGGGCAGGCATTAATATACATAATATTTTCTACCTAAACTCAATTCAGGAATTTATTACGTCTAGTGATATAACTGGGTAACCATGTCCTTTATCTTCTAAACTGGGGACTTTTGAGAATATATGGATGATTATTGGTTAAAAATTACTGGGACAACAGGACAGCAGAAGTAAACTGGGACTGTCCTATTATTAATAGGAAAATTAAATATCACAAATAATTTTAATTATTCTTACCTATTAGCAATAATCATAATAAACTATAGCGCAATCATGATCTTCTTGCTTAACTTGGTTATTTTTCTGTTAAGGGAAGCATGTGTATAGCCATTATTGAAAGTACAAAGACTAAATTTTAGATTAAAATTCATCATAGTCACTACCGGTGAGGGTCAATATTAAACCATTTGTTGAACACTTAAAGTCACTGAGCGTTATGAATGAATGAAATATTCATTCATAGAAACTTACAATTTTAAAAGATGAACAGAAAGAATATCACTTTGTGGGGGGCAAGAGTAAAAGTTGTACAGTCTGAAGTTAATAGCACATTGTTTAAGACTTTATTTATTTGTTTGACAGAGAGAGAGCAGAAGCACAAACAGGGAGCACTGAGGGAGAGGGAAAAGCAGGCTCCCCGCTGAGCAGGGAGCCCAATGTGGGGCTGGATCCCAGGACCCCAGGATCATGATCTGAGCCAAAGGCAGAGGCTTAACTAACTGAACCACCCAGGTGCCCCTTAATACAGCACATTTTAATGATTAAGATGAGAGTAAACATTTTTAAACAAAGTTCAGAAGTACTTCCTGAGTATTTAAAGATGAAGATCTTAAGGGGAAAAAATGAAATAAGCTCCACAAATAAAGTATTAAAATGAAGCCTACTTAACACTAAGCAAAGTGGAAAGATAAGCCAAGTGTTGGGAAAAAAAATACTTATGAGAAAAAGAAACCACAAAGGAGTATCATGAGAATACATATAAATCTACAAATAAGTTAAAAATAGACAAAAATTCAATAAGGAGGAAGCAGAAATAAACAGATAATATGAATAAACAACCCACTAATGAGGAAACAAAAATGTCTAACATGGAAAACAGAGCTACCCTACAACCCAGCAACAGCACTACTGGGTACTTACCCTAAAGATAGAAACGTAGTGATCCGAAGGGGCACGTACATGCAAATGTTCATAGCAGCAATGTCCACAATAGCAAAACTAAGGAAAGAGCGTAGATGTCCATCAACAGATGAATGGATAAAGAAAATGTGGTATATATATATACACTGGAACACTACTCAGCCACCAAAAGAAATGAAATCTTGCCATTTGCAACGGCATGGATGGAACTAGAGGGTATTATGTTGACCAAAATAAGCCAATCAGAGAAAGATAATTATTGTATGATCTCTCTGATATGATGAATCTGAAAAGCAGGGCGGGGGGGGGGTGTTTATGAGGGATAGGGAAGGAAAAAATGAAAGAAGATAGGATCCGGAAGGAGACAAACCATAAGAGACTCTTAATCTCACAAAACAAACTGAGGGTTGCTGGGGGGAGGAGGGGAGAGAGAGGGTGGTTGGGTCATGGACACTGGGGAGGGTATATGCTATGGTGAGTGCTGTGAAGTCTGTAACCCTGATGATTCACAGACCTGTACCCCTGGGGCAAATAATACATTATATGTTAATAAAAATAATTTTTAAAAAATGTCTAACATGTATTTATAAAAGATGGCCAAATATGTATAATCAGGGATAGGGACATTAAAAAACAGTGAGATACCACTTTATACTAATTTACTCGAGGATTTATATTTAACAATACTTTAATACTGAGTCTTTTTTAATGCACTCTTTCATTACCAGGTGTTGGTGAGGACATGAAGCAACAGGTACATCTAGTGGCGGTGCTAACTGGTACTACTATTTGGAGAATAATTTTGGCACTGTGTACTACAATTGAGATACAAACACGACAACCAGAAATATGGCCCTCAAAAAAACTAGAACTAGCAAAGCAATAGCAAATATACTTTGAGAAGGATAGATACAGCCACGAGAAAGTAAGGTAAATCCCTAGAGGCCAAAAGACAAGGGAACTGAAAACTCTGAGTTGTCAGTGTGGCATCTGGGGAGTTCTTTCAATCCCTACAAATGCAGGGACTTAGATCTTCAAGGCCACAAGGGAACAGAAAAAGAGGTCTTCAGCTTGAGGGAAGCTGGAGTCAGAACTGAGATGCTCCATCCCCTCACCCAATTAGACACCACAAACACCCAGAAGCACACACACACATACACTTAGGCACATATACAGAATACATACACACACACATATATTTCCGCACACAGACACATACGGTGCTTATATTCTAGAAGCTTACACCTTCAGTGAAAGGGTTGAAAAAATTAGGTCTATCTACTGACACTGGGAAATATACATAGTTTTTTTATGGGCTCCGTGTAGAAAATTATCTCCCCTGAGAATTTGTGACACCAGATCTGTGCTGTATAGATTAGAATTCAAACATACCCTAAGTAAACCAAGAATCCTTGTTTTAAGAAAATAACACTGAAGGGTGCCTGGGTGGCTCAGTTAAATGTCTGACTTTGGCTCAGGTCATGATCTCAGGGTCCAAGGACAAAGCCCCACAGCCTCCCCACTCAGCAGGGAGTCTGTTTATCCCTCTCCCTCTGCCCTTCTCCCAGTTCATGCTCTCTTTCTTTCTCGCTCTCTCAAATGAAATCTTTTAAAAATAGGGAGAGAGAGAGATTAACACTGAAATGGTATAAGCTGGATGCCTGGCACGAACAAAATCAACCCTTCCTGGAATGAATACTTTGGATCTGTCACTATCCTTTCTGCAAAGGGACTATTTAGAGAGTTATGGATGTAATAACCATGTGAACCCAAAGGGATAAAGAGTTGCCTGAGGCTAGTAACAATGGAGCTATTATAACCCACATCAAGAGAAGGTGAGGGAAGAGAGGAGATGCAGGGATCTAGGAGAGAATTACATAAAGTCATCTTGAGTGAAACAATGACCTCCACTTGAGAACAGGTGAAGAAATATACATAACAAAGACATGTACAAGAATGTCCTTTGTATCATTGCTCTTAAATGCAAAAAAGGATACATTTTAAATTCATCAACAGGACAATAAATTAATCAATTGTGCTAGTTATCTATTCATTGGAATATTGTATGGCAGTTATAATAAATGAAGAAGCACTACATCTATCAATATGGATATATTTCTAAAAAAGAGCAGCTTGCAAAAGATTCCTATAACATTTATATAAATTTTTAGTTTGTAAGACAATATTTGTGTTGTTTATATCTACATGCATATATAATAAAAGTGCGAAAACATGCACAGGAATAATAAATAGAACTTTGAGATAGTACATAACTTTGAGAACTCAGAAGAAGGGAAATGAAGTCAAGAAGGAACACAAATATTCATGTATATCTGCAGTGTTTTCTTCTTTGTAATTCCATTGTAAATACGGTGGTTAATGTTTCACAGGCTGGGTAATAGATACGTGGCTATTGCTCATTATTTTCCCTGTTATTCTTTATTCTCGAAGCATTTTATAACTAAAATCCAAGTTTCCTAGTTACTAATTTAGATGATCAGTCTTCAAAAATGATGCCTAAGGTCATGTGAAATTATAGTGACTTCAACTCTGACAAAATATTTCTATATATATTATTTAGGTAAAGTTTTCTAATAAATATTTTAAAGTACAGGGTCTAATTTACAGCCAAAATTATACATGTTCCCCTTTAAAGAGTTCTAATTATTTATAGCATTAGAGCATTGTGGGAGATACATGGTGAAGTGTCTACATGGGGAAAAAAGAGGCTTTAAAGAAAAACGATACAATTACAGGCAAAATTATAGCCAGTCTTTGCATTGGATAGATTTACTTTCATCAGAATGAGGACATCTCTTACCTACTTAAAATTATTGAGCTTTTAATTTTGCTTTCTTATTGATTCATACACCCCACCTCATTCCAAATCTCTCGAGGAAATTGACTGACTATATGCTCACACATACGTATATGGATCTCACATACATGCATATTAAACACACAGATATATACATATACAAGGAGTGTGATGCTGTTTTTCTTGACAGAAGAAAGTGGTGGACTAAACTGAAACTGAAAAAGATCCATTTTGAAATTATAAGAGTAAATGCATTAATACGTGGCAGGGATAAAATATTAAAATAACTAATCACATGCCTGCCTTTGCCCTTCTTGCCTTCCGAGCAGGAAGAATTATTTGCTGTTTGAGCAGATCCCCAGGCCGGGGCCTTTGCCATGCTGGTGAGCAGGGCTTCAGAATTGCTGATTTATGTGGTTACAAGGCACAATGTGAGTTCACTAAATTTCAAGAAGTCAAAGAAATCTCCATGTGAAATGCCAGGCTGGGAAGTCAGTCTGCACAGATACCCAATTTCTTATTTAATCCTTCCTGAGAAAAAAGAGGAAGGTAGTGACAGAGAAGAGTGGAATTGCTCAGAGCCCTTGCTCTGTTTCTCTGGCGAAGAATGGGTCCCTGGAAGCTAAGCTGCGGCCAGAGAATATCTAGAACGCTGGGGAAAACCTGCTTCCTTCCAGGCACCACTATGTCAGGGTTTGAGACACAGGTCTGACATACATCCCACTCTTGGGCCCTGGAAGTATCTCACCTGATCAGAGGAAGCTTAGTAAATAAATACGCACTTAGCGAGTCAATGTGGATGAACAGTTGACCTGTGCCACCAAAACACTACAAAGATGACAGACTCTTATCACTGAAAAATTCCGAGTCTAACTGCAAGTCTTAAGATCTAAAATTAGGAGATATATGTGGACCCACAGACATAAGTTTTTGCAAAACTGTCTAGCTGCCTTGAAAGAGCATATGCTAAGGTGGAGAATTATTAGAATTCATATGTAGGAGGGATAAAAATGTACATGTAACTTAAACATGCAAAGAAAATATAACTCTGTGGCTTCCCAGAACTGATTTCACATTTCTGACAAGCTCCCACTGAATACTGGAGAAGTTGGCAGGGTATGGGTTGGGGGGAACATCATGTCAATATACAAGATTTCATGTTCATATATTTTAAATTCTTTGGGATAATTTACCTTTTAGGTAAATACTTTCAGACAGTCTCTCTTTTTCCCTGCTTCTGCCAACACGGCATTTAGCTCTGTGGTACAGCTTACTTGACTTCATGGCGGCGCAGGAAACCTCTTCGATATGCTCTAAGCAGGTCTAATCCATTCTCTGGTCCACCATCAATTTCTACTGTAGAGCTTCTGGCCAAGGTCTGCTCTGTTCTGAGGTGTGGCTGGCCTGTCTGTTCCAGACTGAGATTCATGGACCCAGACATCTCCCTCTCCTAAAATGGGCATAGCTTCACCTCCCCAGCCCCACGGCCTCTTTCAGCACATTCACATTGCACTCCCTCCTTCATCTTCCACCAGAATACAGAGATGCCAGATCCCCAGCCCACCACCGTAGGCCATGGGAGATAGGAGCCCTGACTTAGGTTCAGCTACCTACTTAGCTCCACCCACTAATGCTACACTAGTTCTCCCACACTGTTGGACACACCTCCAAGTGCATAGGGAGCTTCTTCTACCTGCTTGATAGCCACACTCCACCACCTCACAAGTCTTAGTCTCACTCATCTTCCCATTTTTCATTCTGTCAAGTTTATAAGAAGACTATCCTCCCTTCCTGCAAAACAGAAATTGCCTTTATTCCTGGCTTATAGAAACCCTGATGTTCAAACCCACCAGACCTACCTCTTAACATACTAATGGACACTTAAAGAATTTATAAAACTCATTCTCTTTCTACAAAGCATAACTCTGCAGAACTACGGTTTTAATGTGAATTTAAAAATCCAATTAGAGGGCACCTGGGTGGCTCAGTGGGTTAAAGCCTCTGCCTTCAGCTCAGGTCATGATCCCAGGGTCCTGGGATCGAGCCCCGCATCGGGCTCTCTGCTCCACAGGGAGCCTGCTTCCTCCTCTCTCTCTCTCTCTCTCTCTCTCTCTCTCTGCCTACTTGTGATCTCTGTCTGTCAAATAAATAAATAAAATCTTTAAAAAAAAAATCCAATTAGAGATGATAAAAATTAATGTTCTTTTGCTTATATGCTGTATCAATTCTAATCTCAGAGACAAATGGGGCTACTTCGTAGTAAGGAGATCAGAAAATGAAGCAACAAGCACAGTTGTGGGGCAGCACAACTTGGAGAACCAGAACCAGTTGAATTAACCAAAAGAATACACAGGCAAGATTTGCCATAGACCTGAAAAAGGAGAAAGACACACAACCCCATGGCAGCCTTCAGGAAGCCCAATCAAATTGTGATATCATAAAAGTTGCCAGGGTGAACTGAGGGAACCAAAGTAATGCAGCTGTGATTCAGTCTCTTGAGAGTAGATTCTCAACAATCAAAATTCTGATGACAGGGAAGAAGTGCCTCCTTTGGAAGCATTTATGGGACCCTCTTAAAGCCAGCCCAGGACTTAGGTCCTAGTAGAACCCGAGTGTTTCTCTTAATCTGCTTCTAGTGTGGCAAAATGTACTTTAGGATTAACCTACCAGCTAGGCAGTAATTTCCCGACTTCTTTGGGATGTTTCACACTGGGGAATAAAATCCATAACAGCACAGGACGGTCCAGAATTTTGGAAGGGTAGAAGTAGGTGCATCAGTTTTGACTGTGGCAAGGAGGTCCCACTGCCACCAGTATTCAATGAACACCCACAGATTCTTTTTCTGTAATAAACACCCCTCCTGGATGAGGAGGGAATGAAATTCTTGTTGACTTCTAGGATCCTCTATAAACAATTTCAAGTTACCTAGAACACAGATTTAGTACAAAAATATTTGACAGGCAAAGCCCTACTGAGCTAATTACAGAAGAAAGATGATGGCTGAAGAGGAATTCTAAAGAACACATGAGTATTTGGAGTAAAGACCTAGAAAAGAAAACGGGAATAGTTAGTTTCCATTAGTGGAAACATCTATTTTATGATATAGAAGAAATTATTCATTGACCTAAGAAATTTAAGAAGTGATTATTTTCAGAACATTTATATGGATATTGAGGAAGACAATTATACCATTAGCCTTCTCTCAGTCTTCAAGAGTTCTTGAGTTGGTATTTTACACCAGTCAGAATGGTTAAAATCAAAATGACAAGAAATAACAAGTGTTGGCAAGGATGTGAAGAAAAAGGAAACTTTGTGTACTCTTGGTGGGAATGCAAATCTGTGCAACTGTGGAAAATAGTATGGAGGTTCCTGAAAAAATAAGCAATAAAAATAGAGTGGCAAAATTGGTAGAGCATGTGACTCTTAATCTCAGGGTCATGAGTTCAGGCCCCGTGTTGGGATACAGTTTACTTAAAAAAATTAAAAATAGTACCTGGGTGGGTACCTGGGTGGTTTAGTAGGTTAAGCAACAACTCTTCGTTTTGGCTCAGGTCATGATCTTAGGGTCATGAGATCAAGCCCCACATTGGCCTCCACACTCAGCGTGGAGTCTGCTGGAGATTACACCCAGCGTGGAGTCTGCTGGAGATTCTCTCCTCTCTCTCCCTCCCCCACTGCTCTTCCCCACACTGACACACATACTCCCTTTTCAAATAAATAAATAAAATCTTTAAAAATAAAATAAAGAATACATAATTTTTAAAAAATAGAAATACTATGTGATCAAAGAATTCCATTGTTGGGTATTTACCCAAAGAAAATAGAAACACTGATTCAAAATGATGAATGCACCTCTATGTTTATTACATTAGCCAAGATATGGAAGCAACCTAAGTGTCCATAAATAGATGAATGAATAAGGAAAAGGTGGTTTGCATGTACACACACACACACACACACACACACACACACGCTGGAATATTACATCGTCATAAAAAAGAGTGAGATCATGCCATTTGAGACAGCATGGATGGACCTAAAGGGTATTATGCTAAGTGAAATAAATCAGGCTAAAAAAGACAAATACCATATGATTCCACTCATAAGTGAAATCTAAAAAAATGAATAAATGAACAAAATAAGCAGACCCATAAATACAGACAAATTATGTTTGCCTAGGAGGTGGGTAAAATGGGCAAAAGGGAATAGGAGATACAGGCTTCCCGTATGGAGTGAATAAATCATAGGAACAAAAGGCACAGCACTAGGAATACAGTCAATGACCTTGTATTGTGATGTAGCAGGACAAATGGTAGCTACACTTGCAGTAACATAGCACAATGTATAAACTTGTCAAATCACTAAGTTGTACACCTGAAACTAAAGTAATTTTATGTGTCAGTTACACTCAAAAGAAAGAGTTTTGGACTGAGAGTTCTCTCTCACGTGAGAGCACATGAGTTCTCTCATGTGCTTGTGTGTGTATGTGAGTGGGTGTGTACATTTGTGAGTGTATGTATGTGTGTGCTTTAAACACAAGTCTGTGCTACTCCCAACACCACAGTGGCTCAGCTACTTCAGGTTACATCTACTAGAGCTATATGTTTAATAACATTTACTAGTTTACACCTTTTCTACTTTTTATCTTATTCATTTAATAGTGCTCATTATTTCTGTTACTTTATAAAATTACTGAAATTTAGAGCTAGGAAATATTATAAAATCTAACTACCTTCATACCATCACTTACTGATAAGTAAATCAAAGGCTAATGAAAAACTCCCCAAAACACAGCTAGTCAATGAGGCAGTAAGAGCCAGAAACAGGTCAAGAAATCAAGTTCCTTGGGGCACCTGGGTGGCTCAGTCAGTTAAGGGTCAGCCTTTGGCTCAGACCATGATCCCAGGGTCCTAGGATCGAGTGCTACATCCGGCTCCTTGCTTAGCAGAAAACCTGCTTCTCCTTCTCCCTCTGCCTGCCACTCTCCCTCTTGTGCTTCTCACTTCTCTCCCTATCAAATAAATAAATAAAATCTTAAAAAAAAACTCAAGTTTCTTGATTCCTGATATCTCCAACAAGATATGAAAGCCAAAGTTTTCTTCCTTTGGGGAAGAAATTAACATTTCTGGCAGAGTGCTTAAGCAAATTTCGGATAAGTTTTAATTTAAAATCTTGTTATGGGACACTGTTTCCTTACCACTTAGCTGTCAGATAAAAGTGACCTTTAAGGGGTGCCTGGGTGGCTCAGTGGGTTAAAGCCTTTGCCTTCGGCTCAGGTCATGATCCCAGGGTCCTGGGATCAAGCCCTGCATCGGGCTCTCTGCTCAGCAGGGAGTCTGCTTCCCCCTCTCTCTCTGCCTGCTTCTCTGCCTACTTGTGATTTCTGTCAAATAAATAAATAAAATCTTTAAAAAAAAAAGTGACCTTTAAGCAGACATTTTTTTTTGCCTTTTTTATCTAATCCAGTTGTTCTCAAATTGTGTCACACCTCAGTATCACCTGAGGTAGATTTTAAATTCCCAATGTCCAGATCAAACACCTTACCAATTAAGTCAAAATGACTGAGAGTGGAAGCCAAGTATCAATATACAGTATCACGTAAAGATCCTTCCCTAGGTGAGCCCAAAATCAGCAAACCACTGACATATCCTTCCCTAGGTGAGCCCAATGTCAGCAAACCACTGATGTAGCCAAACAATGATTAATGTTCTCTCTCTCCCTCTAGCCCCCTTCCCTCTCCCTTCCTCCTTCTCCCTCTTCCTTCCTTCATACTCTTCCCACACACTTATCCACACACAAATTTCCATCTCTGTCTCTCTCTTTTTCTCTCAAATGGCCCTTTGAATCGTGATTCCTAAAGTTGGTCTACTAGGGGCTTTATCTTTTGCATGGATTACCTATTTTTCTAAAGTTTACCCCTCTTTTCATTACCTTTCAAAGTTAAGTGATGCTTGGATACTTCAAAAAATAATAATTTTCAAAGACAAATAACACATTCCCTAAAGTCTTTACATTTATATTAGGAATATCTAAGAGAATCCAGATCCTCTGGATAAATAAAATCACAACTAAAAGTTGGCTATCAGAAAAAGAGTGTTTGATTAATACACAAATAACTAACTTAAGCACCTCACATTTCTTCCATGATTGCGGAAGCACTTACTTGCTCTTCATTATACAATTATTGGACTGCTAATGCCTTCACAAGCTCTAATCTCTTTTTTTGGCCTCTTCCCATCCATGGCTATAGCTCTAATTGAGTTTACTAAGGAAGTAAATTATGCAATTGTCCATAATAAGATTAACAATCCAATTTTCCTACTTCCTAAACAGCTAGTCACATACCACAATATCTAGCAGAGAATATAAGAAATCAGAAAATTTTCCAATATTGAAAATCTTATTTTTCTGTCAGATTTTTCTAAAATTTGATCCCTGTGCATTCATTAACTTGCAATAACAAATTATACAATTAAAGCACATTAAAGCAGTCAAAACTAATATTGCTAGAGCAGAAAGAGCTATCTATTGAACTTCCAATATGTAACAGGCTCTAACTAAGCACTTTATACCCATTACCTTATTTAATTTTCACAAAGATTCTAAGATACGTCCTTATTTCATAGTAAGGTAAATTGAGATTCCCTATAAGGTGAATTAACATCCCTAGGGCATCCTGGTTGCAAGAGATCAGATAGGATTTATACAATCGAAAAATTTTTAAAGACCACTAGATTTTTATTATTATTAGATCTAAATTTATTGGCAAAGATGGCAGAGAAGTAACAGACTAAGATGACATCAGGTCGCAGGAGTTCAGCTAGATAGTTATCAAACCATTCTGAACACCTACAAACCCAACAGTAGATCAAAGAGAAGAAGAGCAGCAATTCTAGAAACAGAAAATCAACCACTTTCTGAAAGGGAGGATGTGTGGAGAAGTGATTCGGAAGTGACAGGAAGACAGACCACGGTGGGCGGGAGGGGCCAGCTCCCGGCAAGCGGCGGAGCACTGGAGCACAAAATTTGAACTTTTAAAAGTCTGTTCCACTGAGGGACATCACTCCAGAGGCCAAGCAGTGCTGGAGCCCTCACAGGGACCATGTGGTCAGGTCTGTGGGGTCAAAGGAGGATCGGGAGTGTCTGAGTGTAGCAGAGCTCACAAATATCAGAGCGGGGAAGCTGGCTACAGAGACAGAGCCGAGGAGTGAGCTCTCAGCTCAGGGTTACTTTAAGCTGTGATCCGCAGCACAGGAAGGCCACTGCTCTTTGACCAGGGACCCCGCAAGTGGCAGATCCAAGGAAACCCATCTTCCTTCTCTGGAGGCAGGAATCTACTGGGTTTGGAGATCCAACCGGGGATGTGTGCCAAAGATAGAAATGGTCACAAGCCGGGTGAGCTCGGAGCACAGCCAAAGACCAGGGAGATGAGAGTGACTGAGCAATTTTTTCTGAGGGCACACTGAGGAGTGGGGCCCTGAGCTCTCAGATCCTCTAGGCCAGAGATTGGGAGGCTGCCATTTTCATTCCTGTCCTCTAAAGCTCTAAGGAAAGCATTCAGGGAACAAAGCCTCCCAAAAGCAAACATGACCAGATTACTTAGACCATCCCCTAGCAAGGGAGGAGCAATTCCAACTGGGGCAAAGACATTTGAGAATCACTACAAAGGCCCCTCCCCAAGAAGATCAGCAAGAACCTCCAGCTAAGATTAAGCTCACTGATCAAGGAAAACAGGAGAACTCCAGAGGAGGGGAAAGCAATGCATAAAATTCATAGCTTTCTCCCCGTGATTCTTTAGTCTTGCAAAGTTAATTTTTTTTTCTTACTCTAATTTTTTTTAACTTTTCCTCCCTCCTCTTTTAATGTTTTTTAACTAGTTTATCTTAATAATACCTTTCAAAAAAATCTTTTTAAACCTTAATAATTATAGTCATAATTTATCCTTCATTGTATTTTACCTTATTTTTTGTATACATATAGGGTTTTTCTTCTCAAAAACTTTTGGAATACTATTTCTTCTAATAGATCAAAATATGCACTAAATCTAGCACAGGGCTTTGTACTAGTATCCAGGCTGAGCAAATTATCTCCACTTTCTTTCTCATTCTATTTCCAACCAACTTATCAATTCCATTTTTAGAAATTTTTTTAATTATCAACTTTACGATCTTATTCCATCCCTTCATCGGGTTGACCCATATTTTTGTATATATAAATAAGCATTTCTTTCTTTAAAATTTTGGACGATAGCTTTTCTAAGAGACCAAAATACACCCAAAATCAAGAGGGTGGCTCTGTTCTATTCACCAGTCTAATATATATATATATTTTTAATTTTTTAAACTTCTTTTTACCCCCTTTCTTCTCCCCAAGATCTGGGGACACTTCTGATTTCATTAGCGTACATTTTTCTGCGGTCTTTGCCACCCTTTTAGTATTTTATTCTCTCGTTCATATATTCTTATCTGGATAAAATGACAAGGCAGAAAAACTCACCACAAAAAAAAGAACAAGAGGCAATACTGAAGGCTAGGGAAATAATCAATATGGACATTGGTACTACATCAGATCTAGAATTCACAATGACGATTCTCAAAGTGCTAGCTGGGCTCGAAAAGGCATGAAAGATATTAAAGAAACCCTGTCTGGGGAAATAAAAGCCCTTTCTGTAGAAATAGAAGAACTAAAATCTAACCAAGCTTAAATCAAAAAAGCTATTAATGAGGTGCAATAAAAAATGGAGGCTCTTACTGCTAGGATAAATGAGGCAGAAGAGAGAATTAGTGACAAAGAGGACCAAATGACGGAAAATAAAGAAGCTGAGCAAAAGAGAGAAAAACAACTACTGGAACATGAGGGAGAATTCAAGAGATAAATGATACCATAAGATGAAACAATATTAGAATAACTGGGATGCCAGAAGAAGAAGAAAGGGGGGGGGGGGCAGAAGGTATATTAGAGGTAATTATTGTAGAGAATTTCCCTAATATGGCAAAGGGAATAAGCATCAAAATCCAGGAAACACAGAGAATCCCCCCTCAAAATCAATAAAAACAGGTCCACACCCCGTCATCTAATAGTAAAACTTACAACTCTTAGTGACAAAGAGAAAATCCTGAAAGCAGCCCAGGACAAGAAGTCTGTAACATACAATGGTAAAAATATTAGATTGGCAGCAGACTTATCCACAGAGACCTGACAGGCCAGAAAGGACTGGCGTGATATATTCAGAGCACTAAACAAGAAAAATATGCAGCCAAGAATACTATATCCAGCTAGTATATGATTGAAAATAGAAGAGATAAGAACTTCCAGGACAAACAAAAACTAAAAGAATTTGTAAACACCAAACCAGTCCTACAGGAAATATTGAAAGGGTCCTCCAAGCAAAGAGAGAGCCTAAAAGTAACAGACCAGAAAGGAACAGAGGCAATATACAGTAACAGTCACCTTATAGGCAATACAATGGCACTAAATTCATATCTTTCAATAGTGGCTAAATGCACCAATCAAAAGACACAGGGTATCAGAATGGATAAAAAACCAAAACCCATCACATATGCTGTCTACAAGAAACTCATTTTAGACCCAAAGACACCTACAGATTGAAAGTGAAGGGGTGGAAAACCATTTACAATGCTAATGGACATCAAAAGAAAGCTGGGGTGGCAATCCTTATAACAGATAAATTAGATATTCAGCCAAAGACTATAATAAGAGATGAGGAAGGACAGTATATCATACTTAAAGGATCTGTCCAACAAGATCTAACAATTTTAAATATCTATGCCCCTAACATGGGAACAGCCAATTATATAAACCAACTAATAACAAAATCAAAGAAACACATTGACAATAATACAATAATAATAGGAGACTTTAACACCCCCCTCACTGAAATGGACAGATCCTCCAAGCAAAGGATCAACAAGGAAATAAAGGCCTTAAATGACACACTGGACCAGTTGGATGTCACACATATTCAGAATTTTCCATCCCAAAGCAACAGAATACATATTCTTCTCAAGTGCGCGTGGAACATTCTCCAGAATAGATCACATCCTGGGTCACAAATCAGGTCTCAACTGGTACCAAAAGACTGGGATCATTCCCTGCATATTTTCAGACCACAATGCTTTGAAACTAGAACTCAATCACAAGAGGAAAGTTGGAAAGAACCCAAATACATGGAAGCTAAAGAGCATCCTACTAAAAGAATGAATGGTCAACCAGGAAATTAAAGAAAATTTGAAAAAATTCATGGAAACAAATAATAATGAAAACACCACTGTTCAAAATATGTGGGACACAGCAAAGGCAGTCCTGAGAGGAAAGTATATAGCAATACAAGCCTTTCTCAAGAAACAAGGTCTCAAATACACAACCTAACCCTACACCTAAAGGAACCGGAGAAAGAACAGCAAAGAAAACCTAAACTCAGCAGGGGAAGAGAAATAATAAAGATCAGAGTAGAAATCAATGAAATAGAAACCAAAAGAACAATAGAACAGATCAATGAAACTAGGAGCTGGTTCTTTGAAAGAGTTAATAAGATTGATAACCCCCTGGCCACACTTATCAAAAAGAAAAGAGAAAGGGCCCAAATAAATAAAATCATGAATGAGAGAGGAGAGATCACAACCAACACCAAAGATATACAAACAATTATAAGAACATAGTATGAGCAACTATATGCTAGCAAATTTGACAATATGGAAGAAATGGATGCATTCCTAGAGACATATAAACTACCAAAACTGAACCACGAAGAAACAGAAAACCTAAACAGACCCATAACCATTAAGGAGATTGAAGCAGTCATCAAAAGTCTCCCAACAAACAAGAGACCAGGGCTAGAAGGCTTCCCAGGGGGATTCTACCAAACATTTAAAGAAGAATTAATACCTATTCTCCTGAAACTGTTCCGAAAAATAGAAATGGAAGGAAAACTTCCAAACTCATTTTATGAGGCCAGAATTACCTTGATCCCAAAACCAGACAAAGACTCCATCAAAAAAGAGAATTACAGACCAATATCCTTGATGAACACGGATGGAAAATTTCTCACCAAAATACTAACCAATAGGACCCAACAGTACATCAAAAGGATTATTCACCACAATCAAGTGGGATTTATTCCAGGGCTGCAAGGTTGGTTCAACATCCGCAAATCAATCAATATGATACAATACATTAATAAAAGAAAGAACGAGAACCATATGATACTCTCAATAGATGCTGAAAAAGCATTTGACAAAGTACAGCATCGTTTCTTGATCAGAACTCTTCAAAGTGTAGGGATAGAGGGTACATACCTCAATATCATCAAAGCCATCTATGAAAAACCCACAGTGAATATAATTCTTGATGGGGAAAAACTGGGAGCTTTTCCCCTAAGGTCAGGAACATGGCAGGATGTCCATTATCACCACTGTTATTCAACATAGTACTGGAAGTCCTAGCCTCAGCAATCAGACAACAAAAAGAAATTAAAGGCATCCAAATTGGCAAAGAAGAAGTCAAACTATCACTCTTTGCAGATGATATGATACTTTATGTGGAAAACCCAAAAGATTCCACTCCAAATCTGCTAGAACTTATATAGGAATTCAGTAAAGTGTCAGGATATGAAATCTATGCACATAAATCAGTTGCAATTCTATACACCAACAACAAGACAGAAGAAAGAGAAATTAAGGAGTCAATCCCATTTACAATTGCACCCAAACCGTAAGATACCTAGGAATAAACCTAACCAAGGAGGCAAAGAATCTGTACTCAGAAAACTATGAAGTACTCATGAAAGAAATTGAGGAAGACATGAAGAAGTGGAAAACTGTTCCATGCTCATGGATTGGAAGAACACTATTGTGAAAATGTCTATGCTACCTAAAGCATTCTACACAGTTAATGCAATTCCCATCAAAATCCCATCCATTGTTTTCAAAGAAGTGGAACAAATAATCCTAAAATTTATAAGGAACCAGAAAAGACCCCAAATAGCCAGAGGAATGTTGAAAAAGAAAGTCAAAGTTGGTGGCATCACAATTCCAGACTTCAAGCTCTATTACAAAGCTGTCATCATCTAGACTGTTAAGCAACAGTTAATATGGTACTAGCATAAAAACAGACATATAGATCAATGGAACAGAATAGAGAGCCCAGAAATAGACCCTCAACTCTATTGTTAACTTAATCTTTGACAAAGCAGGAAAGAATGTCCAGTGGAAAAAAGACAGTGTCTTCAACAACTGGTGTTGGGAAAATTGGGACAGCCACATGCAGAAAAATGAAACTGGACCACTTCCTTACAACATACACAAAAATTGACTCCAAATGAATGAAGGACCTCCATGTGAGACAGGAATCCATCCAAATCCTTGAGGAGAACACAGGCAGCAGCCTCTTCGACCTCAGCCACAGCAACTGCTTCCTACAAACATCACCAAAGGCAAGGGAAGCAAGGGCAAAAATGAACTATTGGGACTTCATCAAGATCAAAAGCTTTTGCACAGCAAAGGAAACAGTCAACAAAACCAAAAGACAACTGACAGAATAGGAGAAGATATTCACAAATGACACATCAGATAAAGGGCTAGTATCCAAAATCTATAAAGAACTTATCAAACTCAACATCCAAAGAACAAATAATCCAATCAAGAAATGGGCAGAGGACATGAGCACATATTTCTGCAAAGAAGACATCAGATGGCCAAGAGACACATGAAAAAGTGTTCCACACCTCTTGGCATCAGGGAAATACAAATCAAAACCACAGTGAGATACCACATCAGACCAGTCAGAATGGCTAAAATTAACAAGTCAGGAAACAACAGATGTTGGCAAGGATGCGTAGAAAGGGGAACCCTCCTACACTTTTGGTGGGAAGGCAAGCTGGTGCAGCCACTCTGGAAAACAGTATAGGGGTTCCTCAAAAAGTTGAAAATAGAGCTACCCTATGACACAGCGATTGCACTACTGGGCATATACCCTAAAGATACAAACGTAGTGCTCCGAAGGGGCATGTGCACCCGAATGTTTATAGCAGCAATGTCCACAAGAGCCGAACTACAGAAAGAACCTAGATGTCCATCAACAGATGAATGGATAAAGAAGATGTGGTATATATATACAATGGAATACTATGCGGCCATCAAAAGAAATCAAATCTTGCCATTTGCAATGATGTGGATGGAACTAAGGGTATTATGCTGAGCGAAATAAGTCAATGGGAGAAAGACAACTATCATATGATCTCCCTGATATGAGGAAGTAGAGATGCAATCTGGGAGGTTTGGGGGGTAGGAAAGAAATAAATGAAACAAGATGGGATCGGGAGGGAGACAAACCATAAAAGACTCAATCTCACAAAACAGGCTGAGGGTTGCTGGAGGGAGGGGGATCGGGAGAGGGTGGTGGGGTTATGGACATTGGGGAGGGTATGTGCTATGGTGAGTACTGTGAAATGTGTAAAACTGGCGATTCACAGACCTGTACCCCTGGGGATAAAAATACATTATATGTTTATAAAAAAATTAAAAAATTAATTTTAAAAAAGACGTTTCTTTTTGAACAAGCCCAAAACAAGTGCAATATCTAATGAATTGGTTGTCCCCTTCTTGGACATCCAACTGGCTTATTACTAAATTTTACATAAGGATCCAAATGCAATAAAGAGTTATTAGACAGCACAAAAATCTTAATTTATTTAGTGAGTATAATACCTAAAATTATTCTATTGGCTAGCACTTTTAGACAAACAAGTTTAAACTTATTTGTTAAGTTGGTATGGCACATACAGTACATTATGCTATTCGGTAAAACTGCAATTGTAAGGATAGTTTCAAATGTAGCATTTAAGGACCTCAAGCTGAAGGAAAAAACCTGTGCTCAAAGCAATGAAAATCAGGGACATCTGGCTGGCTCAGTTACTTAAGTGTCCAAGTCTTGATTTTGGCTCAGGTCATGATCTCAGGGTCCTGGGATGGAGCCCCACATTAGCTCCTGCTCAGCAGGGAATCTGCTTGTCTCCCTCTCCTTCTGACACCCCCCCCTCTATCTCTCTCAAATAAATAAATCTTAAAAAAAGAAAAGCAATGAAAACAATTTCAACCTGTCCTGGCTGATTTGATGTCAACAGACAGCTAGGAAGAGAAAAGAATAATTCACCATAGACACTACTGGTAAAAAAAAATACCACAACCCGGGATCCCTGGGTAGCTCACTGGGTTAAGCCTCTGCCTTCAGCTCAGGTCATGATCCTAGGGTCCTGAGATCGAGCCCCGCATCGGGCTCTCTGCTCAGCAGGGAACCTGCTTCCCTCTCTCTCTCTCTCTCTCTCTCTGCATGCCTCTCTGCCTACTTGTGAGCGCTTTCTCTCTCTCACTCTCTCTGTCAAATAAATAAAATCTTAAAAAAAAAAAAAAATACCACCACCCAAATTGGCATATAACTGCTTCCCTGAGGGCAAGGCCCACACGGTCAGTTGATACTGCCATAGCATCAAAACATCAAGTCATATTTACACAACCTGAAATTACAATAAGTTATGCCAGTATAATTATTAGCTATCTTTGGTTAGAACTCTATAACCTAAAGTATGCTAAGGGTACTAACCCAAGTATAACTTGAATATGAAAGTATATAAAAGTATACATAACCCAAGCAGTGCAAAAATGTTTTCCTTAATATGTTGAGTGAAAAACTGTTATAAGTTATTTCCGGTGATGTGGTGCTGTCAGCAATACTTCACATTATATGGATTATATAAAATCTGTTCTCCTTTTAGGAGCTATTCATGTCACAATCATAAAGATTAAAAAAACACTAAGAACATACCTTAATTTTTTTTAACTATTATAACCAATTTTGCTTTTTTTACAAAACTAGTGGCTGAATATTATCAACCTGGAAGGCATATTTTTTACTGATAAGGTTAATAATTGTGGGATAATCATAAATTAATTTCCATGGGTGAATCTCAGCATAATTGCAGCTGGCAACATTTTTAGTAGAATATTCTAATATCAACCTACCTTGTATTCCAGGAGGATGACAAACTCAAGTTAATTAAATTTCCTGACACAATAACGGCTTTGCTGAATCTAACAAACAGTTGCCTATATAAAGAGTTTGTCCTAGAATTAGGATGGTCAAAAAAATAAGAGAAGTTTCATGATTAAAAACAGTTAATATTATTATTAACTAGTAGTCCTACTAGTAGGTATTGATCTGAATATTATGTTATCTGTTTTAGATAGTTGGGAGCATAAAATATAAGTGAATTAAACTCTGCCAGTTAGTGAGGAGTCTTTGAAATACTGAATACATTCTCTTGGAGGGAAAAATAAAACAAATTTAAAAACTGATAATGATGTAAAATATAGACTTGTGGAGTCACTATGTTGTACACCTGAAACTAATGTAACATTTTTTGTCAACTATACTTAAAAAAAATAAAATATACTTACATACAAAGATAATAAATGGAAGTGATAATGATGAAAATAAAAGATTAGTGATCAATAACACTGCCCCACACAGAACTTAACAGAAGCAGAAAGAATTTTTTTTTTTTAAGATGTATTTATTTATTTTATGGGGTGCCTGGATGGCTCAGTCCATTAGGTGTCTACCTTCAGCTCAGGTCACAATCCCAGGGTCCTGATACCCAGTCCCACATTGGGCTCCCTGCTATCAGGGAGTCTGCTTCTCCCTCTCCCTCTGCCCCTCCCCCCGACTCATGTTCTCTTGCACATTTTCTCTCCCAAATTAAAAAAAAAAAAAAATCTTTAAAGATTTGTTTACTTTAGAGAGAAAGAGAGCACACGCAAGTGGGAGAAGGAGCAGAAGGAGAGAGAAAATCTCAAGCAGACTCCCTATTGAGTGGGAAGCTGGATTTGGGGCTGCACCTCATGATCCTGAGATCACGACCTAGGCTGAAATCAAGAGTCAGATGCTAACTGACTGAGCCACCCAATTACCCCAGTAGAAAGAATTCTAATACACCATGCCAAGCCAATGGGACTTCCAAGAGAGAAACTGTCGAGAACATTTTCTAAGATCAAACAAAGAAATCATATAACTATTCCTACCTAGCCATTGAGTCAAGAGAGACAGCAGAAATCAGAACTACTAAGACTCAAAAGTCAAGGATGGAGGTAGGAAAGGAAAGAATGGGAAGCAAGCAACATGCACCAAGTTGGGCCTGGAACTGGTAGAAGTCACTTGGATGCTCAATGCTCGTTGTTCAGAGTGAATCTCAAGATGTAGTTCTTTGGGGGCACCTGGGTGGCTCAGTCGGTTGGGCGGCTACCTTCAGCTCAGGTCATGATCCCGGAGTCGTGGGATCGAGCCCCGCATCGGGCTTCCTGCTCAGTGAGGAACCTGCTTCTCCCTCTCCCACCCCTCTGCTTGTGTTCCCTCTCTCATTGTCTCTCTTCAAATAAATAAATAAAGTCTTTAAAAAAAAAAAAAAAAAGATGTAGTTCTTTTGCTATCATATCCCTATACAGAGTGGCCACAGAACGAATCATCCCTGCTGGAACTCCTTTCAGAGAAATGGGACACTAAAAATAAATAAAATTGCATGACTTTTTAAAAATGTTATTGACTAATAAATTACTTGCAGTGTATTACTAGACTATTTAACATATTTTTATTACATTCAGTTAGCCAACATATAGTAAATAGTCCAAATACTGTTTTTGAAAATAAAAATAACACATCCATATATATTAAACAAAATTCTAGAAACTCATATTGAGTATCTGAATATTAACAAATAACAAAACTTTCAGGATTAAATTATTCTCATTTTAATCAGTATTTTAAATAACATTTTTCTCTAATACTATGTCCTGGTATTTTTCTGAAGAATATATTTTCCTATATAATCTTATTCTTTTTTCATTTTTTTTATAAAACTGCCTAGACTTTTCTTCAACACTTTTGAATTATTGATATCCTCAATTGATACTACTTAGAGACTATAATATTTTAAAATAAAAGCTCTATATAAGTGCTGGGATGCTTGAAAAACTCAGAGTAATTCCTGCTAAATAGGAGATATTATTAATAATTTTACACTAAAATATATCAACATTTCAACCCCAATACTTTCATAGGTAATGCTTTTTTTTCCTCCATTCAAATTGCTTTTCTTTAACAAATATTTTTGCCAAATAAATCTCACTGAGTAAGTCATCTTTTTTTTTAAATGCTCTGCTAGAATTGGATGCTACAATATCATAGTTCTCAGTTTCATTCCATTCTTGCATAAAATATAAGTTTATCTAATTAAAAATAGAAGCTCTATCAAAAGATTATCCTCATAAGTCAAGATATTTCAATATGCAATTATAGAATTTCAAATTTAAATCTTATACTCCATCTGAGATCATAAGTTAATTTGTTCTGTCACTGGAAAAAGTTCTATGTCTTAAGGTTTTGCAGTAATTGTAATCTCCTAAAAGTTTCAAATGCTAAAATTTTGGGAACTATGTTCATTAACCACATTGATTTAAATTTTCAATTTATTTTGACAAAAATGCAGTCAAAATTTAGAACTTGCTTAGATTAAATTTCTATATCATTACAGTTTAACTTAAGTTGATTTACAAAGAAATTCTCCAAAGGTTTAAATATTCTTAAACTCCATTTGATATGGACAAGAAAAAAAATATATGTACCACCATGTTACAGAACATTTTTAAAATTCAAATTTAGCAATGTCACAAGTGTATAGTTCCTGGTTCATATAGTAAAATATTTGTAAATTTGTATAATTACAAATCATACCAATTTGTAGAATTGCAGCTTCTATTGTTCAGAATATTGTACCAGAAGCAAACTTAGAGTTAAGTTTTAATTTAATGAGAACATTATTTTTACCACGACCTTGTGTTCCACCAAAGTACGTATGCATATACTATGAAAACAAGCAATTTTATAAATCTTTAATTTTAACAAAACTTAATTTTTTTTTTACTCAATATAAGACAGTATTCACAATAATGTCATTTGTTTCAGTTTTGATGGAAGTTAGTGACTTCTAGAATTAGATGAAAATAGCAAACCATTAGAGGAATAAATAATTTTTTTCAAGTATCTGATGGCAGGATATAAAACTGGTATTATTTAATTGATTAAAAGTTCTGCTAGAGGGACGCCTGGGTGGCTCAGTTGGTTAAGCAGCTGCCTCCGGCTCAGGTCATGATCCCGGCGTCCTGGGATCGAGTCCCACATCGGGCTCCTTGCTCGTCAGGGAGCCTGCTTCTCCCTCTGCCTCTGCCTGCCATTCTGTCTGCCTGTGCTCGCTCTCTCTCCCTCTCTCTCTCCGACAAATAAATAAATAAAATCTTAAAAAAAAAAAAAGTTCTGCTAGAGAAGCTGACACATTAAACAGTATTGTTTCATGGGAATACAATAAAACTGAATCAAAAAGGAGGAAAATTAATTTAAAAGACTAGTCATTTGACACAAATGAAATGTCATACTTCCCAGTGTGATATAAAAGGCATATTCTGGAGGTGCCTGGATGGCTCAGTCGATGAAGCATCCGCCTCTTGATTTTGGTTCAGGTCATGATCTCAGCGGTGTGAGATCAAGTCCCATGTCAGGCTTCATGCTTCAAGCGAAGCCTGCTTAAAATACTCTCTCACCTCTCCCTCAATTCCTGCCCTACTTAAATGAAAGGCACATTCTGGGGTGCCTGGGTGACTCAGTCTTTAAGCATCTGCCTTTGGCTCAGGTCATGATCCCAGGGTCTTGGGATCAAGCCTTACATTGGGCTCCCTACTCAGTGAGAAGCCTGCTTCTCCCTCTCCCATTCCCCCTGTTTGTCTTTCCTCTCTCATTGTCTCTCTCTCTCTCCCTCTCTGTCAAATAAATAAATAAATAAATAAAATCTTTAAAAAAAGAGAGGCAAATTCTGCAGACTCGCATGTTAAATTATTGTCTTCAGGCAGAATGTTCTTAAAGGAACTATTAATATTTGCAGGAGATTTTCAGTTTTATGTCTGTGGGTTTTCACTGGTCAGTTATGATATTCTGCATGTGTGTTCCCTCACACCTTTTTAGTTGGTAAAAGTTCATGAACATTCTATGTGAGTTATCTTTGAGAATCAGAAATTTACTATGTAGTTGTCATTTTAATGCATTTTTTGAGAGCTATTAAAAATGTTAAAGTGTTACCAAATTCCAAAATGGATAAACAGATTTCACTTCATAACTTACCATAAATGGCAACACCACTGTAAGGAGGGCAGTCAGATCTCTCCAGATGCCCTCAAAAGCAAGGCACTTCAGCCTCTAGCTTCCATGCATTTTTTTTATAGCCACCTAACCTAAAATCCCCGTTTCCCTCTGGCCCTAGCGATTGGTGATAACTTCATGAATTTCATAGTCCATGGCATGGACCACAGCACAGTTGGCTGGAACCTCCAGAGGCTACCTCCCTGCTGAAACCAGAAGAATGAGCTGTTCCCATTTCATGTTCTGGTGTAATCTGTTTTATCAATAAGGATCCTGCCTATTGTCCTCGATAATACTTCTAAGTTTATAACCTACAAGAGGTTTCCTGAAATGAGAAAGTATACTCTGGCTTGAACAATTACCACCTATCAAGTTAAAACAAACAATAATGTTTATGCTTTAAAACAAAGACATCTGTCACAAAATCACCAACGCTAATGTATAATGTTAATCTTGTAAAACTGCAGTTCTCACCAAGGACACCAATGACAAAATCCTTAACTCCTAATTTTATAAAAGCCTATGGTAAGTTTTTAACTCACATGACTCATATAGATAAAGATTCCATCGAGGTAACTGACTACATCACTACATTCGAAAAACATCGAAAACACTACACAAAGTGAAACACACACAAAGTGAAAGAAGTCAAACATAAAAGGACATAGATGGTATTATTACATTGATATGAAATTCCCAGAAAGGGTGAATTTATAAAAACAGGAAGCAGATCAGTGATTACTTGAGGCAGGTGTTGGGGCAAGGGGACATGGACATGGCCATGAAGGTTCTTATGGGGGAGATAAAATTCTAAAATTCATTTATGGAGGCGCCGGGGTGTCTTGGCCGGCTAAGCATCTGCCTTAGGCTCAAGTCATGATCCCAGATCCCAGGATTGAGCCCCACATAGGGAATCCCCACTCAGCAGAGAGTCTGCTTCTCCCTCTGCCCCTCCCTGCTTGTGCTCTCTCTCTCACTCTCTCGCTCTCAAATCAATAAAATTTTAAAAATAATAAAAAAGTGAAAGTCCTTTATGGTGATAGTTGGACCATGCAGTAAAATTACTCAATATCACTGAATTACACACTTCTTGAAGTGGGTAAATTCTATGACATGGAAAACAGACATCGGTAAAGTCAAGGGATGGGATATCTGTCTTTAAATGACAAGAAGGCGGGTGGGATCTCAGCTGATAACATGTGATAATGTGTTTTACGTTGTGCTCCATGATATATTGCAGAAATGCAGACAATTTCCTTAGAACTGAGTAAAGCATCTGGCCATGACCTGATCACTATTATAACTACACAAGAGATGGAATATGTGATTTCTACTCCATTAAAGTAATAGTAACAATGGAAGCACTGAGTAACACATAGAAGACTGAATTTACTCTGCAGCTCACCCAGAAACATTCAAGGCTGTGCAGTAAGAGAGAAGGAGACTCGACAATGAATGTTACACAAGATTGACTTGAGAACAAAAGCATCCCCAGGTGTTTTCAAAGTGCTCATGACCTTTCCAGGCTCAGTCTCTGTGACAGATTGAATGCAGGCCTGGCATTCAACAGCATCTCTGCTTGAAACATACAGGTTCCAAAATATTATGACTCCTTGAAAAGCTATGAGAATATGCTGGACTGATCTCAAATTTAAGAATAATTCAAGAAAGTCAGAAGGTATTTCTGCCTAGACAGTGGATCCACAGTAAGACATTTTAGTTTTTCTAAGTGTATATAATAGAAGATTTCTTGACATTTTCACACACACACAAAAAAGAAACAAAACAAAACAAAAAACAATCCAGTCCCTCTCAAAAACTCACTGGCCTACCCATGATGTGCTGAGTGCTCCAGTCCACAGTTCTCTCTCTCTCTCTCTCTCTCAAGTCCATAAACCTGGGCACATCGAATCCCATCAACTGTATCCCATATTTACCCAAATACTTCTTCTTACTCCCAAATAATTATTGTAATCATGTTATTTAATTAAATATTATCAGTGATGTCAATGAAACTAGTGGAACGAGAACTTTTAAAACCCTCTTCTCTGTCAAGGCAATAAGAACACTGAAAAAATTTCTCAAAATCAACTTTTTCAGAACTCTGAAAATTAACTGTTAACAGCAATCCAAGCTTTTCGGTTTTTTTCCTTATAAGGACAAGTTTTATGGCAAGTTTTTAAGTTGCCATATTCTCCTCTCCCCATTGCCAGCTCTGCAATAGGCTTAAAAACCAACAACACGAGGAGAGGGGCAAGATGGCAGAGAAGTAGGAGACCCTGTTTTAACCGGTCCCCTAAAGTGAGCCAATTATCTACCAGAACACTCTGAACACCCATGAAACCAGCCTGAGATGTAGGATTATACACTTCTGGATCTCTACGGGATGAAGACACCAGTGGAGAGGTAAAGCTATTGGGAACAACTGGACTGATATCGGAGGATAAACACAAGGGGGAGGGAGCCACCAGAAGCAACCCATTGGAGGTTATACCCCAATACAAAAGTGCCCTGTGACTGGGGACCAGTATTGACTTGGAGTCTAGTTAATAGCACTCAAAAAGAGCAAATATCTTAAAGGGCAACTGGTAGAATCGGGCGGTCATGGGCACAGGCCTAAGCCCAGGGACCCAGGTCAGCCACGGCCACGAACACCCCTACCAGAGAAAGTGTGGTGGCAGAACCTGCAGTTTCTGGTCCCGGATCCCCCACAGGTGCGGTCTGCACCATCACTAGGGCTCAGCCAGGGTGTACTCGCACCCCCGCATGAGGGAGTCCGGTGGGTGCTCCCTCAGAACCACAGCCTCTAGCATTCTGCGCTCACTGCGAGGGCAGGTGTCTGAACCGTGCTCCCCACCAGCACCTGAGAGCTCTGTGCAGCCACTAGCCGGTGGTCTCTAGGACCCACCCAGAGTCTGGACACTCCCAGCCCCGGCTGGAGCAGCCATCGGAAGCGGGCTCCCTGGACTGGTATCACTCCAGGTTTTAGTGGCACGGGGGTGCAGAGACAAACAAGCGCTTTGTGCGACCCCTGAGACAGTGGCTGGAGATGTGCACTGCCTGTGGGAGGTCGCAGAGTTTGCAAAGGGGGAGTCTGTGTGTCCTGGACCGCGCAGAGGGGAGCAGACTGAGGCTTCTCTCTGAGACGGAGGTCTGGGTACAGTTTGCTTTCCACTAAACCTCCAAAAAGCTGAAAAAGCCACCAAAGAACAAAACCTCCAGAAAACAAAAGCCTGAAAAACCAGTTTCCACAGAGCCCAGCCCCTTGATAGGGAGCAAGAAGACTCACCCCAAGCAAGACTGACTGAAAAACAACAGGGCAGGCCCCTCCCCCAGAAAGCCAGCTGAAAAAATGAGAGGACAAGTACCACAGGGTCCCCATAAGACTGTAAAACCCCAATATCAGGGGAAAACAATATATTAAGTTCCTGATATTGCCCTAAAACCTGTATATTTCATAGATACATTTATTTTTAATTCATTCTCACTATTCTTGTGCTTTTTAATTTTTTTAACCTATTTACCATTACAACTAGAGGTTTAATACAACATATTCCATAACAACCTTTTAACTTGAACATTTTTCATACATATACCTGTATTTTTCTTTTCCTTTTCTATTTTTTTTAATATACATATAGATATAAGCTTCAAGGTAATCCTCTTTCCCTAATCAATACTACCCCTATATATAAACCAGTTTTAATCTCCATTTATCTCTGGAAAGTTGAGTCCTTTAACAAAGATATCAACACACACTCAGGAAGAATCACAACAACCTTCCTTGCCCACATCAAGGATTTATAACAAAGCTCCCATCTTTTTCTTCTGTCAGTGTTTCTGTGTATTTGTTTTTGTTCTGGAATTATATGAATCTCATCCTTAGGGTTCATTTTGGCTGGGTTCTTTTTTTTTTTTTTTCATGTCATTTACTTTTGATGGTCTTTTTGTTTGCCCGTATTTGTGTGTATACCTTATAAATCTTACCTTTGGGGCCTATTCCAGCCAGGTCTTCTGGTTTTTTCTGTTTCTCTCTTTATCTCTTTTTTTCTTTTTCCTTTCTTTTTGGTGGTGACTTCCGGTTGCTCAGAAGTGTTCCAGGGTGCACCTTGCCTGTATCGCAGTTGATGTATTCAGCTACACATCCCCTCAACCACCTCTCACCAAAATGACTAGGAGAAGGAACACCCAACAGAGGAAAAATTCAGAGACTGTGCCCTCTCCATCACAGCTATTGGATATGGACATAAACAGTATGTCGGAAAGGGAATTCGGGTAATAATTAAACAGGCAATGGCTAGGTTGGAGAAAACCATTAGTGACAACATGGAATCTCTAAGGGCAGAAGCAAAAGCTGCCAGGGAAAGAGTTAAAAATGCTACCAATGAGATCCAATCTAATCTAAATATGCTAACAGCTAGGGTAACCGAGGCAGAAGATAGAATTAGTGATCTAAAGGACAAACTGATAGAGAAAAAGGATCAGGAGGAGGCCTAGAACAAACAGCTTAGAAGGCATGAAAACAGAATTAGGGAATTAAATGACGCCATGAAACGATCCAATGTCAGAATTATTGGGATCCCTGAGGGAGAGGAGAAACAAAGAAGACTAGAAGATATAGTTGAACAAATTCTCCATGAAAACTTTCCCAATCTGGGGAATGGAACCAGTGTTCGTGTCCTAGAGATAGAAAGATCACCCCCCAAGATGAATGAATCTAGAAAGACCTTAAGGCACTTGATTGCAAGACTGATGAGTCAAAATTTCAGACAAGAGCTTTTGAGAGCAGCGAAGAAGAAGAGATTCCTTATGTATAGAGGAAGGTCCATCAGAATAATGTCAGACCTGTCCACAGAAACCTGGAAAGCCAGAAAAGGCTGGCAAGACATATTCAGGGCACTAACTGAGAAGAACATACAGCCAAGAATATTTTATCCAGCAAGGTTGACATTCAAAATGCATGGAGAGATAAAGAGCTTCCAAGACCAGCAAGGTTTAAAAGAGTATATGACCACCAACACGGCACTACAAGAAATATTAAGGGGGGTTCTATAAAAGAAGAAAGAACCCAAGAGTGTTATACAACAGAAATTTACAGAGACAATCTATAGAAACAAAGACTTTACAGGCAACATGATGTCAATAAAAACATATCTTTCAATAATCACTCTCAATGTGGACAGCCTAAACGCTCACATAAAATGGCACAGGGTTGCAGACTGGATAAAATGACAGGATCCATCCATGTATTATCTACAAGAGACCCATTTGGAACCTAAGGATACATCCAAACTGAAAGCGAAGGGATGAAGAAGCATTTTTCTTGCCAATGGGCCTCAAAAGAAAGCTGAGGTAGTGATTCTCATATCAGATAAATTAGATTTTAAACTAAAGACTGTAGTCAGAGATAAAGAAGGACACTACATCATTCTTAAAGGGTCTATCCACCAAGAAGATCTAACAATTGTAAATATTTATGCTCCCAATATAGGAGCAGCCAACTACGTAAGACAACTGTTAATCAAGATAAAGAGCATATTGATATGAATACATTAATAGTAGGGGATCTTAATATGCCACTCTCAGTAATAGATCATGCAAGCAGAAAATCAATAGAGAAACAAGAGTACTCAAAGACACATTGAACCAGATGGACCTCAGATATATACAGAATATTCTACCCTAAAACAACAGAATACTCATTCTTCTCGAGTGCACATGGAACTTTCACTAGAACAGACCACACACTGGGTCACAAATCAGGGCTCCACCAATACCAAAAGATTGAAATTATTCCCTGCATATTCTCAGACCACAATGCTTTGAAACTAGAACTCAACCACAAGAAAAAGTCTGGAAGGAATTCAAACACTTAGACGCTAAAGACCACCCTGCTTAAGAATGTTTGGATTAACCAGGAAATCAAAGAAGAACTTAAATAATTCATGGAAACCAATGAGAATGAAGACACTTCAGTCCAAACCTATAGGATACAGCAAAGGTCCTAAGGGGGAAATATATAGACACCAAAACCTCCCTCAAAAAAATAAATAAAATAAATAAATTTAAAAATCCACCACCTCTCTTTACACTTTAAAGAACTGGAGAATCAACAACAAATTAAGCCAACCCCACACACAAGAAGGGAAATAATCAAGATTAGAGCAGAGATCAATGAGATAGAAACTAGGGATACAGATACAGATACAGATAGAAACTAGGGATAGTAGAACACATCAATGAAACTAGAAGCTGTTTTGTTGTTGTTGTTTTTTTAAAGAATCAATAAGATCAATAACCCACCGGCCAAACTAATCCAAAGGAAAAGAGAGAGGACTAGGGGTGCCTGGGTGTCTCTGTGGGTCAAATCCTCTGCCTTCAGCTCAGTTCATGATCCCAGGGTCCTAGGATCGAGCCCCACATCGGGTACTCTGCTTGGCAGGGAGACTGCTTCCCTTCCTCTCTCTCTGCCTGCCTTTCTGCCTACTTGTGATCTCTGTCAAATAAATAAAATAAAAATCTTAAAAAAAAAAAAAAGAAAGAAAGAAAGAAAAGAGAGAGGACCCAAATTAATAAAATTATGAGTGAAAAGGTAGAGATCACAATTTACACCAAGAAAATAGAAACAATCATCAGAAATTATTATCAACAGTTATATGCCAATAAGTTAAGCAATCTAGAAGAAATGGATGCATTCCTGGAAACCTGGAAACTTACAAAACTGAATCAAGAAGAAATTGACAACCTGAATAGACCAATATCTAGTAATGAGACTGAAGTAGTGATCAAAAATCTCCCAAAAAACAAGAACCCAGGACCTGATGGAATCCTTAGAGAATTCTACCAAACATTCAAAGAAGAAATAATACCTATTCTCCTAAAGCTGTTTCAAAAGATAGAAACAGAAGGAAAACTTCCAGACTCTTTTTTTATGAAGCCAGCATTACCCTGATCCCCAAACAAGGAAAAGACCCCACCAAAAAGGAGAATTTCGACCAATAACCTGATGAATGTGGATGCCAAGATTTTCAACAAGATCCTAGATAATAGGATCCAATAGTACATTAAAAAAATTATCCAGGGCTGCCTGGGTGGCTCGGTGGGTGAAGCCTCTACCTTCAGCTCAGGTCCTGATCTCAGGGTTCTGGGATCAAGTCCCACACTGGGCTCTCTGCTCAGGCAGGGAGCTTGCCTCCTCCTCTCTTTCTCTCTTGTGATCTCTCTCTCTGTCAAATAAATAAAATCTTTAAAAAAAAAAAAAAAATTATCCACCATGACAAGGTGGGATTTATCCATGGGATGCAAGGGTGGTTCAACATTCGCAAGTCAATCAATGCGACAGAACAAATCAATAAGAGAGAAGAACTACATGGTTCTCTCAATTGATGCAGAAAAAACATTTGACAAGATACAGCATCCATTCCTGATTAAAACGATTCAAAGCATAGGGATAGAGAGAACATTCCTCAACTTCATAAAAATCTATCTATGAAAAACCCACAGTGAATATCATCCTGAATAGAGAAGGCTGAGAGCCTTCCCTTTGAGAGCAGGAACACGACAAGAATGTCCACTCTTGCCACTGTTGTTCAACATAGTATTAGAAGTCCTAACAACAGCAATCAGACAACAAAAAGAAATAAAAGGTATTCAAATTAGCAAAAAAGTGAAACTCTCTCTCTTTGCAGATGACATGATACTTTATATGGAAAATGCAAAAGACTCCACCCCCAAACTATTAGAACTCATAGAGCAATTTAGTAATGTGGCAGGATACAAAATCAATGTACAGAAATCAGTTGCTTTCTTATACACTAACAATGAAAATATAGAATGGGAAATTAGAGAATCAATTCCATTTACTATAGCACCAAGAACCATAAGATATCTTGGAATAAACCTAACCAAAGAGGTAAAGGATCTGTACTCGAAGAACTATAGAACAGTCATGAAAGAAATTGAAGAATACACAAAAAGATGGAAGAGCATTCCATGCTCATGGATTGGAAGAATAAACATTGTTAAAATGTCTATACTGCCTAGAGCAATCTATACTTTCAACATCATCCCAGTCAAAATTCCACCAGCATTTTTCAAAGAGCTGGAACAAATAGTCCTAAAATTTGTGTGGAACGAGAAGAGACTCCGAATTGCTAAGGAAATGTTGAAACAGAAAAACAAAACTGGGGGCATCACGTTGCCTGATTTCAAGCTTTACTATAAAGCTGTGGTCACCAAGACAGCATGGTAGTGGCACAAAAACAGACACATAGACCAGTGGAACAGAGTAGAGAGCCCAGATAGAGACCCTCAACTCTCTGGTCAACTAATCTTTGACAAACCAGGAAAAAATATCCAGTGGAAAAAAAGACAGTCTCTTCAACAAATGCTGCTGGGAAAATTGGACAGCTATGTGCAAAAGAACAGAACTCGACCATTCTCTTAAACTATACACAAAGATAAACTCGAAATGGATGAAAGACCTCAACGTGAGGCAAGAATCTATCAAAATTCCAGAGGAAAACATAAGCAGTAACCTCTTCAACATCAGCCACAGCAAATTCTTTCAAGATATGTCTCAAAAGGCAAAGGAAACAAAAGTGAAAATGAACTTTTGGGACTATATCTAGATCAAAAGCTTCTGCACAGCAAAGGAGACAGTCAACAAAACAAAAAGGCAACTCATGGAATGGGAGAAGATATTCACAAATGACACTACAGACAAAGGGCTGATATCCAAGATTTATAAAGAACTCCTCAAACTCAACACATACAAAACAAATAATCACATCAAAAAATGGGCAGAAGACATGAACAGACACTTCTCCAAAGAAAACATACAAATGGCTAACAGACACATGAAAAAATGTTCATCATCATTAGTCATCAGGGAGATTCAAATGAAAACCACGTTGAGATACCACCTTACACTAGTTAGAATGGCCAAAATCAACAAGACATTAAACAACAAGTGTTGGAGAGGATGTAGAGAAAGAGGAACCCTCTTACACTGTTGGTGGGAAGGCAAGTTGGTGCAGCCACTTTGGAAAACAGTGTGGAGATTCCTTAAGAAGTTAAAAATAGAGCTACCCTATGACCCTGCAATTGCACTACTGGGAATTTACCCCAAAAATACAGATGTAGTAAAAAGAATGGCCAACTGTACCTCAATGTTCATAGCAGCAATGGCCACAGTCGCCAAACTGTGGAGAAACCAAGATGCCCTTCACCGGTAGAATGGATAAAGAAGATATGGTCCATATATACAATGGAGTATTATGCCTCCATCAGAAAGGATGAATACCCAACTTTTGTATCAATATGGATGGGACTGGAAGAGATTACGCTGAGTGAAATAAGTCAAGCAGAGAGAGTCAATTACCATATGGTTTCACTTACTTGTGGAGCATAAGGAATAACACAGTAGACATTGAGAGATGGAGAAGAGGAGTGAGTTGGGAGAAATCGGAGGGGGAGACAAACCATGAGAGACTATGGACTCTGAGAAACAAATTAGGGTTTTGGTGGGGGTGCACCTGGTGGTGAGTATTATGGAAGGTATGTATTGCATAGAGTAGTGGGTGTGGTACATAAGCAATGAATTTTGGAACACTGAAAAAAAAATTTAAAAAAAAAAAAAAACAGCATCACACAAGGTGCCTGGGTGGCTCAGTCAGTTAAGTGTCTGCCTTTAGCTCAGGTCATGAACCCAGGGTCCTGGGATTGAGTCCTGCATTGGGTTCCCTGCTCAGCTGGGAGCCTGCCTCTCCCTCTGGTGCTCCCCATGATTGTGCCCTCTCTTACTCTCTCTCTGTGTGTCAAATAAATAAACAAACACATCTTTTAAAAAAAAAAGCAAAAAGCACACAATCACAGTAAAAAAAAAAAAAAAAAAAAAAAAAAAAAAA